>NC_083872.1:62956283-63262883 GCF_032452875.1 Bos javanicus | reverse complement strand
AACTGACTCTTAATGTTATAAATGGAATTCCTTTTTTCAATGTAATCACAATGTATATCTGTTTGGACACAGGCTTTGACAATATATTTTACATTTGTTAATTTTTTTTCTTCATAGTTTAGCACACAGCACACAGGCATAAGTTAATCTTCTGATTGAAACTTAATTGAAGCTTGACATGTGTTTTATTTTTTAATTAAATAAATTTGATATAAAACATTGTGCAAATTTAAAGTACACAGCATGATACTTTAATACACTTATATATTCAGTCACCAGAAGGGAGGATATCCTGCCGTTTATGACAACATGGATGGATTTTGAGCATGTGTGTTTTAATTTTCAATTTTGTATTGTTCATGATACTTACCCATCTTATTACCATAATCAGCACTTTAATTTGCCCCTTTTCCTAACTTTATTAACTAATAGCATAATGCAACAAAACTTCAAATATTCAAAATACAATAAAATAACTCAGCTTCCCCAAGACCACTATATAACACATATTCACAACAACAACAACAAAAATAACAACTTGAAGTTTTTCCAGGCAGTTGTGTGGCTCAAAATGATCATCAGCTAATGTGTCCAAGTTAAACCAAAACAGTTTAGAGACATCAATTTTCAATGGATGATGGGGAAGGATGATGGCATTGAAAAACCAAAAAGGTGAGAATGATTTGTATTTGAAATCATGGAATTTTAGAACCTTGGAGATAATTGTTTGTTTATTGTTTTGTTTTTACACATCCACCATCTCTATTATTTAACTACTGAACTGAGTTGAAGCCACAGCTGAAGCTGTGCTCATCTTTATGTCCCTCAGACTTCACATGCCTAACAACATACTAGGAACTTAAGAGATCACTGCTGCTGCTGCTGCTAAGTCGCCTTAGTCGTGTCTGGCTCTGTGTGACCCCATAGAGAGCAGCCTACCAGGCTCCTCCATCCCTGGGATTCTCCAGGCAAGAACACTGGAGTGGGTTGCCATTTCCTTCTCCAGTGCATGAAAGTGAAAAGTGAAAGTGAAGTTGCTCAGTCATGTCCGACTCTTCGAGACCCTCGAGACCCCATGGACTGCAGCCTACCAGGCTCCTCCATCCATGGGATTTTCCAGGCAAGCGTACTGGAGTGGGTCGCCATTGCCTTCTCCAGAGATCACTAATTAAATGGAATTAGTTCAATACCCCAAAAAAAGTTTTCATGAAAGTAATTCAACAATAAAGTCCCTTCATTCTGGCACTTGTTATACCTACAAACAAACTTGTGTTTCAGAAGTCATGTTGTCTTGATCCCCCCAACTTATTTTTAATTAATTTCTACTGAAGTATAGTATAGTTGTGATAGTTTCAACTGTACAGCAAAATGCATCAGCCACTTTCCTCCCCTTTGGACTTCCTTCCCATACAAGGTCACCACAGTGTAGAAAGTACAGTTCCTTGTGCTGCACGGTATGTTCTCATTAGTTAACTATTTTATACATAGTGTCAGCAGTGTTCAGTTCAGTTCAGTCACTCAGTCGTATCCGACTCTTTGCAACCCCATGAATCACAGCACGCCAGGCCTCCCTATCCATCACCAACTCCTGTGCATCGAGTCGGTGATGCCATCCAGCCATCTCATCCTCTGTTGTCCCCTTCTCCTCCTGTCCCCAATCCCTCCCAGCATCAGGGTCTTTTCCAATGAGTCAACTCTTTGCAGTGTATGACCTCTCAAATTTACTACAGCTCATCTGCAGGAGGGGCTTCCCTGAAGGCTCAGACAGTAAAGAATCTGCCTGCAAGGCAGGAGACCTGGGGTCTATGCCTGGGTCGGAAAGATCCCCCAGAGAAGGCATGGATACCCATTCCAGTATTCTTGCCTGGAGAATTCCATGGACAGAGGAGCATGGCCAGCTATAGTCCATGTCACAGAGTCAGACACAAATGAATGACACACACACACACACATGTACCTACGTACAGGTGGCTTCCTCCTCTCTTCTCCAGCAACTGAAAAAACATCATTGTCCCTCACTGAGCTCATTCTGTCTCTATACTGAGGACTGAAGGTGCAAAAAGAACTGGAAAATGCCATTTGTAGTAACATGAAATTTAATGTTTTCCTTCCTATTCATTACCAATACACAATGCATCTTTTACCAAACGCTTTCCAGAAGAGTAGTAACTTTATAGTTTAAAATGACACCTAAAATTTAAGTTGTATCTTAAACATTAAGATTTTAATCAATTTAATTATTCTGGTACTATATTTTCTTACAGTGTCAGAAGTCTGAAGCTATCATAGAACAATTGAAGGCTTTTCAAATAATTACTCATCTAAAGCATCTACAGGAGGAAATTTATGAAGTGAAAACCTGGTCCAGCAGGATAAGCGAAAAGCAGGATATACTGAACAACAATCTGACAACTGTTTCTCAAGATGTTGCAAAAGCAGACCAAAGTACAACTTCCATGGCAAAAGATATCGGTCTCAAAATTACAACGATAAAAACAGACATACGACGTATGTCAGGTTTAGTAACTGATGTAACATCATTGACAGATTCTGTACAAGAACTGGAAAATAAAATAGAAAAAGTAGAAAAAAATACAGTCAAAAACATAGGTGACCTTCTTTCAAGTAGCATTGACCGAACAGCAATGCTCCGAAAGACAGCATCTGAAAATTCACAAAGAATTAATTCTGTTAAGAAGATACTTTCTGAGCTACAGGGTGATTTCAACAAGCACACAGATAGGCTTTTAAGCTTAGAAAGTGACAGAGCGAAAGTCCTGAAGACAGTGACCTTTGCAAATGATCTAAAACCAAAGGTGTATAATCTAAAGAAGGATTTTTCCCGCTTGGAACCATTGGTAAATGATTTAACACTACGCATTGGGAGACTGGTTACTGACTTACAACAGAGAGAGAAAGAAATTGCTTTCTTAAAAGAGAAAATATCTAATTTAACAACAGTCCGAGCTGAGATTAAAGATATGAAAGATGAGATAAAACACATTTCAGATATGGATTAGACTGAAATTATTTAGATTAGACTGAAATAACTCTTTTTAGTAGGACCTCTGTCATGTTATAAAAAGACTGACAGCTGGAAATAATGAAATTTTGGAGTAAATATTATTTTGTAGTAGGTTCTATTTTGTACAGTAAAAATAAAAATTTGTGGACTAAGCACTTGATTTCCCAAAATAAATGTGCTAAAACATGTTTAGAACTTTATACAAAACGTGTTTGCAACTTTATATAGCAAGGACCTTATGCATCCCCCTTATATACACACTCATGCATTTACACGCATGCATGCATGTGTACTAAGTTGCTTCAGTCCTGTCCGAGTCTTTGCGACCCTATGGACTATGGCCCTCCAGGCTCCTCTGTCTGTGACATTTTCCAGGCAAGAATACTGGAGTAGGTTGCCAGGCCCTCCTCCAGGGTATCTTCCTGACCCAGGGATCAAACCCAAGTGTCTTACATCTCCTGCATTTGTAGGCGGGTTCTTTACCTCTAGCACCATCTGGGAAGCCCATGTTTTATGTGTGCACACACACACAAATGTACACACACTCATGGTCTGCCAGTCTAGCAGTGGGAAATCAAGATGAGGCAGGATCTGAATGTCCACTTGCTCTCACTGACTGCCACGGAGCATGGTATGTGAAGTGGGGTCTTATCTGGAGAACTGTCCATCAGGGCTGTAGTCCTGGCTACAGTCCACCAGGGCTGTAACATGCATTATCCATTTACAGTCAGCGAAACCATCGATAGAAAAGTCACAACAAGGGAGCTGCAGGAAAAGAATCATGTAAGCCCTCCTGGGTCCTTCATGGCTTTAGGAAATAGGGAAAAGGCACCTAAAATGAGGTAGGGAAGTGGCAACTAGAGTAGGGTTTGGGAGGTGGGGGCAACGTACATTTCAGAGGGCTTGCCAAGTCTCATACAGAAGCTGCCCCAAAGCAGCACAACTCATGTGTGGTGTTGATGTGACCAGAAGTGGCCAAAGCAAAGAAGGAAGTTCTCACATTTAAAATAGCATTACAGGTGACCTCTCTGGTGGTCCAGTGGTTAAGACCTCACCTTACAATGCAGGGAGTGAGGGTTCAATCCCTGGTCTGGGAGCTAAGATCCCACATGCTTCCTGGCCGAAAAACCAAAACATTAAACAGAAGCAATATTGTAACAGATTCAATAGACTTTAAAATGGTCCACGTTAAAAAATAATTAAAACAGCATTACATTAACATGAGAAAACCCAATCTCATCTATAGGGGCGGAAAATAAATCAATGGTTGCCTGAGAAATATAGCTTTTTAGAAAAGCAAATTGAGGGGTGAAGGATATTTATTACAACATCTTGATTGCAATGATGGTTTCATAGGTATATACTTGTGTCAAACTCATCAAATTGTACTCTTTAATAAATATGTGCAGTTTATTGTATATCAGTTATTCCTCCATGAAGTTGTGGGAAAAAAAAACAGTACAATACAGGGAATTCCCTGGTGGTCCAATAGTTAGGACCCCATACTCTCACTTCCAAGGGCTGGATTCAATTCCTGGTCAGGAAACTAAGATTCCAAAGCCCCATGGCACAGCCAAAGAAAAAAAGTACAATATAATAATCTTAACAAAAATCACCCACAAACATTAGCTTCAGTTTCAAATGCCTAGCATAAACAGTATCTACATGTATACAGTTAATTACCTCACAAAGATGTTTATGGGTTTTTTTCTTCCAGTTTTACTGATATATTCAACATATAGTACTATATGTTTAAGGTGTACAGCATAATGATTTGACTTACATCATGAAGTGATTACCACTTTTTAGTAAACCTAATTTACCTCATGTAAACATAAAATTAAATAGAAAAATAAATGTTTTTCCTTGTGCTGAGTACTCAGGATTTACTCTTTAACTTTCATATATAACATCACCAATGTTAATTATATTTATCATGTACATTATATCCCTAATATAAGTGTGTACCATTTGAATACCTCAATCCAATCTCCTCTTCCTACCCCCCACCCCACCAATACCAACAAATCTGATCTCTGACTTTGTTTTTGAAGTAGAATTAAACTGCAACACTACATACGTTCCAGGTCCACAACATAGTGATTTGATTTTTCTATATATTTAAAAATGCTAATCGTAAGTCTAGTTCGTTCCATCACCATACAAATAGATTATTTTTATTAACTATATTCCCCACCCTACATTTCATACCCATGAGTCACTTTGTAACTGGAAGTTTGCATCTCTTATTTAATCTCCCTCTTAGTTCTCTCCACTTCCTGCCAACTCCATTCTGTTTGTTTAGTCGCTAAGTTGTGTCCAACTGTTTTGTGACCCCAAGGACTGTAACCAGCCAGGTTCCTTTGTCCATGGAATTTCCCAGACAAGAATACTGGAGTGGGTTGTCATTTCCTTCTCCAGGGGATCTTCCCAACCTAGAGGTTGAACTCATGCATGTCTCCTGCATTGGCAGGCTGGTTCTTTACCACTAGGGCCACCTGGGAAGCCCTTCAGTATAGCCAACCTGACTGTTGCATGCATGGCACTTTAAGAGTATGTAAAAACCACTCATGAAAACCTTAGTTGCTTTCTAGGAAATTCAAGTCACCAAAGATATAAGAATCATATCAATGGTGAGATCAACATCTCCTATAACTTCTGAGGATGTGACGTCAAGGCTGCCGTGCAAAAGAGAAAATGATTCAACAGGTAATACCTGAGGTAAGAGCTGTTTCAGTTCAGTCGCTCAGTTTAGAAGTAGCTAGTTATTAAGGTATCTCGTTTGATATATCAGGAGAGGCACTAGATTCATCGAAGCTTGAAATCAGTTTCTTATCCATGTTGTATCTGGGATTTTTAACAATTATTTTGTGAATTATCTTACAAATAATAAAAATATTGTGTAAAAAATTACATAATTTAACTTTAAACTTTTTATTTTGTATTGGGGTATAGCAGATTAACAATGTTGTGGTAGTTTCAGGTGAACAGCAAAGGAACTCAGCCATATATATACATGTATCCGTTCTCCCCCCAACCCCTTCCCATCCAAGTTGGCATATAACATTGAAGATTATATAATTTATACTAAAGAAACAACATATAACTCTTAATTTAGCAGGAAGACTGCCATGAATATTGTGGACACTCCCCAAATGGCATCAAAACAGTTCATGCATCTTTCACAAGATACAGATTTGGTTAAACTGTAACTTCAATTTCATTGTATGTATCACTGAAAGCCAAAGTCACTCAGTCATGTCCGACTCTTTGAGACCCCATGGACCACATAGTCCATGGAATTCTCCAGGCCAGAATACTGGAGTGGGTGGCCTTTCCCTTCTCCAGGGGATCTTCCCAACCCAGGGATGGAACCCAGGTCTCCTGCATTGCAGGCAGATTCTTTACCAGCTGAGCCACAAGTATAATTCAGCAAAAATCAGACTTTCTTATAATCCAATTAAACTAGTAATCATATATACTCATTCCACTGGGTTCTACTTTGTGGAACTGAAGTTTTATTAAAACTGAATGTGAGAAAACAATGTTATTAAAATTTCCTTATTAGAGTATTTTCAGCATGAATTCAACTTTAAAATATAAAGTGGAAATTCATATTTTAAGTGGTCATTTTAATTGAATTTTGATGAAATGGTTTTACCTTAGTAATAGCTCTGAAGTATCTCTGAACTATAAATAGCAAGTAATTCTTGACAGCTTGAACACAGCACACTTTATGTCAATATCCACAAATAAAACCTATTGCCTCTCTTGAAAATAAAAACTTGAATCCCACAAGGCTGGCAGTGGAAATCCATCTCATGATGAAGTTTGGCTGAACCACATACCCTAAATCCACAGTCCACCTTTGACTGGCCACACACACACACACACACACATAATATTCATACATATCCAATCCCACAGGCTCTTACAATGTAACTGATCCTCTTCCTAGAAAGAGGTGGAGTCAGTGTTCCTTTTCTTTGAAGCTGGGATTTGACCTTCTATGACTTCAGGTGATCAAGAGTATAGTGATCACCTTGACCAGGTACCTGCTGACCAAAGTGATCACTTGCAAGGCTAAGTCCTAAAAAAGACCCAGCTTCAGAGTCCTGAAATTAAGTCCAGCTGCCTTTCAAGGAAAGGCTCAGCCACTAATAGGGAGATATTCAAAGAATCTCTCCTAGCCTGGATGTCAAAAACCCTTTGGAGAGGACCCCAGAGCTACCATCTCACTTAACTTCAGGAGAAACCCAGAAGCAGAAAGGTCCAACAGAAGCTCCAGAATTGCTGACCCACAAAAAGCTTGAGATCATATTGTCTCTTGCCAATATATTTCAGATGATTCATCACACAACAGTAACTGATGCACACTGGTGACACGAACTGTCACAGCCATCATTGCTCGAGCTCAGACTGCAGCTCTACCTTTTGACAGTTTGGTCCAAATTTATAAGCATAACCCTTCCCCTTCCTCTGCAACACAGGTAAAACAAAGACCGGAACCTTAAACTAAACCTGGTGATGATAATATACAGAAGCTTAACACGCAGGAAGATACACTTGTTTTCTAAACTTAGTTCACTGATCCTTATTACATGGGTTTGTAGTGAGAACACTTCTCTTGCTGTTTAGACTGCTTAGAAGTTTTTTCCTGAGGTCCTATCTGCATAATTTACACAGGGGCTGCAAATTCAGATTATTATACCCAAAGGCCTCAAGGTAAAATGTAATCAGACTTGAAAACAATTCCTAGCCAAATACAAGGGGAAACTTAGTAGTTTTTAGAAAAATCAGTTTGGGTTTAAATCAAGTATCACATGCGTGAATATATAAAGTGCTGCTTTCTCAAGAGCATTCACCCACTCCAGTTGTCAAGTAAGTACCTTTGTGAAAAACTAACTGAAAAGAGTTTAAGGTAAACTTTCTGTAACTCAGAAAGTCAGATTTGTGCAAGGACTATTAAGTTACTTGAAATACTTTCTAGCTGTCAATAGCTTTGGTGTTTTAAAGACTATCATTCTAAGAATTAGCCTAATTTAGATTAAATTATTTTACAAATAAATAAGGATTAGTAAACGGATTAGGATTTTTAAAAGTATACTAAGTGTTGCAAAAATTTGATTATATACTGAAATGTGTTGGTCAAAATATAACTATAAATGAATATTTATCCATATTCACATTTAACAGTTAAATTTTTACAAATTTAGGGCATGGTTCTTAAAAATGTAAGAACTCTCTCGAGTGACCAAACTTGAGACATATAACAACTTACAAATAGGGATCACAGTATTCAACCAACAGTAAATTATTTTCCTTGAGGTTTTAATGTATGTATAATTCTTTCCACCTTAGAATTAATTCTTTAGCTTTAAAAATAATTATCAAATCACAGACAAATCATGTACAGTTGGGTTTATTTCCACATTAAGTTTGAAACTCTTGCTTTTGACAAGAGTACTACAGTAATTATATTAGGAATAGACAACTTCCTACACTGTCAAATATATAAAAGTTCCTTCTGCATTTTCCTCAAACACTGATCAACACGCAGATTCAGTCCATATTTGCTTTCATTTATCTATTGAGTGTACCCAAGCTTTTTCTTCAGAGATTCTGGCATCTCAGGTGGAGGAGGGCGAGGGAGCCTGAAGTAGACCTTCACAGAGTCATAGATAAACCACTGTAGTGCAGTCAGAGTGCCGATCATGATGATACGGGCAAAGAGTCCCTTCCATACACCTGGATAAAATATGAAATGTAAGTGAAAAATATACTCCCAAGTGTTACTCTTTCTTTAGAGGGGAGGAAACAAATCTTACCTCTAAATCCAAGCCTCTTCAGGACCTCAGAGGCACTGCTACCCTTCTCTTTATTCAACACAGACACCACGGAATCAGCAGGGTGAGAAACAATGGCACAGAAGACTCCAGCTGAAAAAAGTCAAGACAAATGACCCATTATGGAGTCAATTAAAAAAACTTTTTTCACACGATAGCCGACAACCTTTCCATGAGTAGTAAAATTTTGTTTTTTAAAAAACCGTATTTTAGAGTGAGACTGACAAATTAATTATAAAGCAGTCTACCCTATGTAAAACAGAACCATCCCGCAAGTTATATTCAGATTTTTAACCAACACTTTCTCTTATATTAAAAATTTGTTCTTGGAAAAACTAACAAAAAAAGGTATAGCAGTGAAGTCAATACACTCCCAAGTTTAATTATGACATGCAAACCACAAAACAATTATTTTAGGAACTAATTAGCAAGTATTTATGAGTATATCAAATGCAATGGAAAGGTAAAACTTCTTTGGAATATTTTTCCCTCACAAAAGAAGTCAAGAATGGAAATGATTCTTTGTTCTTAATTTCACAAACATGTTCTAAGTAGTTCATACCTATGTAACCTGCCACAAATGTGACAACCAGCTGCTCTGGCTTTGAACATTCACTTCGGGGCTTGGGAACCACAAACTTGTACAATGCTTCAACAGTACGTTCAAAGCAGGCAAACTTCATCATGGTGTATGGTATCTGCCTCATCCAGAGAGGAGCAACCCCCTTGTAGAACCTAGGAAATCAGAAGACTTATTTCACTCAGTTGCACATATTCATCTAGCAGAGTTCTTCATTACTAACAGAAGTGTCCGCACACCAGTCGAGTCCTGATAGTAAAAAATGGCAGCATAATTGCATGTCATTTCTATCAGAACCTAAGACTAACATGCAGGTATATTTATCTTACATGCCAATGACTCAAGCACCTTTGACTATACAACCAAAAAAGTTGCTGGATGTTTCTTTAACTGGAACTACAAGAAACCAGAAGTTTACAAGTAGAACTCAGCTCAAGACAGGCATCCACAAAGGTGGATCTAAGGAAGCATGTGTGGCCTGACCATATGCCAAGTGTTAACTGTGAACACAGATGACAGGAATTCTAACAAGGGTACTTTCCAACCCCCAAGTTGAGAGTTAATGTGCTAACAAATACAGTTTTCTCAAATGAGTATTTTATACTACATATTTAGGCAAATGTTTACTTACGCCTTTAAGCCTTCTTCCTTATACATTTTGGGAGCTGCATCCCTCAGAGTGTTAGCATAACCTGGCTGGGTTTGAATTCGAACCTTAGCAGCTTCCATAGGAGCCAGAGCAATGTCAGCAAAGAATTCAGCACTGGCAGAGGCAGCCAAATACAGTGATGTGCGCCACAGATAGGCATTCTCCTAAATGAAGAAACACAAGGAGGAACATGAATTGCTGTTGCATGGGCTCTTCTCAGTAAGAGACAGTTCTGGAAAATGGCTAAATTTCAGGTATTTTAAGTGTTTCTCTATCACACAGTCCACAGATAACACAAAACACTGAATACTTCTCAGTATTTAGTGTTTACTTTGGACACCAAGGAGATCCAACCAGTCCATCCTAAGGGAAATCAATCCTGAATGTTCATTGGAAGGACTAATGCTGAAGCTGAAACTTCAGTACTTTGGCCACCTGATGCAAAGAACTGACTAATTTGAAAAGACCCTGATGCTGGGAAAGATTGAAGATAGGAGGAGAAAGCGACGATAGAGGATGAGATGGTTGGATGGCATCACCAACTCGATGGACATGAGTTTGAGCAAGCTCCAGGAGTTGGTGATGGACAGGGAAGCCTGGCGTCTGTGGGGTGGCAAAGAGTTGGACACCACTGAGCAACTGAACTGAACATCAACCATAGTACACTGAATATTTTTAAACTCAAATCCAACTTCCTTGGAAAGCAGCACAGCACAAAAAACAAGCACTGAAATCTAACAAAATGCAGTTTATCTTATCCTGTCTCTATTAAAATAGCCTTATGATTTGAAACACGTTCACTCTTTCTGAGACTATTTCCTCAGCTCTAAAATAAAGTGGATCAAACAAAGAAGATGCTTTTTGGTCGTACCCTTTAAGTTAAAAGCTTAGGACTTTCCATTTCAAAGTTAAATTACATACCTCTCCAAGCATGTTGCTGTACAAAACTTTGAAGACTTCATAAAAGCCAAACTTGCAGAGTCCCTGCAGGGAGTAGCCAATGAAAGTCGGAGCCCATCCTTTGGCCAAACCACGAAAACCATCCTCTTTGAGTGTAACTGAAAATCCATTAAATATGCTCTTGTACTTTTGTGGGTCCACCTGTACATAAAACAAGAAGAAAAAAAGTTAAAATGTACCAAAGGAATAATACTTCTCATAGATAATTTTGTTATTAGTTTTTTCTTTTGGTTTTTATATAATCTCTAGTAAGTATACAAAGTTAGGTAAATACAAGTTCACTCCATGTTATCCACTTAATGTCTATAATTATCTTTGTAAATGTAACTTTTTGTACATTAAAGTCTAGCTTTCTTTCAGTGAGACTTAAGTCTTAGTAGGTTATTAAGAGAATAAAATTCATATAAAAATACATAATAAAACTGACTTTAAGAGATTTTTCCACCACCCAACTCTTCTAACCACTTAAAAATTACTCTTAAAGCTACTTTATAAAATCTATCATGTCTACATCCCTGAAATATGCTAGTTCATTAATTATAGTTTTGTGAACTTAAGACAATCAAATTAAATACAAATTAAAAAGGTACATCAACATAATTCTCTTTTGACTTAAGTTCACTTTGAGACATGCATAAAACACTCTAGCAAAGGGATACTTAATATTCACTCGATTAACTAACAGAGGTAAACATCTTATCTATTTCTGCCAGTACTATAGGGGCTGATATACATACATCACCTTCCTCTCCCTGCTAATATTTCACCTTCCTTTCTCTTTTAGGTAAGTAGACTTCTAATCCTGTTTGGGACAAATAAATTTTTGATGTTTGATTATTTTTGTTTCAATAATCCTAATTAAGACATTTTAATTGTAAAAGAAAATCTTTTACGTAAGTATGCAAGAAGCTTTGCCCACAAATTTTAAATACTCAAACACTGTCTTTTTTTTTAAATCTACAGTGTTCTCTGCCTTGATCTTATCAATAAACAAGAGATATGAAGTCACATCATACAGTGCACAAAGAATGACAACCTGCTCTGACACGTAACTGCTTATAAAATGCTATTTGGACGTAATTGCTTATAAAATGCTATTTGGAGCATTAAAAATCAGCAGGCCTTTAAGAACTCTAGGCAGAATTAAGCCCAGCAGCAAAAAAGAAAAAAAAAACACATAGCTTTACCTTAAAAGAGGTATTTCTTGGATTTAAAATACTAAAGTAAAAATCTTACTGAGTAAAAGAAATTTGAGTTTGGTTTCCTACTAAAACTTCTGGCAGTTGTAATGTCTTCAAATTCTTCTCACTTGTGAAGTCTTTTAATATTATTTGGAATTAAGTCATACACAAAAGAGATGTTCAGTGTTGTCATCTCAATACAAACCTGCATACGGCATTTCACTAAGTCCAGAGGAACAACAGCAGTGTGTGTCAGACCACAACTTAAGACCCCACCAAAGCCACACAGTGCATAAAACTTCGCGGAGCCATATTCACAACTGTACTCTGTAATAAGACAAGACACACCATGCATTTTAATATAATACTCATGTTACTGGTTATCAACTTACCTCCTGGACAGTTAGGTTTCCACACAGCTTGTTAGTAGATAACAGCCATGCTTCAACAATGTTTTATTTAGTCCAACATGCAAAAACAAACCTGCATCCTGCATTTAACCAGATCTAGAGGAACCAATGCTGTATGTGTTGTGCCACAGCTAATAATTCCTCCAAGTCCACAAAGGATAAAGAATCTGCCAGATCCATAGTCACAGCTATACTGCTCTGTTTGATTGAAAAAAAAAAAATCAAATAAGTATTTCTTCAGAGATGACTAAGGCCATGGAAATGCAAGAGAAACTACATTTCCTTGTGAAAAAGTACAATCACAACTTAACAGCTCTGGCCATGGTTTACAAGTAAACAAAAATAGTTTTCCACCTGGTGTGAACACAAAATCCACTGCCAAAATCAAAACAATTGTTTAAAGATTATGAAGGTTCTTATCTGTGAGATACTATCCCTCTCTCATTATGCCATATTAACTTTAAAGATAGTTTTCTACATCACTAATAGCTCTTCCAATTAAAACCAAACTTCAGATTATTAATGGCTGATAAGAACACATTTCTGAAGTACAAATCAAACTCAAATCATGTGAAAGCTTGCAAACCTCTTACCCCAAACACTAACCAATACTATTCCCACTTATGGATTCCTATAGTGAAAAACTAGATAAGCAAATTTCTCCAGTTAAATACATTTACTACACAAATGACCACAGACTTAACTTTCTAAATTGAAGGACCGATTGATCATGTAAAGGTTTTTTACCCACACTAAAGAAAGAACAGAACAGAAAGGCATACATGATTTTTTAAAATCTTTATAGTTTACAAATGCAAGGTAGGTAATACTTTCAGTACTCTTCCTGCAATTTGGTTTTCACGTTTCTCTGTATATACACTCCACTGGGATTTAAAACACAAAGGATTAAAATAAATTTGTGTCTAAACATCAAGAAAACCGAAAAAGACGATGGAAAGTATTCCTATTAACTACTATCTCCTTTCTATGGTCTCGCTGGGGCTACAGATCAGGAGCATTAAAAATGTCTCAGTTATCTCACATAGCTTGTGTCAACTAGTATTAGACCCCGGGAACACCCAAGGGAGGGAATAAAGGAACAACTAAGGGAGGAAGTACTTTTAAGAAAATTAAAGCAAAATCAAAGAACAGGTAATACAGTTAGAACTACTCCGGCCAGAAGTTAGGAAGAAGGCTTTACCCAATACTTAGTCAGCTGACCGAGCGGGCTCACGGCGGAGAAGAGAAGGAGCTAGTCACGGCCTCTATGTCTTTAGGCTATCGAGGACGTGGAGGTCACGGAGGGAACAGAGCCTAGGCCCTTCCACGTCCTTGATGAAGGGCCAAGGATCCGACACCCGGGTAAGGACGGAACGGGCTGACATCCTCGGACAAAGCAACTGGGCGCCGTCCTGAAGGGCTGGACGCGTCCTTCCCTGTCCTCCAGGCCGGGCCAGGCCACGAAAGCCGAGGGGGCCACGAGTGTACCTCCCGACCGTATAGGGACAGGGTCTGACCTCACCTTCTACAGCGGCGGCTGCCAGGTTGCGAGAGCGGCGGGGTGGGCCCGGGGGCCCGGCGGGGTCGCTGCGGGGCCCCGCGAGACCATCGTGCACCAACTGCAGGTGAGGCGCGTTGAAGGGGTTCGCCCGCGCTAGGTGCACCACGGACGAGTACATCTTCCTAGAAGAGGAAGCGATGGTAAGAGGAAAGGCCAAGAGGGCTGGAAGGCCCGCCAAAGTCACCTGCACTCTGGGAACCCCTACACGGGCCTGGCCTCTTTCAGTCTCCGCGCCCTTGAGGAGGTCACAGCGGCCTCCCAAAAGGAGGAAGTCCACCGGGCCTACAGCCAAAGGAGCACCCCTCCCGGGCTCCGCTCCCTGCACCCACAGCGGGGGAAGGCCAAACCACACTCACTCCCTAAGATGGCGAACACACAACCGGTCTCTCAGAAAGGCTGCAGCTCACAGAGGCCGAATGTCCTCCGGGCCTTTAGATCTGTGCCCTTCGCGCGTCGTCAGCGCGACGCACACAGCGCGTCACTACCGGCAGATAGCACCCATTGGCGGAGAGGAACGCCGAGGCCTTAACGTCATCGCGTTCTCCTAGCAACCCTATCCCCGCCCCACTCGCCCCAGCCCTTCCGGCCCGGCCTTTGCGCAGGAGGATTCATTCTGCGCTTGCGCGCATTCCGGGCAGGGTGTTTGAGCTGTGTGGGACCGGGTTTGTGACCTTCTCTTTTTGTCCCTTCACCTTCAAACGTCTCTCTTAGAATCCCGGCTGCCGTTCTTTTCATTTAAATGAGTCCCAAAATAGTAGTCACTTAAAAAAAATGCGGATACGTGATGATATATTATTTCGGTGTTAGAATGTCACTACAGTATTTTGTGTCACAACTTCTGCCATTACGGTACTTTTTTTTTTTTTTTTTTAAGTTGCATCCATTGACATTACACATAGACTTTCTTCATCTCCCATCAGACTTTAGGAGAGTATTTTAAAAGGAAACGTGTAATAAGAATTCTTAAGACTGCTTGCTGCTTCATCTCAATAGTTTATATAACGTATAACAGCATTGGGGCTTCCCAGGTGGCAAGTGGTAAATGCTTGCCAATGAAGGAGACATAAGAGACTCAGGTTCTATCCCTGGGTAGGGATGATCTTAAAACATGCCCTGGAGGAGGGCATGGCAACCCACTCCAGTATTCTTTCCTGGAGAATCCCATGGATAGAGGAGCCTCCTAGTCTATAGTCCGTAGGGTTACAAAGAGTCCAAATGGAGTGAAGCGACGTAGCACGCAAGCACACACATGATAGCATTAAATAAATTATTTTTAACAAGTGGGAGTTCAAGGGTGAACTAGAGTGAAAGTGATTGGCGGCAGATTTTTTATGTCTAATAAATTTATAAAATCTTCTTTCAGTTGAGTTCAGTCACTCAGTCGTGTCCGACTCTTTGCAACCCCATGAATCTCAGCCCGCCAGGCCTCCCTGTCCATCACCAACTCCTGGAGTTCACTCAGACTCACATCCATCGAGTCAGTGATGCCCTCCAGCCATCTCATCCTCTGTCGTCCCCTTTTCCTCCTGCCCCCAATCCCTCCCACCATCAGAGTCTTTTCCAATGAGTCAACTCTTTGCATGAGGTGGCCAAAGTACTGGAGTTTCAGCTTTAGCATCATTCCTTCCAAAGAAATCCCAGGGCTGATCTCCTTCAGAATGGACTGGTTGGATCTCCTTGCAGTCCAAGGGACTCTCAAGAGTCTTCTCCAACACCACAGTTCAAAAGCATTAATTCTTCAGCACTCAGCTTTCTTCACAGTCCAACTCTCACATCCATACATGACCACAGGAAAAACCATAGCCTTGACTAGACGGACCTCTGTTGGCAAAGTAATGTCTCTGCTTTTCAATATGCTATCTAGGTTGGTCATAACTTTCCTTCCAAGGAGTAAGCGTCTTTTAATTTCATGGCTGCAGTCACCATCTGCAGTGATTTTGGAGCCCAGAAAAATAAAGTCAGCCATTGTTTCCACTGTTTCCCCATTTATTTGCCATGAAGTGATGGGACCAGATGCCATGATCTTCGTTTTCTGAATGTTGAGCTTTAAGCCAACTTTTTCATTCTCCTCTTTCACTTTCATCAAGATGCTCTTTAGTTTCTCTTCACTTTCTGCCATAAGGGTGGTGTCATCTGCATATCTGAGGTTATTGATATTTCTCCCAGTAATCTTGATTCCAGCTTGTGCTTCTTCCAGCGCAGCGTTTCTCATGATGTACTCTGCATAGAAGTTAAATAAGCAGGGTGACAATATACAGCCTTGACGTACTCCTTTTCCTATTTGGAACCAGTCTCTTGTTCCATGTCCAGTTCTAACTGTTGCTTCCTGACCTGCATATAGGTTTCTCAAGAGATCAGCCCTGGGTGTCCTTTGGAAGGAATAATACTAAAGCTGAAACTCCAGTACTTTGGCCACCTCATGCGAAGAGTTGACTCATTGGAAAAGATTCTGATGCTGGGAGGAATTGGGGGCAGGAGGAAAAGGGGACGACAGAGGATGAGATGGCTGGATGGCATCACCGACTTGATGGACATGAGTTTGAGTGAACTCCAGGAGTTGGTGATGGACAGGGAGGCCTGGCGTGCTGCAATTCATAGGGTCGCAGAGAGTCGGACACGACTGAGTGACTGAACTGAACTGAACTGATGCTTGGTTTAATTTCTCTTGTCACCGTTTTGAAATTGTTAATGAACAAGAGACCCTGTATTTTTCATTTTGCACTGGGTATTGCAGATTGTGTAACTGGTCCTGGACAGGAGTGATACCTTGAAGAGTTTGTGAAAACTCAGTGAGATAATATCTTTTTTTTTTTTCTTTCATTTTTGTTTGATTAAATGGACTTGAAACATTAAGCTAAGTCATGTATACTAATGGTAGCAATATTGACTAAAACTCCATTCCTATATAAGCATGCAAGATTTTTATAGAAAATTAACATTACAATACTAGAAAATTATTCACTATTAGCATCCTAAGAAAAAAACTGGACAAACCTTTCAAAAGCAGATATCAGAGGCTTCATTCTTGTCTATTTCCCATCCTTTGACTAGAGTTCAATAATAATTTTGGTGAGATCAATAGTGTTCACATTTTTATGACTATTACTTATAGTAAGCCATGGTGAATGGTATAATTATATTTCCAATATTGAATGATTGGAACTTCACCATGGTGAATGGTATATTTCCAATATTGAATGATTTATTATCCTCCAGAGGTAATAATTGTCACTTTTGACATTTGTTTGGTTTTCTAATTACTCATCACTAATTCAAAATCTGCTGTATTAGTTTGCTAGAGGCTATCATAACAAGGTACCTCAGACTGCATGGCTTAAGCAAAAGAAATGTCTGTTCTCATAGTTCTCAGTGAAACAGTTTGTAGAAGTGAATGATTTGCAGAATTCTTGCTACATTTGGGCTCCTTATGATTATGCCCAAGGATGGGCTTAGTGGAAAAAGGGCTCAGAGTAGCGTAACTAAAGTTTGGTCAAGGAGAGAGTCTTCGTCCATGCCTTCCTGTAGTATACCACGGCATTTTAATTTCATTTCATATAGGCCACCATTGGATTAAAATTTCAGCCAAACCATTTAGAGACACTCTCAGCAGGTTGAGCTAAAACAATGCAATGGGACACGGTCTTTACTGTACTCATATCAATTAACTTGGCTTGGTCTACCATTATATTCCTTCCCTTTTATTTTAGTTATTGCTACTTATCAAATTTCCTCAAAATTTAGGGACATAAAACAACAAACACTATCAGCTCGTGTTTTCTGAGGGCCAGGAATCTGGATATGGCTTACCCATGTGGCCTGACTCAAGGACTGTCATGGGGTTGTAGGCAAGCTTTTGACTGGGACTGTGGTCTCTGAAGACTTGATCGGGGCTGGAGGATCTGCTTCCAAGACCACAAACTTGACTGCTGGCAGGACACTTCAGTTCCTCATCACAGGGCCCTCTCCATAACACTGCTCATGACATGGCTTTCCCAGAGTGAGTAATTCAAAAAGGAAAGAGCAACAGAAGCTACAGTGTCCTTTATATCTAATCTCAGAAGTGACACAGCATCACTTCTGTATTTTATTGGTCACGCAGATGATAATGATGTGGAAAGAGAGGTGGGGATCATTGGTTAACTACTTAGTTAACTTCTAGTTAACTACTACACATCCAACCAAACATGCTTAGCCTCCATCCTCAGGCATGCTGCCCAAGTTTCTGTTAACATAAATCTTGCACTTTTTTTGTCTTACCTTCTAGGATCTCCTGCATCAAGGTCTAGAAGCAGTGGGAGGTATTGCCAGTTGCTTTTGAGAAAGCCTAACACACTCTACAAGGCAACTACCTCAGGGAAGTCTATTACAATTTTTTTCAGGTAAGGAGCAACTAGGCTGCACAGGTAAGGGAGGAAGGACTATTTCTACTAGCAAAGGAGGCTCAACAGGATTTAGAGATTCATGATCCCAGTGTCATCTGAATCTTCTTGTGTGTTCCCATTCACGCTACTCAAAACAAAACAAAACAAAACAAAAAAACACCTTATTTTAACATGAGGCCCGCAAGATTGGAAATTCAGTTGCATTGTAATTCAGGAATGGATTTTAGGTTTGGTTTGGTTTTTAGAGATTACGGGCTTCCCCTTGTGGCTCCGCTGGTAAGGCATCTGCCCACAATGTGGGAGACCTGGGTTCAATCCCTGGGTTGGGAAGATCCCCTGGAGAAGGGAATGGCTACCCACTCCAGTATTCTGGCCTGAGAATTGCATGGACGCTATAGTCCATAGGTTTGAAAAGAGTTGGACACAACTGAGCGACTTTCACACTTAGAAGTGCATATAGGAAGGCAGTCAGTATGTTTTCTGGTCCTTTTTCTCATCTAAACTGAGAGTTTAAAACCCTAAGTTCATCGTTTCCTTTCCCCTAGTTCTCCAACATAGTTAAGAAAAGAAACAACTCCACTGTAGTTCTTATTTTCACTTAAATATTCTCTGGAAGCATCTACTTGGTCACCCAGAGCTTTGCCTTATTTAGCCATTTGGCTAATGATGTCCACAGATCATAATTTAAGAATTTTTTTTTTTTTTTTGCTAATGCATGCCATGAACAACAATGTCACAATTATGACAACTGGTTACCAATGTCTTTAAATTCAGTAAGACCAGATAACTCAGAACAAATTCAGAGAAACCCATTCTTTTCTTTTTATGGCTGTACTATGGGGCTTGTGAGATCTTAGTTCCCCAACCAGTAATTGAACCCAGGACCAGGGCAGTGAAAGTGATGAGTCCTAACCACTGGACCACCAGGGAATTCCCAAGAAACCCATTTAAGGTTTGATTCTCCCGGAATTGCTTCCAATCCTACTGTCTATATCAGAATTTGATCAGAGAAGCATAGGCACTATGAGTCATATGGAATACAAGATTTATTTGGGGGATTAGATCTTATGAAATTATGGGCGCTGGAGAAGAATTTGCCTCTATGTCTGAGGTTGGACCTGAAATTACTGTAAATTGGTAGGACTTACAGCCAGATGGGAAAGCTGGACGTGAAGTGGGAGTGAGCAGGGACAAACTAGAACCCACAAAGTCAAACGAGACCGTAAGTCTGTCTTATCATCTACAATGCGGGTTCCTACAGGAACCATGGTGCGGGTGTTCATGGGAGCCACAGTGCTGCTATGCATCTGGCCCAGGACTCAGGAGAAACCAGGGAGTTCTGTGAAGGAGCTCCATACCTGGCTTCTGCCCCAATCTAAGGTGAGCCAGCTAATCCGCCACAATGAGCACACGCGGCCACAGCACCTCATGTCTTGCACTGACCTTCAGAGTGCGATGACTGCTGCTTCCTGTCTGCCTTTGGAATCTTGCACAAATTTCCCTTGTGACCAGTCCTGACTCAGGCTCATATTGGGAGATAAGCAGTTAAACTTTGAGATACTAGAGAGAGAGAAAGTTCAAGGAGAACTTTTCCACAGTTGAGAAATTTAGAGCTAAAAGTCAAGTTTGCTTTTATAGATTTGATGATCTTCTCTGTCATGGGGAATCACCAGAAAGGCCTTAAATAATTCCTAGCACAGTCATGTAATAAAAAGATATAAAAAATTGTGCAAGGAAGACAAAAGTCCATTTTCATATCCACCCTGAGGAAAAAAGGATGACATCCACTTGTTTGTTTGTTTGTTTGTTTTTTAAATTAGAAATCTTGTTTTTTGGTAGGTTTTACTTTTTCATATTTTTGTGTGACTTCATAAACAGAGTAGAGAGAAGTTTGTCTCTATGTAGCTGAAATAAGTTAAAGTAGGCTTTACTTTTAAGGCTGTAATTTCCATTCTGGAAAGTTTTAAAATCCCTTCTTTGAAACAGTATCCTTGGTTGAGACTAAATTACGTTGGCTGTAAAACTAGCTGTGAGCTCTACCATAGTGCATCCCAAGAAAGCAGACCCAGCTCTGAAGACTAGGCTTAGACTCTTAAACAAAAATTTTTTTTAATTTATTTTATTTTTTGGCTGTGCTGGGTCTTTGTTGCTGCACAGGCTTTTCTCTAGTTGTGGAGAGCAGGGGCTACTCTCTAGTTGTGACGCACAGGCTTCTCATAGTGGGGGCTTCTCTTGTTACAAAGCATGGGCTTTAGGGTGTGCAGGTTTCCGTAGTTGTGGCACGTGGACTCAGCAGTTGTGGCTCTCCGGCTCTGAAGCACAGGCTCAATAGTTGTGGCGCATGGGCTTAGTTGCTCGGTGGCATGTGGGAAATCTTCCCGGACCAGGGATCCAATCTGTGTTTCCTGCATTGGCAGGTGGATTCTTTACCTCTGAGCCGCCAGGACAGCGCCCCCACCAGGCTTAGACTCTTGAAGTCACCATGTTTGTGTGTGGAGCTGAACACAGTGAAAGTTACAGCTGTATATTCAGAGACGCTTTATTTTATAGGAAATAAAAGGCAGGGGAATCCTTTTACCCAGTCTTTATCACTTGATATCTTGAAATTTCCTTTTTTTTCTGCAATTAAAAGCATAAAATATGCTTTGGTCCAGAGAGGAGAGGCATACCTAGACATGGCAGAGCCTAAAACAGTCCACATGGAAGGTGCACACGCATGTGGCACTCTAGTCACTCAATGGCTACAGTTCATCACCTGGACAGATGTTATGAGGCTTGGTTATCACAAATTCAGTTAAGTCACTCAGTCGTGTCTGACTCTTTGCGACCCCATGAACTGCAGCACGCCAGGCTTCCCTGTCCATCACCAACTCCCGGAGCTTGCTCAAACTCATACCCATTGAGTTGGTGATGCCATCCAACCATCTCATAACCTGTTGTTCCCTTCTTCTCCTGCCTTAAGTTTTGCCCAGCATCAGGGTCTTTTCTAAGTTGTCAGTTCTTTGCATCAGGTGACCAAAGTATTGGAATTTCAGCTTCAGCGTTAGTCCTTCCAATGAATATTCAAGACTGATTTCCTTTAGGATGGACTGGTTGGATGTTCTTGCTGTCCAAGGGACTCTCAAGAGTCTTCTCTAACACCACAGTTCAAAAGCATCAATTCTTTGGTGCTCAGCTTATAGTCCAACTCTCACATCCATACATGACTACTGGAAAAACCATTGATTTGACTAGACAGACCTTTGTCGACAAAGTAATGTCTCTGCTTTTTAATATGCCATCTAGGTTGGTCATATCACAAATTAGAGTTTCCCAAATCTGGTTTCTCATCAAAGCACATGGGGAGCTTTTAAAACACAGATTTCTCAGATGTCAAAAGATTCTACTTTAATAAGTCTGATGAAGAGTCCTGCTGTTGCTGCTGCTGCTAAGTCGCTTCAGTCGTGTCCAATTCTGTGTGACCCCATAGACGGCAGCCTGCCAGGCTCCCCCGTCCCTGGGATTCTCCAGGCAAGAACACTGGAGTGGGTTGCCATTTCCTTCTCCAATGCATGGAAGTGAAAACTGAAAGTGAAGTCACTCAGTCATGTCTGACTCTTCGTGCCCCATGGACTGCAGCCTACCAGGCTCCTCCGTCCATGGGATTTTCCAGGCAAGAGTACTGGAGTGGGTTGCCGTTGCCTTCTCCGAATGAAGAATCCTCGAAGCTGCCATTTTTTATAAGATTTCAAGGTTATTCTTAAAATAGCCAGGTGTAGGGACTGCTGATGTAAGAAATTCAAAGATAGGCGAGAGCCTTTGAAATGGGCCTGCCCCAGCGGTGACAGCATCTTGAATTATCTAGTTTGCCACGGTTGTAAAGTGCTCAGTTACTGGAAAGGAATCTCTGCTGAGCTGGTCTGCTTCAGACTGATTATTGACTTTGATCTTCCACATGGAAGAGCAAGGTGCAAGGCTGCACTGCACACCATCAGTGCCCCATACACACTCAGGCATCTGAAGTAAGAGAAGTATAAAAACAGCTGCTTAAATACGGACACAGCCACAGGAAGTTTTAGAGAGAAATTTATATATCTGAAGAATAGCAAATGTGAAAAATAATGAATATAAAATGAAGGGACTATGCAGTTCCCTGGAGGCCTACTGGTTGGGATTCCAGGCTTCCACTGCAATGGCCCAGGTTCAGTCCCGGGTCGAGGAACTGAGATCCTGCAAGCCAAAGAAAAAAGAAGGAACTAAGCCTTACTAAAAGGAATAGAAATAGTTTTGTTTATCCTTAGATGGTACAGACTATATCTAACACCTAAATTTAAATGTAGTTTTATCACAGTTTGAGTCTCACGCCACTTGGGATGTTTTTCCTGTAGCGACTAAGAGGCCTACTCACAAAAAAGATCAAGTACATGCTCAGTTGCTCAGTCATGTCTGACTCTTTGCGACCCCATGGACTGTAGCCCGCCAGGTTCCTCTGTCCATGGGATTCTCCAGGCAAGAATACTGGAGTGGGTTGCCATGCCCTCTTCCAGGGGATCTTCCTGACCCAGGGATAGAACCCACATCTTCAGCAGCTCCTGCATTGGCAGGCAGATTCTTTACCACTGAGCCACTTGGGAAGCCCAAACGATAAAGAAAAGCCATCAAAATCAGGATATGACCAGTGATATAATACTACTGTCCAATCTATAGGTCCTACCTAAATTTTCCAATACTGTCATTTATAGCAAAAACAAAAAACAAAAAAACAAATCAACACTAACCAAGAATACCTTTTATTCTAGTCCACTATCCAGTCTAGGTGCATGCTGCATTTAATTTTCATGTCACTTTAAGTTTCTTCAATTTGGAACAGTTCTAACTTTCTTTGTCATTCATCCCCTTGGCATTTTAAGAGTACAAGACAGTTATTTTGAAAAATGTTGTTCAAACTGGCCTCTCTGATATTTTCTCAGGACTGGATTTAGAGTATGCATTTAGGGCAGGAGTATCATAGAAATGATTCCTTCTTCTTTTTGGAGTGTCATATCAGAAGGCACATCATGTTGATTTGTTCTGTTACTGATGAGTGAAACTCTGATCACTTGATCAAGTTGGCATTTGCCCAGTTTCTTTACTGTCAGGTTACTATTTTTGTCTGTAATTAATATGTAGTTTGTGGGGAGATACTTTGAGACTGGGCTTCCCTGGTGTCTCAGTGGTATAGAATCCACCTGCTAATGCAGGAGGCCCAGGTTTGATCCCTGGGTTGGGAAGATCCCCTGGAGGAGGGCATGGCTATTCACACTAGTATTCTTGCCTGGAGCATCCCATGGACAGAGGAGCCTGGTGGGCTATAGTCCATAGGGTCGCACAGAGTTGGACACAACTGAAGCGACTTAGCATAGTACAGCATTTGAGACTACCTAAGTATTCTGTTCTACAACAAACTTTCACCTACTAATTTTCACATTTGTCAGTGATTGTTGCTTGAATCAATTACTATTGTGATAATTGCCAAATAGTGATTTTCTAACTCCATCAGTCCTACATTTATTCTACTACCAGGAAGTGCTTTCCTTTCCCCTCTTATTTAATTCATTTATTTGTATCAGTATGGACTAATGGATTCCTGTTTTATTCAACAATTTATAATCCAATACCAACATTATTTTTTTTAATGCTTCTCTTGTCCCAGATTTGAAACCCTTTAAGCTGGGAACCCCTTTAAGCTGACCTTACATTTTTTTCTACAAGTCCCCATCATTTTTTGAGTACTTTGTTACATTCTGGTGCAGCAAGAGGTTCCAGGCTCACCGTATACTTTTTCTACCCCAGCCCAGGAATCAACCATTTATCCGAAGGGCTTTGGTTCTGTTCACAAGAGAATAACAGAAACAAAAATCTGGGAGCAAAATATGGTTAATGTTCTGAGGTGTTTTCTCAGTGTATATATACATACATACACATTTCTATCTATCAATCCATCTATCATTGATTATATCTTCTATTTTTAAAATTTTAATCAATTTATTTTTTACTGTGCTTGGTCTTCATTGCTGTGCATGAGCTACTCTCTAGTTGCCTTGCTTAGGCTTCTGATTGTGGCTTGTCTTGTGGAACATGTGTTCTAGGTCATGTGGCTCTGTAGTTGTAGCATGTGGGCTCTAGAGCACGGGCTCAGTTGTTCCAAGGCATGTGGAATCTTCCTGGACCAAGGATTGAACTGTGTCCCCTGCACTGGCAAGGGGATTCTTAACCACTGGACCACCAGGGAAGTCTGATTATATCTTCTTCCTTTTTAATTGCTATTCTTTGCTTCAACAACTCATCTGGTATATATATATATATATATATATATATATATATATATATATGTATATATAATTTATTTTTTAATGTGTTTTTGGCTGTCCTGGATCTTTGTTGCTGCCTGGGCTTTTCTCTAGCTGTGGTGCACAGGGGTTACTCTCTAGCTGCAGTATGCAGGCTTCTCATTGCAGTGGCTTCTCTTGTTGTGAAGCAGGGGCTTTAGGGCATGGGGCGTTCAGTAGTTATGGCTCCTGGGCTCTAGAGCACAGGCTCAGTAGCTGTGGTGCACAGGCTTAGTTGCTCCATGGCAATATGGGATCTTCCCGGATCAGGGATCGAACCCGTGTCTCCTGCATTGGCAGGCAGACTCTTTATCACTGAGCCACCAGGGAAGCCCATGATTATATGTTCTTTTAAAAACCACGAGTGCCAGTGGTGAAAAATTGAAAGCATTTCCTCTAAAGTCAGGAACAAGACAAGGGTGCCCACTTTCACCATTACTATTCAACATAGTTTTGGAAGTTTTGGCCACAGCAATCAGAGCAGAAAAAGAAATAAAAGGAATCCAAATTGGAAAAGAAGAAGTAAAACTCTCACTATTTGCAGATGACATGATCCTCTACATAGAAAACCCTAAGCCTCCACCAGAAAATTACTAGAAATAATCAATGACTATAGTAAAGTTGCAGGATATAAAATCAACACACAGAAGTCCCTTGCATTCCTATACACTAATAATGAGAAAACAGAAAGAGAAATTAAGGAAACAATTCCATTCACCATTGCAACGGAAAGAATAAAATACTTAGGAATATATCTACCTAAAGAAACTAAAGACCTATATATAGAAAACTATAAAACACTGGTGAAAGAAATCAAAGAGGACACTAATAGATGGAGAAATATACCATGTTCATGGATTGGAAGAATCAATATAGTGAAAATGAGTATACTACCCAAAGCAATTTATAGATTCAATGCAATCCCTATCAAGCTACCAATGGTATTCTTCACAGAGCTAGAACAAATAATTTCACAATTTGTATGGAAATACAAAAAACCTCGAATAGCCAAAGCTATCTTGAGAAAGAAGAATGGAACTGGAGGAATCAACCTACCTGACTTCAGGCTCTACTACAAAGCCACAGTTATCAAGACAGTGGTACTGGCACAAAGACAGAAATACTGATCAATGGAACAAAATAGAAAGCCCAGAGATAAATCCACGCACATATGGACACCTTATCTTTGACAAAGGAGGCAAGAATATACAATGGATTAAAGACAATCTCTTTAACAAGTGGTGCTGGGAAATCTGGTCAACCTCTTGTAAAAGAATGAAACTAGAACACTTTCTAACACCATACACAAAAATAAACTCAAAATGGATTAAAGATCTAAATGTAAGACCAGAAACTATAAAACTCCTAGAGGAGAACATAGGCAAAACACTCTCTGACATACATCACAGCAGGATCCTCTATGACCCACCTCCCAGAATATTGGAAATAAAAGCAAAAATAAACAAATGGGACCTAATTAAACTTAAAAGCTTCTGCACATCAAAGGAAACTATTAGCAAGGTGAAAAGACAGCCTTCAGAATGGGAGAAAATAATAGCAAATGAAGCAACTGACAAACAACTAATCTCAAAAATATACAAGCAACTCCTACAGCTCAACTCCAGAAAAATAAATGACCCAATCAAAAAATGGGCCAAAGAACTAAATAGACATTTCTCCAAAGAAGACATACAGATGGCTAACAAACACATGAAAAGATGCTCAATATCACTCATTATCAGAGAAATGCAAATCAGAACCACTATGAGGTACCATTTCACACCAGTCAGAATGGCTGCGATCCAAAAGTCTACAAATAATAAATACTGGAGAGGGTGTGGAGAAAAGGGAACCCTCTTACACTGTTGGTGGGAATGCAAACTAGTACAGCCACTATGGAGAACAGTGTGGAGATTCCTTAAAATACTGGAAATAGAACTGCCTTATGATCCAGCAATCCCACTGCTGGGCATACACACCGAGGAAACCAGAAGGGAAAGAGACACGTGTACCCCAATGTTCATCGCAGCACTGTTTATAATAGCCAGGACATGGAAGCAACCTAGATGTCCATCGTCAGATGAATGGACAAGAAAGCTGTGGTACATATACACAATGGAGTATTACTCAGCCATTAAAAAGAATACATTTGAATCAGTTCTAATGAGGTGGATGAAACTGGAGCCTATTATACAGAGTGAAGTAAGCCAGAAGGAAAAACACCAATACAGTATACTAACGCATATATATGGAGTTTAGAAAGATGGTAACAATAACCTGGTGTATGAGACAGCAAAAGAGACACTGATGTATAGAACAGTCTTATGGACTCTGTGGGAGAGGGAGAGGCTGGGAAGATTTGGGAGAATGACATTGAAACATGTAAAATATCATGTAAGAAACGAGCTGCCAGTCCAGGTTCGATGCATGATACTGGATGCTTGGGGCTAGTGCACTGGGACAACCCAGAGGGATGGTATGGGGAGGGAGGAGGGAGGAGGGTTCAGGATGGGGAACACATGTATACCTGTGGCAGATTCATTTTGATATTTGGCAAAACTAATACAATTATGTAAAGTTTAAAAATAAAATAAAATTTAAAAAAATATAAATAAATAAAAATAAAAACCACGAGTGCACACGAATACTTCCAAATCAGAATTCGCCAGAATTCATTCTAGCATTTTTTTTTCTTTCCACACTTACAGTACCCTTATTTGGTTTCCATTACCTTCGATATATTGTCTCTTACTTGCTTATCCCTTTTCTTTTGGAACCAATTTCTCAATCCTGCCCACTGTCTCCCTGGCATAAACCTTACAGGCCCACTGGCACTGGTTACCTGAAATTAAGAAGAGAAACGAATAAATTAAAGAAACCAACCCATGTTTTTTAAGGAAAAGAAAAATGGAAGGAGAAGAGGAAGAGGAATGGGAAACAGCTTTGGCTCTCATTATTAACAAATTAACTCCAAATTTGTATAACTCAGTAAGAGTGTACTTCTTGCTTCTGTAAAGCTTAATGCTGATTGAATGGTTCTCCAAGAAGTTCTCTTCCAAGTGGTGACTCAGGGATCAAAGGTGCTTTATCAACACCATTGCCATCTCAACACGTGACGGCTGCTGGTTTGGCCAAAGGACAGAGTTGCAACAAGTAAAAGGCACACCCTCTCTCAGCGGCCTCAGAATGAAAGGAAAACACCACTTCTGCTCATGTTTCTTGATGGAGAAATAATCTCATGACATCACCCAGATGTACAGGATTGAGAAAGGTAATAGCATATGGATATTCAGGGACTCATTGGGCGTCCCTGGTGGCTCAGATGGTAAAGAATCTGCCTGCAATGTGGGAAACCCAGGTTCGATCCCTGGGCCAGGAAGATCCTCTGGAGAAGGGAGCACCAACCCACTCCAGTATTCTTGCCTGGAGAATTCCATGGACAGAGGAGCCTGGCAGGCTACAGTCCATGGGATCTCAAAGAGTTGGACAGGACTGAACGACTAACACATCCAATGTAGAAACATTTGCACAGATTTTATTTATATCTAAATAACAACGTAGCTTCCTGATGAATATTCTTGGAGAATAACAATGAGGAAAAAATGAATAAACTTATATACTATTAAATACAGCTGCTGCTGCTGCTGCTAAGTCGCTTCAGTCATGTCCGACTCTGTGCGACCCCATAGACGGCAGCCCACCAGGCTCCCCTGTCCCTGGGATTCTCCAGGGAAGAATACTGGAGTGGGTTGCCATTTCCTTCTCCAATGCATGAAGGTGAAAAGTGAAAGTGAAGTAGCTCAGTCCTGTCTGACTCTGAGCGACCCCATGGACTGCAGCCTACTGGGCTCCTCCATCCACAGGATTTTCCAGGCAAGAGTACTGGAGTGGGGTGCCATTGCCTTCTCCGTTAAATACAGCAGTCATCTATAAAAATGATTTCAGTTTTGGATTAGTTTACTTATATACTTTATTTATTAACTTTTTTAAACAAAATTGATATTTTATTTAGGTTGAAGTAAACTATGCAAAATTGATTTTCTTCACCAAAAATAATAGCGATATTTTCTATATTATTCCTAGATAAACCACAAAACACTTATGTTTGTTGGTTTTCTAGGTTTTGCTTGTAAATCAAGATGAGGCAGTAGATATAGTCATGGAAAAAAGAAGAAAACAGACAGGTAAGTTGTTCGTATCCATGGCCTCTGAACTTGTCTTGACCATGAAACTGAAGTGTTTAACATATACCTGCCAAAAAGCTTATGAAGGTGCAGACACAACAAAGGAAGGTAAACAGCAACAACCAGATGTGGAAGAACAATGGCAGGCTCTTCCATTCAAACTTTAACAATAATTTGTTCCTTTAACTTCATTTGGTAAAGACAAAATCTAAACTGAAATCCTTGTTTGGCGAGCTCACGTTTCTCTCATGGTCTGATTATTGGATTGTCTGATTCAAAGATATGTTTTCCAGTAGTTGGTAGTAATTAGTAGTTAGCAGGATCATGTCTCTATAATAGCCACTCCTAGTCCAAAGGCTAACATACTCTTTCCTGGTGGTCCTTGTAAGCATCTCGATTATTAGCAGTCCAAGGTTGGAGAAACCCCAGTAAGACGGTAGGTGCTGGAGCAGCTGTGAGGAGATACCCCATGTCCAAGGGCAAAGGAGAAGCCCCAGCAAGACAGTAGGAGGGGCGAATTCATGTTTAGAATCAAACTCCATTCCTGCCAGAGATGCTCAGAGTGCTCAAACAAACCGTGTGTGCACCAGGACCCCACAGAGACTGAGACAGAACTGTGTTTGAGCATCTCCTGTGGAGGTGCGGGTCGGCAGTGGACTGCCACAGGGGCAGGGCCTCTGGGTGCAGCAGACTTGGGTGTGGCATAAGCCCTCTTGGAGGAGGTCGCCATTAACCCCACCACAGAGCTGCCAGAACTTACACAGGACTGGGAAATAGTCTCTTGGAGGGCACAAAAAGAACCTTAGGCACCAGGACCCAGGAGAAAGGAGCAGTGACCCCACAGGACACTGTCCCGGACTTGCCCGTGAGTGTCCAGGAGTCTCCAGTGGAGGCGTGGGTCGGAGGAGGCCTGCTGCAGGGTTGGGGGCACTGCGTGTAGCAGTGCCAGCATGGGATGTTTTGAAGGAGGTCACCATTATCTTCATTACCTCCACCATAGTTTGGCCCCAGGTAAATAGCAGGGAGGGAACACAGCTCCACCCATCAACAGAACACTGGATTAAAAAACTGTAGTAAAGGTGCAGCCCTGTGCTTCCTTCCTTAATTATAACTATTTTTAAATTTTGAAATAATTTCAAATTTACAGCAAAGATGAAAGAATAGTAAAAGGGTGTACTTCATCTAGAGTTACCAGTTTTTAACATTTTGCCACAATTGCTTTAATAGATTCTTTTTTGTCCATCCATCCACCCATCTTTATAATTCGAACCATTTGGGAATAAGCTGCAGACTTACACTTTTACCTAAATACTTGAGTGCATTTCTCAAGAAGCATTGTTTTCTTACACAATCCCAGAAAGATGATCAAAATCAGGAAATTTAACTGTGATAATATAATCTACAATCCCCAATCAAAATCTGCCAATTATCCCAATTATGTCCTTTAGTAATGGCTTTTTTTTTGGGGAGGGGGGGTCCACATCCAATCCAGGATGACACATTGCATTTAGGGGTCATGTCTCTTTAGTTCCCTTTACTCTGTAAGTTTCTCAGTCTTTCTTCATCTTTCATGACATGGACAGTTTTAGAGAGTACAGTTTAGGTATTTTGTAAGAGTTCCCTCTTTGATGTTTCCTCATGATTAAAGTTGTGCATTTAGGGAAGGAAGGAGTATAGCTGATTAACAATGTTGTGATAGTTACAGGTGAACAGCAAAGGCCTCAGCCATATATATGCATGTATCCATTCTCCCTCAACTCCCCCACCCCATCCAGGCTCCCACATAACACTGAGCTGAGCTCCGTGTGCCATACAGTAGGTCCTTGTTGGTTATCCATTTTGAACATAGCAGTGTGTGCATGTTGATCCCTAACTATCCCTTCTCCTCATTCTTTCCCCCCTGGCAGCCATAAGTTCATTCTCTAAGTCTATGAGTCTGTTTCTGTTTTGTAAATACATTCATGTACATAATTTCTTTTTAGATTCTGTATATAAGACATGTCATATGATATTTCTCCTTCTCTGTCTTACTTCACTCATATGACAATCTCTAGGTCCACCCATGTTGCTGCAAATGACATTATTTCATTCTTTTTAATGGCTGAGTAATATTCCACCGTATATATACACCACCTCTTCTTTATCCATTTCTCTGTCGGTGGACATTTAGGTTGCTTTCATGTCTCCGCTACTGTAAACACTGCTGAGTGAACATTGGGATGCATGTATCCTTTTAGACCAATTTTTTCCTCTGAGTACATGCCCAGGAGTGGGATTGAAGGGCCACACAGTAGCTCTGGAACTTCCCAGGTGGCACTAGTGGTAAAGAACATGCCTACCAATGTGTTCTAGGAGATGTAAGAGATGCAGGTTTGATCCCTGGGTGAGGAAGATCCCCTGGAGAAGGAAATGGCAACCCACTTCAATATTCTTGCCTGGAGGATCTCATGGATGGATAAGCCTGGCAGGCTACAGTTCATGGGGTCTCGAAGAGTCCAACATGACTGAAATGACTTAGTACGCACATACAGTAGCTCTACTTTTAGTTGTTTAAGGAACTCCATAGTGGCTGTTGGATAAGGCAATGGCACCCCACTCCAGTACTCTTGCCTGGAAAATCCCATGGACAGAGGAGCCTGGAAGGCTGCAGTCCATGGGGTCGCTGAGTGTCGGACACGACTGAGCGACTTCACTTTCACTTTTCACTTGCATGCACTGGAGAAGGAAATGGCAACCCACTCCAGTGTTCTTGCCTGGAGAATCCCAGGGACGGGGAGCCTTGTGGGCTGCCGTCTATGGGGTTGCACAGAGTCGGACATGACTGAAGTGACTTAGCAGCAGCAGCATAGTGGCTGTATCATTTGCATTCCCACCAACAGTGTAGGAAGGTTCCCTTCTCTTGAGAGGAGCTACTTTTGAGACTGTGTCAATACCCTGTTTCTGAAAAACTCATACCAACTCATTTTCACGTCCATTGATGATGCTTGCCTGAGTCAAAGACTACTACAATAGTTAAAAATGGTAATTTTAAAAGTTCTTTTCCCTTCTACATTTTTTAGTTGATTATTCTACTCTAAGAATGAGCTTTCCTTTTTAAAAAAATTTATTTACTATTGATATAGACTCTGGATTCTAGGTTATAATACATTATGGTTATTTTGATGTTCAAATTATCCTAGTGAGAGCCCCTTCAGGTTGACTTCTTGTTCTTCTAAAACGTCCCATCACTTTTTCGCACACATCCTTACTTTCCAAGATAAGATATTCTGGCTCTTTTTTCCCCCCCACATTTTTCAATCTTCGAATCAGTCATTTCTCCATGAATCCCTGATTCCTTTTACTGAGAAATAGTTTTTAGGAACCTAGTCCTTTCTTAAGGAAGGGCTTACATTATTGAACCTAAAATGATTTGGGTGGTCTTAACTGCAGAAGTGAATTAGGTCCCATTTGCTCCAGCTGAGAAAGCATTTACCTCCTTTACATTTCTGTAAGATCCTAAATTTTACAAGGATTTGTTTTGATTATCAGTGGGTTCTGAGCACATACAGTGCCAGAGATGCTTAATAAAGTATTCCATAAACATTTGCTGCACGGTTTACATGCTGCCAAGAGAAATCTATTTGAGATACAGTTCCAGGTTTAAGTTCAAGGATCACTAATGTGCTTACATTTTTTGCATTCATTTGTTATGGCCACTTATGCTACAGATTGGTAGCTTAAAATAGACTTACGTGTCCTTCTGTTTACCTTGATGTTTTGTATTATATTAGAAACCTTTAGGAGTCAACAGTTGAGCCAAAATTTTTCAGTGTCCCTTTTTCAAGACTGTCCTGTGTTCATGATTTTCTAAATAACTAGGCCATGGTTTCCATAAATGTCATTTCTTTTTATGAAGACTGAGATGATACTATAAAATCTGAGGTGTTAATTCACAATGAATAGTTGAGAATTTTATGCTTGTTTCCTCTGATAAAACTGAGGTCATAGTCATTCAGGAAAAAGGAACAACACTAGTAATTTTTTTGTTTACTATTGGATTTGGATAAACAGGCACAAAGAGAACGTTGAAGTCACACAAATAATAACTACAGAAAGCAGTTACTGCCATCAGTGCTGGAGGAACTGATTTCAGATGCCAACAGCAGTGAGCAGTAGCTGGAAGTGAGACCCTAGTTCCCTGACCAGAAGTCTAATTGCTAGACCAGAGGCCAGCAGCTAGGGCTTAAAGCCCCAGTCCTTGCCTACCTTGACAAGAAAGAATTCTGACAAGGAGGCAGAAGGTAAAGAGAAAAGTAAAATGTTTATTGGAAAAGCAGTGTAGGAATTCCCTGGTGGTTCAGTGGCTAAGACTGCGCTCCCAGTGCAGGGGGTCTGGGTTCGATCCCTGGTCAGGGAACTAGATCCTGCATGCTGCAGCTAAGAGTTCACACACCACAACTAAAGATCCTGCATGCTGTAATGAAGACCAGGTGCAGCCAAACAAACAAAGATTTTAAAACGACATTTTTTAAAAGAGAAAGTAAAGCAGAGTACATACAGGAAAACGCATGGGCAAACTCAGTGAGAGTCTTGAGAATTGTGCCTTTGGGAGGTTAAAATATTTTATAAAGCGGTAGTATTCCTGTCTTCCCTCTGGCCAGTCATCTTGTTTTTCAGCCCCCTCAACCCACCTCAGCTAATTTATCTCAGGACCTTCCCCTAGGTGCACAAGCACCCCTCAGCCAAGATGGATTTCAATGCAAAGGCATCTGAAAAAAGCAAGACTTATTACGGCTTGTCATCCCCTGAACATTAACCCCCAAGGAGCCTTTCTGCACCTGTGTAGTGTCTCCCTTGCCCCAAGGAGGGAGAATGTGAGATCTCTTGATCCGTTTACTTAGACAAGGTTTAGCCCCTCTCTGTTCCTACCATAACTGTTATCTTCAAGTGTCCTCAGGAGACAAAGCCTGGCTATTAACCCTGTTCTGTTGTTACTTTCATTTCAGAGAGCAAACAGGAGGCTGATTGTACCTGGAGACCACCTATCTCCTGTCTTAGGAAATGCAAACAGGAGGCTAGTTGTACATGTCTGACCTGAAGCCCATATTTTTTCTCATCCCAAGAAATGTAAACAGGAGGCCAGTAGTAAATGCCTAGCCTAGAGCCCATCTACCTCCTGCCTCAGAACAAATTAAAGAGGTTGGGGTTATTAGAATTTAAGAGTTTCGAGAAGGGGCTATGTGGAACCAGAAGCCAAACCTGTGAGAAGGTGCTTGCCTTGCTGCTGCTGGTATCTCCCACGGGGACTCAGGGAGGCTAATTCTAGAAATGCCAGAAGAAGCTGTCGACAGGAGTCAACTGGTGCTGCTGCTGGAGTAGGACATGGCAGCCCACTCCAGTATGCTTGCCTGAAAAATTCTATGGACCTATACAAACCTGGCGGGTTATAGTCCCTGGCTACAGTTGCAGAGTCGGACAAAACTGAGGCATGCGCGCTGTTGGAGTGACGGGAGTCAAGATGTGAAGGATTCCAACAGGAGCAACGTGAAGTCCCTCCTCTTGCTTCTAGCATCCCCTATTAATGGAACCTAAAATAATTTTTTGCTTGTCTCAATCCTAGGCATAGAGTTAAAGAGGAGTGGGTTTGGAGCCAAGAGACAGTCAATTCTATTAATTGAGTTTAGTTGCTCAATCGTGTCGACTCTTTGTGACCCTGTGAACCGCAGCACGCCAGGCCTCCCTGTCCATCACCAACTCCTGGAGTCTATCCAAACCCATGTCCATCGAGTCGGTGATACCATCCAACCATCTCATACTCTGTCAGCCCCTTCTCCTGCCCTCAATCTTCCCCAGCATCAGGGTCTTTTCAAATGAGTCAGCTATTCGCATCAGCTGGCCAAAGGACTGGAGTTTCAGCTTCAACATCAGTCCTTCCAATGAACACCCAGGACTGATCTTCTTTAGGATGGACTGGTTGGATCTTCTTGCAGTCCAAGGGACTCTCAAGAGTCTTCTCCAACACCACAATTCAAAAGCATCAATTCTTTGGTGCTCAGCTTTCTTCACAGTCCAACTCTCACACCCATACGTGACCACTGGAAAAACCATAGCCTTGACTAGATGGACCTTTGTTGGCAAAGTAATGTCTCTGCTTTTGAATATGCTGTCTAGGTTGGTCATAACTTTCCTTCCAAGGAGCAAGTGTCTTTTAATTTCATGGCTGCAATCACCATCTGCAGTGATTTTGGAGCCCAGAAAAATAAAGTCAGCCATTGTTTCCACTGTTTCCCCATCTATTTGCCATGAAGTGATGGGACCAGATGCCATGATCTTCGTTTTCTGAATGTTGAGCTTTAAGCCAACTTTTTCACTCTCCACTTTCACTTTCATCAAGAGGGTCTTTAGTTCCTCTTCACTTTCTGCCATAAGGGTGGTGTCATCTGCATATCTGAGGTTATTGATATTTCTCCCAGTAATCTTGATTCCAGCTTGTGCTTCTTCCAGTGCAGCGTTTCTCATGATGTACTCTGCATAGAAGTTAAATAAGCAGGGTGACAATATACAGCCTTGACGTACTGCTTTTCCTATTTGCAACCAGTCTGTTGTTCCTTGTCCAATTCTAACTGTTGCTTCCTGACCTGCATACAAGTTTCTCAAGAGGCAGGTCAGGTGGTCTGGTATTCCCATCTCTTTCAGAACTTTCCAGTTTATTGTGATCCACACAGTCAAAGGCTTTGGCATAGTCAATAAAACAGAAGTAGATGTTTTTATGGAATTCTCTTGCTTTTTTGATGATCCAGCAGATGTCGGCAATTTGATCTCTGGTTCCTCTGCCTTTTCTAAAACCAGCTTGAACATATGGAAGTTCATGGTTCACATATGCTGAAGCCTGGCTTGGAGAATTTTGAGCATCACTTTACTAGCATGTGAGATGAGTGCAATTGTGCAGTAGTTTGAGCATTCTTTGGCATTGGAATGAAAACTGACCTTTTCCAGTCCTTTGGCCACTGCTGAGTTTTCCAAATTTGCTGGCATACTGAGCACAGCACTTTTACAGCATCATCTTTCAGGATATGAAATAGCTCAACCGGAATTCCATCACCTCCACTGGCTTTGTTCGTAATGATGCTTCCTAAGGCCCACTTGACGTCACATTCCAGGATGTCTGGCTCTAGGTGAGTGATCACACCATTGTGATTATCTGGGTCGTGAAGATCTTTTTTGTACAGTTCTTCTGTGTATTCTTGCCACCTCTCCTATCTTCTGCTTCTGTTAAGTCCCTACCATTTCTGTCCTTTATTGAGCCCATTGTTGCATGAAATGTTTCCTTGGTATCTCTAATTTTCTTGAGGAGATCTCTATTGTTGTACTCTATTTCTTTGCACTGATCACTGAGGAAGGCTTTCTTATCTCTCCTTGCTATTCTTTGGAACTCTGCATTCGAATGGGTATATCTTTCTTTTTCTCCTTTGCTTTTCACTTACCTACTTTCCACAGCTATTTGTAAGGCCTTTTCAGATAGCCATTTTGCTTTTTTGCATTTTTTTTTCTTGGGGATGGTCTTGGTTCCTGTCTCCTGTACAATGTCACATACCTCCATCCATAGTTCATCAGGCACTCTGTCAGATCTAGTTCCTTAAATCTATTTCTCATTTCCACTGTATAGTCATAAGGGATTTGATTTAGGTCGTACCTGAATTGTCTAGTGGTTTTCTCCACTGTCTTCAATTTAAGTCTGAATTTGGCAATAAGGGGTTCATGATCTGAGCCACAGTCAGTTCCTGGTCTTGTTTTTGCTGACTGTATAGAGCTTCTCCATCTTTGGCTGCAAAGAATATAATCAGTCTGATTTCAGTGTCGACCATCTGGTGATGTCCATGTGTAGAGTCTTCTCTTGTGTTGTTGGAAGAGGGTGTTGCTATGACTGGTGCATTCTCTTGGCAGAACTCTATTAGCCTTTGCCCTGCTTCATTCTGTACCCCAAGGTCAAATTTGCCTGTTACTTTGCTAAACAGCAATTATAGAAGCTCTGTTTGAAAGCACTGTAAATAGGGACTTCCCTGGTGGTCCATTGGTTAAGATTTTGCTTCCAGTGCAGAGGGTGTGGGTTCGGTTCCTGGTAAGGGAGCTAAGATCAATCCCACATGCCTTGTAGCCAAAAAAAACAAAACATAAAACAGAAGAAATATAACAAATTCAATAAAGACTTTACAAATGGTCCACATCAAAAAAGAAAAATCTTAAAAAAAGAGAAAGCAGTCTAATATACTGATAAGTACAAACTCTAAAATACTGTAGTCAGAACATTTAAAGGCCCATGTGATTGATTTGTTGCATATATAAATTCAGTTATCTTCAGCTTTTGTTAAAGTATGTAGTTATTTCAAAAAATAAAGTTAAAATATAGAGCTGTCTTATTGTGGAGATACATATAAATAAGCTGAATAACTCAGATTACAAATTTGAAGAAGAATTCTAATTCAGTCTCTGGTTTGAGAAATCATAGTAAATGTGGTGTGATTTTTTCTTGACAGAAACCTAATAAATGTGTCAATCTGCTTTTTAAGGCACTGAAATATCAGAATATGAAAATCAAGGGGTAGGCAGGAAACTGTTATATAGAAATCAATTGACAGCCAAAAGGAGGGACAAATAGTAGATAATAAGGGGAAAAACAAGAATAAAACCACCACAAACTAAAAATATACAGCTGGCTCCAGCCCTGTGTAAAATTAAAGAACTTGACATGGTACCTGGTTACATATGTCTTTGCTTATTACACACACACACAGAGGACAAAAGGGGGTGTAGAGAAGAGCAAGAGAGCGAGACTCCCTTAGCTATCAAGACATATTGTCCTGACAATGTCCATCTATCAAAAATCACAAACGCATGTACCCTTTGTTTCAGTCACCTCACTACTGGGAATTTTTCTCTCACTTTTTAACACATGCAAAAAAATGCACATACAAAATGATTCACTGGGGCATTATTTACAAGACAATAACGTGGAAACAATGCACTAAATATACCAGTATGATTAAAAAATAAATCATGGTGCAGACACACATGGAATACTTTGTACCTGTGGATGGATAGATAGGTAGATAAAACCGGAACCTTTTTATTGATGTATAAAGATTTGCAAAATACTGTTAAATGAAAAAGCATATAAAGAACATAGTACCATCTGTGTAAAAGGGGGTAATGTCTTCTTGTGTCTATGTAACATCTCTGAAAAGATATACACACAAAACTTAACATTGGTTGCCTGTGACGTGGAGAACTGAAGAGCTGGAGGTGAGGGGCAAGAGGGAAACTTTTCATTTTACAATGAAAAGTTTTGATATATTTAAAAGTTTAAATATATAAAAAATAGTTTGAACCATTTGTGTAGACTCTTTCAAATCTTTAATTTTACAAAAAGGAAACAAAATTATTACTGGAATGTTTCTGGATATTTCAGATTTTACTATGTGCAAGTTGGTAACATAAAGGGTTCCTGTTGAGTTGTACTGTAAATACAAAGTAAATTATCCTAAACTGATTATCCTAAACCTTGATAGTCAAGCTGTATTGGAAATAATAAGGTCAAATTAAGGCCACTTATTTCCTATTTACTAATTTTCTATTAGTCTACCTTCATGCTCATTTTTGTGTAGTGATATGAACAAAAGGACTAAAACCTAATTGTATTTTCCATCCATTATACAATAATATCAACTCAACATTTAGGAAAGTGAGCTGCTAAGTCACTTCAGTCGTGTCCGACTCTGTGCAACCCCAAAGACGGCAGCCCACCAGGCTCCCCTGTCCCTGGGATTCTCCAGGCAAGAACACTGGAGTGGGTTGCCATTTCCTTCTCCAATGCATGAAAGTGGAAAGTGAAAGTGAAGTCGCTCAGTCGTGTCCAGCTCTTAGCGATCCCATGGACTGCAGCCTACCAGGCTCCTCCGTCCATGGGATTTTCCAGGCAAGAGTACTGGAGTGGGGTGCCATTGCCTTCTCCAGGAAAGTGAGAGTACCTGGTAAAACTCTGATTGTAGGAATTATTACAGTGAGTTTCACAGCGACATCTAGTGCCCCCTTTTGGTACAATTGTTTAGATTCTGGGATATTTACCATTTACTGAACACTTACTTCGGGTACAGTTCAAGATATTATTTGTATATTAACTCATTAATCTGTGAAACAAATCTAGATAATAGAACAGACATAGTCTTGGCCTGAAAGAGAACATAATCGTTACAGAAGAAATGACATATCAGACACTTTTTCCTGCCAAGCAAGTATGTGTGTGTGGTCAGTCCTGTCACTCTTGTGACCCCATGGACTGTAGCCCACTAGACTCCTCTGTCCATGGCATTTTCCAGGCAAGAATAATGGAAAATTCTTGCCATTTCCTTCTCCAGGGTGGGATTTATTTCTGAGATAGCTTGTGGCCATAAGACTAGGCATTATTTATAAAGTCCTGAAGTAAACAGTCTAAGGAAAATCTGCCTACCAATACTTATTATGGATTTGGGGGGGGGGCTCAGACAGTAAAGTGAATTTTTCAATTACATTGCAAAATGTGTTATTTTGGGCGATTCTCACTGTACATGTCATAGCTGGATTTAGAACTCACTACCGTAGTTGACCGCAGTATAAAAATAGTTACATTTGTTTGCTCTAAAAATTTACTATAAAATTTACATAGTTTATAGTAAGAATAATTGGGAAATTCTGAGTTCATCTGTAAGTTTTAATACAGAGCTTCAATTCAGAGCTGCCAAACTCAAGATATAATAATGTAAAATGGTAAAGAAGGGACCTCTACACAAAACAGAAACTGTTTGTCCAATATTGTGATATTAGAAGTCACCTGAGTGAAAATATCAGATATTCTTGACTAATAAAGAAGTAATGTAATAGGTGAATAGGGATGCACCCAGAATATATAAAGAATTGTTTCAACTCAGAAGACAACCCCCCAAATGGGCAAAAAATTGAAATAAACAGTTCATAAAAGACAGTGTACAAATGCCCAATCAGAACATAAAAGATGCCCAACATAATCACCAGAGTAATAGAAATTAAATCCGCAGCTAGATATTGCTACAAACCTACTATGCCTGTGGACAAAGAATGCTGTCTACCATTTCAGTAAAGGATTTGTAATCAAGCTGTCAGCCAGTATGGCTGCCCTCACTGTGAGCCCTGAGGGACCTCAAGATGAAGACAAACAGGTTGCTCTGTTAGCCACTACAGCCACCCCTAACAGTGCACCCTAAGGGGATTCAGGATGGGAAAGAACAGGAGGATACTGGCCCTGGATAGTTAAAGGTGCATTCCAAAGGAATGATTTCAATAAGCCTATACTCATTTGACAACAAAGGTCTGTCTAGTCACAGCTGTGGTTTTTCCTGTAGTCATGTATGGATGTGAGTTGGACCATAAAGCTGAGCACTGAAGAACTGATGCTTTTGAACTGTGGTGTTGGTGGACTCTTGAGAGTCCCTTGGACTGCAAGGAGAGCCAACCAGTCAATCCTAAAGGAAACCAGTCCTGAATATTCATTGGAAGGACTGATGCTGAAGCTGAAACTCCAATCCTTTGGCCACTTGATGGGAAGAACTGACTCACTGGAAAAGAACCTGATGATGGGGAGGGGGACTGAAGGCAGAAGGAGAAGGGGATGACGGAGGATGAGATAGTTGAATGGCATCACTGACTCGATGGATATGAGTTTGAGCAAGCTCTGTGAGTTGGTTATGGACAGGGAAGCCTGGCGTGCTGCAGTCCACGGGGTCACAAAAATTTGGACAGACTTGAGTTACTGAAGTGTTAGTCATTTGCATCTTCTACTACATGGAAAAACACTAAATTCTAACTTGAGATGTCAGATTTTCTTTAATTAACAGTAGTCTTTTGATCCTACTGACCTGAGGAGTTCATCTTTCAGGTTGGTAGGATCAAAAGACTACTGTGAAAAAAGCAGAGACATTACTTTACCAACAAAGGTCCATCTAGTCAAAGCTTTGGTTTTTCCAGTAGTCGTGTATGGATGTGCGAGTTGGACTATAAAGAAAGCTGAGCGCCGAATTGATGCTTTTGAACTGTGGTGTTGGAGAAGACTCTTGAGAGTCCCAAGGGACCCAACCACTCCATTGTAAAGATCAGTCCTGGGTGTTCATTGGAAGGACTGATGTTGAAGCTGAAACTCCAATACTTTGGCCACCTGATGTGAAGAGCTGACTCACTGGAAAATAACCTGATGCTGGGGAAGATTGAGGGCAGAAGGGGATGACAGAGGATGAGATGGTTGGATGACATCACTGACTCGATGGACATAGGTTTGGGTAGACTTTGGGAGTTGGTGATGGCCAGGGAAGCCTGGAGTGCTGCAGTCCATGGGGTCGCAAAGAGTCAGATATGAATGAGCGACTGAACTGAACTGAGTCTTTTGATGTTCTGTCTCCCCAGTTTTTGTTGCAAAAACTCCTATGAAGCCTGGCTCCTCCCTTACGTCTTCAGAGCAGTCCCTTAGAGCTATCTAGGAGGCTGTCTTCTGGGCTTAAGTCCTCAGAAAGTCTGCCAAATAAAACATAGGTCACAACTTTTAGACTGTTTTTTGTATTTCTAGTCAACAAGCCAAGACAGACTGACAATACTAATGGCAGTACTTTAAGGGCTGTGAAATGTTAGTCATGCATATTCAAAAGCAGAGACATTACTTTGCCAACAAAGGTTCGTATAGTCAAGGCTATGGTTTTTCCAGTGGTCATGTATGGATGTGAGAGTTGGACTGTGAAGAAGGGTGAGCACTGAAGAATTGATGCTTTTGAACTGTGGTGTTGGAAAAGACTCTTGAGAGTCCCTTGGAATGCAGGGAGATCCAACCAGTCCATTCTGAAGGAGATCAGCCCTGGGATTTCTTTGGAAGGAATGATGCTAAAGCTGAAACTCTAATACTTTGGCCACCTCATGGGAAGAGTTGACTCATTGGAAAAGACTCTGATGCTGGGAGGGATTGGGGGCAGGAGGAGAATGGGACGACAGAGGATGAGATGGCTGGATGGCATCACTGACTTGATGGACCTGAGTCTGGGTGAACTCCAGGAGTTGGTGATGGACAGGGAGGCCTGGCGTGCTGTGATTCATGGGGTCACAAAGAGTCGACACGACTGAGTGACTGAACTGAACTGAAGACAGTGGGGCAATGTTCATAGTTTTAACATACACTTACCATAAGACTCAGCTGTTACATTTTTCTATTTGTCCAACAGAAACGAAAGTGTGTCCAACACTCATCTGTAGGTGAATTACCTACAGGTGAATTACCTACCTTACCTATTAACATCTGTGCAGCAAAATAAATTATTTATGCGATATTTTGAGCCAAAAAGATGCTTATAAAATCAAGAGAACAAATGAAAATCACAAAGATGGAGGTATATATTAAAAATTTAAAAAAAAACAAAACATGGGGAAGCATCACTGTCAAGAGCATTAGTGGGTCTGTGTTCCTTCCTCTTTATTCATTTTTAAAGAGGATTAAAATATTTTCTATTTTCTTTCCTTGAAAAACTCAGAAATGGTTTTCTGTTTATGGGATTGTCAGTTGGGTTTCCAGTCAGTTGTTCTTTACTGAGGAGTGACAGACTCTTGGACCTACAGGTCCATGTTGTTCCTTTACAGAGACTTTCAAAGGCTCTGTCTTACCCTGGTCACAGGATGGGCATGTTGATCATTAGCTGCTGTGCTGTCGCTCAGTCGAGTCAGACTCTTTGTGACCCCATGGAGCCTGCCAGGCTCTCCTGTCCATGTGGATCCTCTAGGCAAGAATACTGGAGTGGATTGCTGTGCCCCCTCCTGGCTATCTTCCAAACCCATGTCTCCCGCACTGCAGGTGGATTCTTTACCACCTGAGCCACCAGGGAAAGCCCAAGAATGCTGGAGTGGGCAGCCTGTCCCTTCTCCAAGGGATCTTCCTGACCCAGGAATCGAACCAGGTCTCTTGCATTTCAGGCAGATTCTTTACCACCTGAGCCACCAGGGAAGCCCAAGAATGCTGGAGTGGGCAGCCTGTCCCTTCTCCAAGGGATCTTCCTGACCCAGGAATCGAACCAGGTCTCCTGCATTTCAGGCAGACTCTTTACCAGCTGAGCTACCAGGGAAGCCCCATTAGTAGATATCACCAAATAGTATTCCAGTGTAATTCTGTTGGCAGTTTCTGGCTGCTCCATTAGCTATTTCATTTTCAAATGCTTATTTGGGTATTTCCTTTTGTGATGAGATTTTCAGGTTTTTGTTAGTTTTTTGAGTTGTCTTTTTCTTGAGTTTGCACTTTTCAAAACATTCTGATTAAGTCCTTTGTCAGATACATGTATTGGGAATATTTCTTGCCAGTCTTTACCTGTTTACTAAGTGTCTTTTGATTCAAACTTCTTAGTATGTAATCCACCTTACCAATTTGTTAGTGCTTTTGGTGTCTTTAAAAAGAAATGCTTGCCAATTCAAAGGTCAAGAAGATATTCTTGTGGTTTCTATTTAGAAGCTTGATCTAGCTTTTACATTTAGGTCAATAATTCATCTCAAATTAATTCTTCTGCATAGTGTAAATTAGGGGTCAAGGTTAATCTTTTCCCTAGAATTCATTAGTGAATTCTATCATGGAGTTTTATTTGTGTGAAGTTTATAATTAGATATTCATCTTAAGAGATATAGTACTATTATTTTCTTGAGTTAGTTGTGGTTAGCTGCCTTTTATCAATTCTTATCTCTGGGCTCTGAAAGAAATCTCTTCCATACTCTGCAACCACATTTCTACTTTGTAGACTGGTTTCCTGTTAGGCTCTGCTTATAGCAGCTGCTAGAGACTGAAAGGCTAGAGAAAGACTTGTCTTTCCTGCGGACTGTCTTCTCGCAGTTTCTTTCTCAACTCAGTGTGCCTCTTCTTTGTGGTGCTGCAGTTTCTTGTATCAGCTGCTGAATCCAGTGTGGACTCTCTTCTCCCTTCAGCTGTCAGCCTCTCCTCTTCAGAGATCTGAGTTTCAGTCCCAAGGGAACCTGGCCCAAACTTCTAAGTTTTAATATTCCAACCTTTTCTCTGTTGTCTTGACCTTAGGTTTTAATAGTTACTGCAGCTGCTCTTTCCATAATACTTCAAAATTCTTGTTACTCTTTCAGTTACCTAACTGCATGGTCAGTAGTTCTTTTATTTCTGTTCAACTGATATCATTTTTGCCCCCTGATTAGAATCTGACACACTGACAAAGGGCTAGAATACAGAACAGAACTTCATGAAAGATGGCCTCCTGATACATAAGCAAACCCTGTTAAGACATATATACACACATACACACCCAGAGGACACTGTACAGAAATGTTTATAGCGGCATTTTTGCTAAGAGCCCAACCTTCAAACTATACCCAAATGCCCATTAAAAGTTAAGTGGATGTTATGCTACATCCACACAATGAACTACAGCAGTGATACTCATCAGTCTATCACTATATATAGTTACATGGATTAATTTTACAAACACGAAGTAAAGCCACTCAAAGGAGAAAATATATGGTTTTATTAATAAAGCAACAAAAAAAATCCATGGCATTGTCAGCACAGTGGTTACTCTAGGTAGAGGGCTAGAAACTAGCAGAGAAACGAGGATCTCTAGGGAACTGGTAATACGGCGTCTTGATCTATGTATGGCTGCATGGTCTCCCATTTTTAGAAATAAAAGGCCTTCCTTGACATACTGCCAGCTCTCAAGCTACTGCTCTAGTCTCTTTGTTAGAGCTGTCTGCATGTCTGCCCCTGCCTTAACACTGAAATTATTCTCACCAGTCATCTGACTGTAAATTTAGTAGGTATCATTTCTGTGCCCACATTTTACTTAGCGTAACTGTTGACCACTCTTCCTAAAACACTCTGTTCAATGACACTGCATTCTCTTGGTCTTCCTTACTTACCATCCCTTCAATATTGATACTCATCCTTAGCTCTTTCTCACTTCCAAATCTGTATATAATCTTACATTAATACATTCCCATCATTCAGAAGTATCTATTTGCTAAGGATTTTCAACTATCTCTCATTTCTCCTAAGATTCAGTTAGTTACCTAACTGCCAATGTATATCCATTTGGATCTATTCACACAGTATGTGAGTGCTTACTATGGGTCAAATACTGTTGCTACAATTTCTCACAGAAATAGTCACTGTAGTCAAACTCAAGTCTATCTTCTTTCCTGTATATTTAGTCTTCTTTTAGAATTCTTTCAATGACTGGCCCTACCTTCTACTGCTGCTGCTAAGTTGCTTCAGTCGTGTCCGACTCTGTGCGACCCCATAGACGGCAGCCCACCAAGCTCCCCCATCCCTGGGATTCTCCAGGCAAGAACACTGGAGTGGGTTGCCATTTCCTTCTCCAATGCATGAAAGTGAGTGAAAGTGAAGTCGCTCAGTCGTATCCGACTCTTAGCGACCCCATGGACTGCAGCCTACCAGGCTCCTCCATCCATGGGATTTTCCAGGCAAGAGTACTGGAGTGGGGTGCCACTGCCTTCTCCGATACCTTCTACTAGGCCAGCCAAATAAAAAACCTGCAGGTAATTTTTTTTATCATCTCTCTGCCCATATTTTAGTAAGCAATCAAGTCTGTTAAATTTACCTATGCAGGATAACTACCTCTCTCTGGAGTTCTCACTGCTACTCATTCATATTTAATTTGACATACATTTTTTGGAATGATGAACAGATCAAACTAGACTCCAAAGAAATGTCCCTATATATTCCAAAGCAATATTTTACATTGTTTTCAAATGCTAAGGAATGGCCAAATTAAATATCTATATAACCCCTTAGATTAAGATAGCTGTAGTAGCCAAACTCCAAGATGAGCCTGAATCATCTCACCTGTGTATTTACTCTTGTGTAGTCCTTTCCCCATTTGGCCTGTAAAAGCAATAGAATATGACAAAAATGATGGTATTATTCCCAAGATTAGGTTGTATAAATGTTGTGGCTTTAATCATAGGTACACTTTCTTGGATTATTCTGGGAGAATCTGGTTGCAACATCATGAGGGCACTCAGGTAACCTATGATGTCTCTAGTCACAGCCTGTAAGGAACTGAGGCCTGTGAACTACCCCATGAGCCTGGAAGCACATTTTATCTCAGCTGAACCTTTAGATTACATTTAACTACAAAAGTCATGAGATTTGGAGCCAGAACCATACAGCCACGTTCCTGATTTTGAACACATAGAAACTACAGTTGTTTTAAGCTGCTAAGTTTTGAGGTTGCTTAATTGCTATTGAGCAATAGAGAACTTATTTCTTCTCCCAATCAAACCATAAGCTGACTACAATTTTTGTCACTAGAACAAATAAAACAAGTACACTTTATACTGCTTCACAATTTCAAAGTATTCACTATCACAAGATCAATGCGTTAAATTCTGGACAACAGAATCAGTAGTGGTATAGTATAAACACATTTGATTAGGACTGTATTTGCATAGTCAGCTTTAATTTATTCCAAATAAGCTGACCAATTTTTGGTTCTTTGGCTTACAAGGGTTAAACATTACCAATTCCTCTTAATTAGCTAAATAACAATTAATACAATTAACACCTAATAAACCTATGTTAGTAGTTAATTAGATGATCAAATGTTTTCCCTTTAAAAAACAAAAAAGCTACTTTCCCAAAGATATTTCTAAAACTGCATTCATCCACTTCCAAACATTTCACATGGCACAGAAGAGGCACTGAATATATATTTCTTCAAGTGGGCAGTAAAATCTTATAAGCAATTTCAAAGACCTATGAACATAGATAGCATAAATGTCACGAAGTGTCAGTTCTACTAATGATTTTATACCAGAACATAACAGAACCGAACTGTTTTGGGTCTCCCCACACTAAAGATTCCATGTCTTCTCTGCTTTCTTCTTAAATCTTTGGTGGAAAGATGTTATGTGAATTCTGAACAGCCCTCGGTGACTGTTAATTCAAAGTAACAGACTGACCACATGAATGGAAGAGAAATGAGACATCAAGAGATAACATATTGCAAAATGCTTTATGCAGAGAGTGAGAGGTACCTCCGAGAGCTTGCTTCCCTACATCATTCTGTGAGTATAATAGCTATACACTGCTTACCTAGGAACAAGAGGACCAGATTATTACAACTAGAAGCAAAACATAAAGGAGTAGACTAAAATGAGAACTAAAACTCAATAATACACAAATCTCACATACAAAATGTTACCAGGAAACCTTACAGTTTGTGCTATTTGAAAAAGTATTTATTGCAATGACAAAACTAGAGGTTAATTACTTTTTTATTATTGAATTATATTGTAAAGTCTACATCTACAATTTTAATCAGGAAGAAATGCTTTGCATTTACATCAAGGACACATTTATTCTAGTGGAATTAAACAGACACAGACAAAAGACCAAGTACACATTAAAAAAAAAAAAAAAAAAAAAAGACTATATGTTTTACCCGGTCCTACTTTTGCTAGTTTGGACCATACCTTTTCTACTAGAAAACTAATCTCACATACATGTTAAGTCTGATTTATCCTCCCACATTTCTGAACATTAAATGCAGCTTCTCACAATTTCTAATTATAAACAAAAGATGGGAAACATAGTTTACAAACAAAGTAAGTAAAAGTAGACTGCTATTACTGTATAGAGGCAACGCTGAGTAAAACGTACTCCCTCTGTGGCTCATCTCAAAATACTTTTACTTGGAGAGGCAAGCATGTCTCACCTAGGAGTAAGTTTCCCACTGCCTTTGCAGCGACCAGACCTGCAAATGTTTCTGGTCAACTGCAAAGTAAGTGGAAAATGACTACAAAATATCTAAAAGCTAAATGTCACACAAGGGCTGATGCAAATCAAAATTGTGTGCTGATCTAAATATACATCTTCAGCTTTTTCTTTTTAAAAAGTATCTATTTCAGATGATATTTAAAAATAACTTACATTTTTAATGTGCTTTATTGTCAATGACTGTAAAGTTGAAACAAATGATTAAGTCAAATTTTTGTTTTACTTGATTCTATAGAAATTTCAATTACCCACTACTTTACCAAAGTTATACATGAGGTAAGTTTTAGCTAAAAAAAATAAATCAACCACAAGGATAAAATTAACCATTTCAAGAGTAAACAAAAATCATAATGCCCGCCTCAATTTCAGAGTTTATAAATTTATGTGTTAACTACTGTATATCCAAGGAAAGTTTGTAATGTAGCTTAAAAGCACATCCTTTTTGCACTTTCAAATCAAATTATGGGAAATACAGGGCAAAAAACCTTGGCAAAATTTGTTTTTGGTAACAGAAGATAATTCAGTAATGAATCCAAATGGAATCTAAGACTGGTGTTTAAAATTTCTAACTTCTAAATACACACACAATTATCTAAAAAGTATTTTGGTAACAAATTGGATTGATAGAATAAAATGTCCTGTAAATAAAAAGTACAAGTTTCCAATTATAGCCTTATAGCTAGCCAAACAGTCTTTAAAAACATGTACAGCCAGCTAACAGTTCTGTAAAACACACATGTTGCCCTGATAGACTCCTGCTAAAATCAACGTCATTTAAATGGGTCTTACTGAAGTAGGACACTCATGATACTAGCTATCTTTTAAAAAGTGAGTACAATAGGGCTACAACAAAAACATTACTATTAAAGGTTACAGAAGAGATTATCCCAGGACTTTGCCCCAGAAACACCATCAAACTTTGTTGCAGTTACAAAAAGTAGAATCCCAAGTTACTTTTTCTCTTACTGAATCTCACATTTTCCATATCTCTAGTTTTTATTCAGTAGAGAGTAGTTCTTAAAATCTTTTCTGTAAGAATTCCAAGTATTTAAACGTGTAGCTTCACATTATACTGCCATGTTTTGCCCTTCTTGTTTCCCAAATACACAAAAACAATATACATTTTTCTCAAAAAAGAAATAAAGATGTCCACATTAAAAAAATAAAGCCTACAAAAAAGTTCCAGAGCTAAAAAAGGTTATTCATATGGCACGAAGTGATCTCCTACTAGTCCAAGTTCCAAAACATTAAATGAAGTCCGTTTATATATCTTGCTTGCTTTCAATGGAATACTACATTTATTGAGGTGAAATCACATTTTTTTTTGTTCTTGAGTCAACAAGTGTACACAAATGTTTTTTGATACAGTTATTAAAAATAGGAGACCAAGTTGAATGTGCCAAAGACATATCATTCAGTTGACTTTTTTAGAGTCATTAGATAGAAACTTATAGAATGGATTTCCTTGATTGGTTTCCATAGCTTGATAGACCAGAAACAAAAAACCGGCCACAACAACAAAGAGAAAAATTTTTATCCACATGGGAATGGAGCGTCCCTTTTTTGTCTTTTCTGACTTGACATCTGCCAAGGGAACATACTTAGGAATATATTTAGATGAATAAGATTCCTCCATCCTGAAATCACTGAGTTCTAATGGCCGGCCAGCAGCCCCTTTGATTGGTCTGCGGCAACTAGCACTGTTGGGAGTGAAAGGAGGAAGAGAAAAATAAATATTAGATAAAGTTACGACCTAAATAATATAAAATGTAATATCATTTCTAATTTCAAATTCCTAATTCCTCAAATTCTTTGAGGTAATAGTAAAAAACTGTCATCAGTCAACCTATTTAAAACTTCTATACATTTTTCATTTAGATTCATGTTTTATTAGAAAATAATTATTCAGAGTATTATAAATAGTCACTAAATTTGCCTTTTTAAAGGTTTTTCAGAGCTAATATATTTACGAGATTAAGAGGAGAAAAAAAAATAAAGGTAGTTTGGTTGTGATTCCCCCGTGACGAAATAATTCAACAGATATCTAAAAGCAGTCTTTTCAATTAGTAAAGAGAAACACTCAGGAATAAAACTGATTTCCTTCTTGTTCGCTTTCAGTTTAGATTTAAAAATAAGAATTAAATAATACGTAAACTGATTTACTGACAACCCTTCAGCTTAACAAATTTAATTTTGGAATTGACTCAACTTTCAAGAATATGAACTAGTTAGCGCTTAGAAGAATTAAAGAGCTCCCAGAAAGAACATTTTACTTCTGAGAACAGAGGCACAATAATTTTGTGAAGAATTAAAATTTCCGATTATATATGAATATATAAAATAATTATGTTGTATACTCTAAATTTATACAATTTTAATGTGTCAAATACACTTCAATAAAGGTGGGAACAAATAAATAAATAAAAATGCTCTAATAGAATACATTATATGCTTGTTTCAGTGTATGTGAATACCTAATTCCTGTTGGTGTAGCTGCTTCAAAGGGAAACATTTCCTTAAGAATATCCCTTTCTACTCTTCTTTCCTCTGTTTTTTCTCCCACCTATTAAGAAACAAATAAACAACCAAAAGTTAAAATTTAATGTAAATGCACAATGATTAGAACATAATTTTAAACAGAAGTTACAGAGAACAGAATGCACTTAAATCTATCCAACTTTTACAACTGCCATTTTAAAATTCATTATTGCTTAATTATCCATGCATTTCCAAAGCTCTCTTCAAATTTCCTCAATGTGAAGATATGTTTATGTTGTAATGGGGATCACACATTCAAAAACAAAAAAATAAAATTCAACAGCTAATATGGCAGTGTTAAGTTCCCTCTGATGCTTTTCATTAGCATTAAAAGTATATTGTTTCTTCCTATTAATTTTGTAATAAAACAAATGATCAGATATAGAACACATAAAATTAAGATAGATCTTTTAACAAATTTTAGTATATGCTTTTAACTACAGTCAATCCAATCTTCCTAACTTAAGAAACAGAATAATTTTTTAAACAACCCGATTGCTTTGCTAAATTACCGTTATGCCCAGATCAAAACAATCTTTGATGAAGAATCATTAAAATTTTATCATGCAGTTAGTACTTTAAAGCTTAATTTTATGAGTTAATTCAAGTATTATACAAAGGCACTGTAAAGTCCCATTACCTGACCTTTCGATGAAAGATAGTATAGCTTCCCCCATAGCCCAAGTAACACCTTCAACTCAGATCCATTTTAACAGAGGACATACTAGAAGCAGCACATAAATAATCACTCCCTTGAAAAATGGAACTTAAAGAGGCACATAGTAGCAAGAGGATAGTATTAGCATGTCATACTATATTAGTTACTTTTCACTGTCACTAATAAAGTATGCCTTCAAGATAATATATGCACATATATAGACACACACACCCCACCCAATTAAGAAAGCACCGCTCCCTCCCACTCCAAAAAACAAATATAAATATTTCTTCATTAAAAGATCAATGATAGCATCGATCTAAATTTTATTCATTTACTTCAGCTCTTGTCAATGGTTTCTTTGGTGTTCTTCTGGGTATGTCTGAGAATTCAGTGATTGGCAGAATAGGAGCTGCATGCTTGAAATTTCCAGTCACCCTATTGACAACCTGCCAAGATTCAAATTATTCAGACTCAGAATTATCCAAACAAAACAAAGACAACGTTAAAAGAAAAAAAAGATAGTCGATTTCTGTAATATTTGAAACTTTCCCTTAATAAAAATTTAGGCATAAGAACCTAAAATAATTTTCAGTGTTTCATATGTGAAGGAAGCCTTATTCTTTAAACATGTTAGCAAAAAAGTATCCTTATAACACTAAGGATTCTTGAACAATGAATTATATATATATTTAAGTGGCTATATTGAAAAATTCTAAAATTCAGAATTATATGGGGGAAATGAATTTAAAATAGGCTTTAAAACATTTTAAGTTTGAAGTCTGTCAAAATTTACCACCTCCCCAATTCTAATTAAAGGGTAATTCACAGAAAATACCACTTGTATATTATGAAACATATTTACTAAGGTTTCGTTGCTTGAAGCCATTATAGTTTCAGCTATGGGAGTACTCTCTGAAATTATTGCACCATCTATACGAAAATGTTCTGAAGTTTCCACCTGTTAGTTTGAAAACAAAATAAAAACAATAAATATAAAATAACCACTAAGACCCTACCAATCTGAAAACCCAATTCTAGGCAGTAAGCCTTGCATCACCCTTTTCCTCGGAGTTCTTCTTGACCCTCTTGTAGATTCCCTAGTTAATGCCTGCAGAAGTCCGCCTTTTGAAGATCCACTTGTCCATTCAGTCTCAGTTACTCCAGCTTGAGAATAGCTCTATTCAAGCATCGACACATTAAAAAGTCATATTCTAACATCAAAACCTTAACAATGATGGCCATATTAGCACACTAAGAATCCATTAATGCCAGCATTTGAAAATAATGCTCTGCCTTCCAAGTATCACTAAATGTAATGACTAAACATATATGCAGGCACCAGAGAACACTGAAAATATGGTAGAGTCCAACTATAGGAGCTCACATACTATAATAAAAGTGAGGGTGGGGGAACACATTAATTTATCACTGGCTCCTTTTGTGACTTGTTGTTCGCTATATGGCTCCAGTATCATAGCTGCATCTCTGGCTGTCTAAACAAAAAAACAGGCTGATCACGACTTGTAAGAAAGTCATTTGTTATATATAAGAAGTTAGTTTCCTTTTAAAAACAAAATGTAAATTTTATAACTGTTAGATTAAATATTAGTCTTATCATGTGGTTAGGACTGTTTAAATAGAATCATGTGAAAAGCACTAGATTAGTGCCTATACTTGAAGTTTTTGTTAAAATGTAGATTCTGATTCAGTAGCTCTGGAGTACGGTTTGAGAGTCTACATTCCAAGTATCACCTTATTTAACTTTGAAACCTCTATTACCAGAGGATTCTTTTAACTAGGGGACACCCATAAATGATTAGTTATACTAGAATATGCCTAAATTGTCACTTTTGCTTTCAAGCTAATATTTTATATAGATAACTGATGTTTTTAATCCAAGTTAGTGTCTACTGATTTTAAAGACAGAAATATATTTTACTCTTATCTTGGGACAAGAACAGTCATCCAGTAAGTAAGTTCATTTGGCTGGAAGCACTACTACCAAAACACCACAAGGTACACACTTTGTCTCACACACTTGGTTTTGTATTTATCTCTATTTGGAACTGACTTTATAAGCTTTTCCCCTTTGACTCATAATCTGAATCTTTGGGTTTCTTTTCCTACTACCAATAGGAAAAATCTGGTGAATGTAAACAATGTCCCTCAAAAGACAAATCTGTAAACAATTTACACACATATATAATGTGTGTGTGTGTGCTTAGTCACTCAGTCATGTCCGACTCTTTATGACCCCAGGGACTGTCAGGCTCCTCTGTCCATAGATGATGCTTAATAGTTAAAATTTCTGATTATTTGAGTAGCATGGAACACTAGTTTTAATCTGAGGTTCTCAATCCTGGTGGCACAGTATAATCTAGGAAGCTTTTAAAAAACACCAAATGCCCCAACCCCACCTTTGACCAATTAAGTCAGAATTGCTTCTAGACTGGCCTGGGCGTAACAAAATTTCGTAGCTCCAAGGGATTCTAATCTGCCAGGGTTAAGAATAACTGGTTTAAGACAATGTAACTGACATATTATGCATTTCAAAGTCAAGTATTTTTTTCAAACTAATTCCAACACTGCTACCTCTTTAATAATCAATTAATTGCTCAAGGCCAATAAAAATAGTAAGAGTACTTGAAAAAGACCAAATATTTTACCTATAACCATGAAGGTAAATGGGTGAAGAAATATCCTTTTCCCTTAAAACTGGTTATTTACCAAATCCCAGGACTTTCCATTTGTTTTATTCTGAATAAATAACTGAGATAATCTCATCAAAAATTTTACCAAACATCTCCTGAAACTATTATAGTTTATACAAAAAAAAGTTTACATTTTTAAAATGTTTATTTTTGACAGTAAAGGCCAAGTTCCATTTAAAGATTTTTAAATTTTCTTCCCTGAAAGAAAACACAAGCAACTTACTCGTTGCCTGTGGGAATAGCTGGCAACAGGGAAAGGAAGGACATTCTTCACTATAAATCATTTATGCTTTCTCTGAATCAGGTTTATTAAGTTCTCTGCTTGAGGACTGTCAACCAATTTTTATTAGTTCTTGACTATCACTATCTAATTTAGAATTAATCATCTTCACAGAAAACTATCTTTCACTGTGAAATATAGTTTTCTGTGAAGATGATTAATCCTAAAAAAAGAAAAATTTTTTCTACCAGAATCCACTATGAAACAAGTGACTTTCAGAAGTATAAATAAAAAACAAATTACATTCAGTATTATAACTACTTCAAGATGGACCAAATAATCACTGACTGAAAAGAAACTCACTGTTATGTAAAATTAATAGTTAATGTGACTGCTGTATGCTCTGTGGTCAAAGTAAGAATTGTAATGTCATCTATGTACAGCAAGATATTCTATAGAAAGTGGTCAATTTATCATGGAGACAACAGGAGGAAGAAACAAAAAAATCTATCAGGTAAAAAGTTATTCAGAAGACAGTAGGTAGTTGGGGTACATGACAATGCAGGAACTAGGTTACTAAAGGAGGCCATATAAATCCCACTCAGTAATAATACAAGCCCTAAACAAATTTATAACTAGTTTATAAAAAAGATAATCAGGATAATTAAAATCCACCTTACTAAGAACTACTGATTTAGGTAAAACATGACCAATATGGTTACTCATATTAACATCAAAAAACAAAGCAAAAATGGCACCATATTCCTCCAGGAGAGAAAGATACTCCCACACAGTACTTGTGGGAATTGAAAATGCTTCAACTTTTACACAGGGGAATTTGCTAACATCTAGAAAAATTGCCCAGTAATTTCACTTCTAGATTTTATAAACTGACTAAAACATGAAACAACACATGTAAAAAAGGCTGTTCGCTGGTTCACCTTCGCATTATTCAGAATACCACATAATTGAAAACAATCCAAATATCCACCAAAAGGAAAGCTGGTGGCTGAATAAATTACAGTAAATCCATAAAATGCAATACTATGCAGGGGTACAAAGCAATGAAGAGGATGGCTCTACTATATCCTGTTATAAAGTGACTCCCCAGGGTATGTGTTCAGATTAAGAACAGAAAGACAAAAATGTGCAGTGTATTATTTACACTCGCTTCCTTATAAAAAAGGAAGCGAGTGTAAATAATAATAAAGAGATAAATGTATTATTTTTCTGTAATGTATTATTTATCTGTATTAAAAAAAAGAAACAAAATACAAACCAGAATTTAATAGAAATAGTAACCTTTATAGAAAGAACAAAGATAGAAGCCAGATTTCTGATTCTTCTTTTGCCCAAATAAAACCACATATATTCTCAATAATTAAAAATAAACATGAAAGGAGAAAAATATTCTTTCAAGTGACTTTAAGCATAATATTTTGATTTTATATCCTTGGCATAAGAAAAACTGCCCCCAATATGAAACTGTAATTAGCAGTTTTACTACTAGTAGTAAATACTGTTATTTAGAAACATAAATATAGTGAAAATTACATAAGAAGCTATTAACCAAGATACTCAGCATAAGAAAAGAGAGTCAGAAGTTTTAAGACCTAGAAAATAGCCTACATTCATAAACTTGAGAAACTTATGACCTATTTTCTCTTTCTAAAAAATAAGTATTCCTAGCTCTACTCAGGCGTCCCTAGTGGCTCAGACAGTAAAGAACCTGCCTGCGATGCAGAAGACCTGGGTTCGATCTCTGGGTTGGGAAGATTTCCTAGAGAAGGGAATGGCTACCCACTCCAGTATTCTTACCTGGAGAATTTCATGGACAGAGGAGCGTGACAGTCCATGGGATCGCAAAGAGTTGGACACGACTGAGCAACTAACACTCCACACTTTCACTAGCTCTACTCACTGAGAAAGCCCAGAACAATGACAACCCAGCAGGAAAGAACTCCTTGGCATCCAGGTTGTAGGTACCTACCTACCAAATATTTTCCACTAAAAGGATTAGGAATTCTTTGGAAAAAATGACTGACTTATAAGAGGCAGGAAATATACATGAGTCCAGGACTTCTTACTATGCCAGAAAACAAGAAATTATCAAAGACAAATGGGGTCAATAAAAGAGAGAAACCAACTCAGTAATTACCAGCCGCTACGGATGTTATGACTTGAACATGAAAAAAATAATGACTACAACTGATCATATATCAAATATATAAAAACCATACTAGTAAAAATATATTATTGATCACCTTTCAAAATGACTGGGCACTTAACTTGAAAACTGGCAAATAAAAGGCATCTAAGCAGTTATCCTGGCTCTCCTACATGAATTTTATTTCCAAGTCACTAAGCAATTCATAAGAGGAAGTTCTTTATAAAGGAATTCTAGTTATATAGGTAAAAATACAAGTCACATCCCAAGTACTGGTTGTGGCTAGAGGCTACTTAATGAATAGCAGATATAAAACATTTCCATCATTACAGAAAGCTCTATAGCATAACCCCACTAAAAGTCTAACTCCCAGTCTACTGGAAATACAGGGCATAAATGAATGACCCTTGAAGAAGCAATCTGCCAAATCCACAAAGTGAGAAATTCTGTAGAGAACTAATCTAGTTTCAGCACCAAATGAATGGAGGAAGGGAAAACAGTTACAGCGGAAATAGCTACAGACTTAAGACAAACCCCAAAACACCGAATGATTATGTGGAGTTTGTATGCAACCTAATTCGAGTAATTCAATCATAAAAAAGACACTTCTGAAACTGGAGGTGATTCTATGAAGAATGTATAGAGCTTTGAACACAGATATGAAAGATTTATTTATACACACACACACACACATGCCATTATCATTCCAAATAAAAATAAAATCCAGCTATTATCTTTTAGAGATATACACTGAAATACTGACATTTTAATGTGTGAAATGAGAGGTGGTTGGAGATTTGTTTTAATACACTTCAGCAATAAACAACAAAACCAAAAAAAAACTAAAAACGCTGCAGGGTGCAGATGAAGATAAAACTAGTAAAATGTTAACTGCTGAGGTTCTGTGAATGGTCAAAAAACTCTTTCCTCTACTTTTCTATACAATTTAAATTTTGTATAATAAAGCCATCATCTAAATCCTGCCTGCCATCTCCTAAATGTACTCTCTCCTTTCACTGTCTATCCTGTCCTTTGATTTAGATTCCTCAAGTCAAACAATGACCCCTGGAACCTTATTTAATATCATCCTCCCAACCTCAACCTCTTTTAACCTGGTATTTGACAAACCAATGCATTCTTCTTAGCACTAAACCATCTTGCCTACATTAACTGGACCAAAGTTCTCCATGTCTGTCTATTTCAGTGCTCCTCACCAGATCTTCCTAGTTTCTCTTGCTTTATTTCCTTATTCTTCAGTGTGCCCCTGCAGCTCTTCCCTGGCAATAACAGATAAAAGGACAAAATATTTATTCCAGTCTTTGTTTATTAAACAAAATCTTCTTTCATTCAAAGTTCTATACATTGTCCATACAGTCACTAAGCTTGTTGCTAACAGTTCCAATATTGAAACTAATTACATCAAACTAAGAGACACATGGCTTAAGAAATCAATAACACTTCCACTGAGGATGTGTGACTTAAAAAATGACAAAGGAAAAATGAAAAAGATAAACAGTCAATGAGACAGAAAAAGGATAAGGAAAAGAACTCTAGGGATAGATCAATCCTTGATTAGTTAATACTTTGTAAACTGAATTCATTTATATCTGTGCTTAGTTTTCCCTTAGTTTCTACATTTTCCTTTTGGAAAACTGCACCTTGCCTCACCTATAAAATGATGAATTTTCATCTAGAATAAGGAAAGAAAACAATATGGTCTTAGGACCAGACTAGCTTCAGAACTGAGGGAAAAGCCACAGAATGTAAGACAAAAATAAAAGCAAAATCAAAGACCTAGAAACAAAGACACAAATGTGAAACCATTACCCTGCCTTTTATTGTATCAGAATTGCTTAGGTGTTTCCACCTTTTAAAAATATTGGCATTTCTCTTAAAAAAGCAACATGACTGGCTCTGAACCATGCTTAGCACAGAATCAAACAAATGAGACATTTACTAAACACTTAGCTTTTGCAGTAAACACAGGATACACTACTGACAGAACACACACAGTTTAGATTTCCAGAGTCATTTACTCAACACTGTATTATTCAATGTACTGGATTCTGGGTGTCAACTGTTAACTACAGGCTGGGACACAGGCAAATAAGTGTTGTAGCAGATTGCTTACAACTGAATACAGTGATCATAAAGCTAAAGATACCTGATTGTGCTCAACTCTTCTTTGCTTGAGTGTTACCGGAGTCTTTGCTCTGCCTTTCAGTGGTTCTCTCTTCTCAAGCTTGAGCTCTATTTTAGAGTCTGGAAATAATATTGGAGAAACCATTACTCTCTGAAGTACACCATAAACTGTGTCATCCTAACATTACTTGGAACCCTGGTTTTGTTTCCCTGATATGTAAAACAAGTCTATTGGTATTATCCCCATAGACCCAAATTGGTTAACTGCAATATCTGTCTTTAAAAACTTTTCTTTCTCATTCTTATTTTATTCCATTTTTATGTCATCCACTCCATAATATGATCACCACTTCTTCCGATTTACTTTTTTTTCCCTGGGACTAACAGCCTGAAACAATGTAAAATTCCAGAGGCTTTTCACTGAAAACAATTTAGAAGTGAGAAAAGGACATTAAAACGCACAGTTACCATTTGTTTTGATACAGTGCATTATCACTATACAAAGGTTTTTAAATTAAAATTTAGAATGTGGAAGGGAAAGTGCTATAAAGAATTTGGAGAATGAGAAAAACTTGCATGGTATCAAGCTGCTAACACAGTACTCTTGCCTGGAAAATCCCATGGACGGAGGAGCCTGGTAGGCTACAGTCCATGGGGTCACAAAGAGTAGGACATGACTGAGTAACTTCATTTCTTTTTTTCAAGGAGGTATCTTGTTCACAGAAAAGTAAATCACAGGTCACTTCTTCTTTCCATAATAAAGTAACATTTCTTTGAAGAGAAGCTAGTGTATATATATTACTAAGCATATCACCATGATAGTTATTACCATAACAACTCAAATACATGTATCTTTTTATATGGTTCAAAATCCCATTCTCCTAGTCTTGATTTTATCACCATTTGAGGGGCTAGATTTTTCAAGAGACTGATAAAAATTTTAGTTAGCTTCCATACTTTTGTGGCCATTTATCAGTGTAACAAAATTAATGTTGTCACTTCTATTAACAAAAAGATAATTACTTTCTTATCAGAGACAGAAATGGAGTCAATTCTTAAAACAAAAGCTTAGTCTTCATGAAGTCAATGGTTTCGCTAAAAAACAGTCAAGATAATTATGTGGCTTGCTAACTATCTAGACCAGCACTAGTCACTCCAGTCTACTTGCAAGTTTCCCAAAAATAAACAGTGATTTTTCCTTTTTACCATGTCAGTTCAGATAGTTCCATCTTTATTTAGGATTAAGGTATCAACTCCATCCCCCACTTCCTAGTAATTCTATTAATGGCTCTATTATCTATGGGACAATCCTTAACAAAGTCTTTTGTCCGTTAACTCAGAATCTTAAGAATTAGAAAGCACAAAGTAAAGAACCCAACAGTAGTTAGCAGAAATTCAGTTACACAAATTAGTTATTTGGTCACAGACTAGTTTCTCTTACAAACTTAAATTTCAATAGCTGATAAAAAACACGATCCTCATGAACTATACTTCAGTTAAAAAAAAAAAAACCCATGGTCCTCAAATAGAAAACAAAAAAAAAATCTGAATATTTTCAGCTATACCATTGGAATGTCAGGTAGTTTCTATGAGGAAATGGAAAAGGCACGTTCATCCACAAATATCTAACTTGCTGAAACTCCAAGAATAAAACACACACATACAACATGTTTGTGGAGACCACACAAAACTGTTCCAATTTAACAACTTTATTGAATTTGCAGAAGCATTCTACAGTTACACATTTAAAAAATCACAGAGTACTTAATAGGTACATGTATACATGTACATTTCAAAAGACAAATAACAAAATTACTCCCAGAAAGCTGCAAAGATGGACAGGTTAGTCTAAGAATATAGTAATAGCTGTAAGTCCCAAGAGACTGTATTTTGCTTATACTTAATCTACTATTTTCCATAAAAATACAAAGAAATTCAATAATCAAGTGCCTCTACAATTAGACTCTCTCATCTTACAATCATAGAAATGAAAACAAAGAATAATATACTGCTTTATATTGACACATAGAAACTGGTATACAGTATGATTTCTTATAACTTAAAAAAAAACTAATAAAATTGCTTTGAAAATTTAGCTTAGATTAAGCCAAATCATCCATGAATTACTACACACCTTAGGAGTGTAAGTTCCATCTTTCTTAATTCATTTGACTATAGTTTTACAGTTATGGTGAGACTGCAGTATCCCAGAATACTATGGTCTAGAGCAGTATTTCTCAAAGTGTGGTCTACCAACTGTTTGCTACCAGTCCATGAAAAAATGAGGCATTTGCACTGGAATGTAAATCAGCACACTGTCTGTCTCTCTCAATAAAATTTTACCTCAAAAATAAACCCTGTCATTGGTCTAGATTCAAATTCTGGTACATGCTTATCTTATCTGTGGATAAGTAACAGTTTGTAGACTGGCACTTTGAGTTGCACTGATTTGGAATATTATGAACAATACTATAGACATCAGCAAAAACAACATAAGTGAGAAGAGAAAATATGTAGAAAATATAAGTTCTGGAAAGCAAAGAGATATTTAGTAATATTTAAACCATGAAGACTCAACTTATAATCTAGTTAATGGAATTTTCTTAAAGAGCTGTAAGAAAACCTTAAAATCTTAAAATAGGAACAACTATTTGAGAAAAAAAATATGATCTAGAAAAGCTTTAAATTGTTAGTCTCAGGCTTTCTATATATCCAACTTTAAAAAAAAGGCAGTTATATGTAGGCAATTACCTTTATAGTTCAATTTAACTGGTAGAAGTTTGACAGTTTGGCATAAAAGTATTTCAAATTCCTAGAAAAGCTGCCAAGTTCCCCATATTAAAGATCACATAGATGTCTTTATTCTTAATTTTACTAGTGTTTATTTCCATACTTTTTAATTACTTTGAGTACTTCTCTTCCAAATAATGTTCCACCTTTAAAGGGCACAACAGCCAGCTTATTCTTAGAAGCTGGATTTATTCTGCAATCCTTTAGCCAGAGATGTCGGCGGCCTAAAGTGGAAGATCCCATGGTATGGGCAGCCATCTTTACCTCATCAAAGGCAGCTTCACAAAGGAATGAGGCTGCATCATATGCTCTGCTTAGCAATCCAACTGCCTGGTTCGTGCAACTAGGATCTGAGCTAAGAATTTGTGCAGCCTGACTCACATCTGCCTGCAGAGCCCGAGCTACAAAGGCAGTGTGGGTTGCAACCTGCAATGCTGATGCTGCAGCTTCATAGGTTCTACAAAGTGCTAAGTCCAACTGTTTATCACAGGACTCAGTGGAAGCTGCCTGAATACTCGCTGGTGGAGCGGCATGAGAAATAAACTCTAGGATTTCATCATCTACTTTTGGAACCGATAATATCCGTGTTGCCTCTCTAGAAGAAACTGGATACCTGCATGCCAATGAAGGCGGCTGCCTATCAATTTGCTGCCACTCCTCTTCAATTACTTTTAAAATAGATTCATGGAAGGGAAAAGATAGTTCGGGGGCATCTATTTTATCATGCTGTGATTGCTCAGACATTTCTATGCCTAAAGTAGCGAGCGAGTGAGAAACAACAGTTTTTGCAAAAGACATCAGTTCAGATCCAGGTGTATTTTGAAATGTCACAAAGGAACCTGAATCCTTTTCCTCTACTGACTTTTCACTGAATCTCGGTAATTTTCGTGGAGGAGACAGGGGTTCAGTTTCTCGAACATTAGATGGACCAATTCTCTTCCGTGTATTTGCTACATCAAGAAGAGGTGTAGAGTTAGAAGTCCCAGGCAACCTACCTCCTCCACCCTGGACCAATAGAGAATTGACATAATCTCTGATTGCCCTAGCAAGTGGTGGATAAATTACTTGTGATTGCTCAGACTCTTCTAGTGCTTTCCTTTCACTGGAGACAACTGACTGATCTGAACCATGGGACCTCTTGGTACATACTGGCTGAATTCCACTTTTCTCTCCAAAGTAAATATTTTCTACTGTGTCTTTATAGCAAGTACTGGTGGTTTCTTTAATCAGTGAAGGAGAAGCTGCAGCAGAGACCAACATGGCAGCGAGTTCATGCTGAGGAGATGACGAAGAACTTTTCTCTAAACATCTATCATGGCTAGACTTGGAGGAAACAAACAAACCTCCAGAGGCTAACTTTTGGTCCCTGTCAGGCAAGGTTGTGGCAGTAAGAGGTTCCCTAGGTAGGTCTCCCTTAGAAGAATGTACTTTCTTAGCTGCCTGTTGTTCTGTCCTGCCCAGAGGAGGACGGGTGGAGATTTCAGGAAAAGAAATAGCCTGAAAAAATCCACCAGAGGCAGTAGTTGGAAGTTCAGAAAAAGGAACAAAATCCCTAGTGGACTTCGCTTTCTTGTGTTCTTTCTTCTTTCCTGTAGAGGCAAAAGAGGCAGGAAGTTTAAGCATTACTGTGTTTAATCTGATTCTACTCTTTGCCTCTTTGCTAACATAGTGGTGAAGGAAAAGACTCTATATTTCATATTCAGAACAACCCATCTGACAGATTGTGCCCTGACAGGCAATGCTTATAGAGATATAACCAATTTGAGTCATTAAATAGTCATGAGCTAACAAACAAGTCATATGAATTAAAAATTTATAAGTGTCAAGTTGTCATATAATAAATTTTAAAAGGTTGTTTATTTCACATATTACTTGAAAAATACTTAAATACCATGGCCAATTTTCCTTAAAATAGCCCACAAAAAGTATTTCAAATTTACTATAGTTGTCTTGAAATCAGATCTTCTAGCAAAAATTATAAATTTAAATGCTTATCAATAGAGAACAGAGAAAACATGCCATATGTAAAGACTACTGCTATATGAGAAATAAACCAGACATATGTAATAAATCGAAAAGAGATCTTAGTAATATAACACAGAATAAAGAAAAACAAGTGGTAAGATTTAGCATGATATCACACTGATTTTTAAAAAAGTACAAAATAATACCACAGACAGATGTATATGAAAAAGTATTTTAAAATAGGCTGCAAAAATAAGCATCAAATTAATGATAGTGTTTGCTTCTGTGGAGATGTTTCTCGGAAAGGGGTAAGCGGGGAAACTTTGTCTCTACTCATAACACTTTTTCCTCTTAGAAAGGTGAGACTTGCGGCAAAAAAGATAAGGATACCTGGCAATTTTATGTGACAAAAATTAGACATCTGTACTTTTCTGTTTCTTAGAATTCTCAACAAAAGGTATTAAATCAAATTACTTGGAGCACTAATCATGGGAACAAAATCTACATATATCTTGGTAATATTATTTAAAATTTTATCTTCATGTTTATTATATCTGATGAATCTGAAAATTTTTTATTTTTTTGATTATATAGTTTATTAACATCACAAAATTTTACCTTCTTCATTGTCACTGTATCTGTCAGAGTCATTACTTCCATTCTGTCTTGTATTTTCCACTGAAGAAGAAATTGTTGGCAGAGGAGTAGAAGATCTAGATTCTGTTCCTTGTTCCCTCAGTTTCAACAGCTTTTTCTCATATAGTTTCCTGGTTGTTCCTGCATTAAGGCAGAACTTGTTTTATTACTTGTATTGTCTTATTTAAAGATTCAGCTCAGACATTATCTTTGGAAACATTAAAATGCTACTTTTCACTGTTTCTTCTTCTAAACTTAAGTGCTTAAAATATTTTCTAAAACAGGTTTTTCTCCTGAGATTTTAATACATGATTATAACAGTGTTTTTTTCTTTTTAGTAGCATGGGATACACAATAGACTGATTTAGGTGTTAGGATATCCTACTACTGAAGAGCCACCTATGACTGAGTATCTTTGAGTGAAAAGTTTTGAACTTTGTGTCATTTCTCTAGTACTATGTAGCGAGTGTTGTCACTTTAGTCGTGTCTGACTTTTTGTGACCCTATGGACTGCAGCCCACCAGGCTTCTCTGTCCGTGGAATTCTCCAGGCAAGAACACTGGAGTGGGTTGCCATTTCCTCCTCAGGGGTCTTCCCGACCTGGGGATAAAACCCACATCTACATCTCCTGCACTGGCAGGCGGGTTCTTTACCACTAGCACCACCATAGTATTTGCCTTTGTAGAAAAATGTTTATAAACAGACTGTACTCTAAATTATTATGATTTAAACCCCATAATTCTAAGAGATTAATATGCCTATAAAACGTCATTCAGTTATGGAAAAAGCCCTGTAAAGTCAAAATTTTAAATTCAATATATTTGACACACAACACAGTAAACTTAAGATGTTAAATCATATTTAAATGTACTGCTGCAGTAAAAATGACCTTTTATGGAAAATGTGTTATAAACAGAAATTATACACCAATTAGATGGCAAAATAAAATTGATTATAAATAATTTAGTTAAACATCAATGACAACCAAAAATATTTTACGCTAATGTGTATCTTTCCTTGATTTCTATAAGAGGAATAACATGATAAACATGTTTTCTAGAAACAATGTGCACCTCAGAATGCTATGTATAAAAGTAGTCTTAAGATGAAGAGCTGGGGAAGGGGAAATAGAGAGCTGTATTTAACCTTTCAGTTATACAAGATGAATAAGTTCTAGAAATCTAAGTATGGCTTGGGCTATAGTTAACAATGCTGTATCACATCCTTGAAATTTGCTAAGGTAGATCTTTGCTCTCACCACACATACACACATAAAAAGAAAACCATATGAAGTGATAGATACGTTAATTAGCTTGATTACGGTGATCATTTCACAATGTACAGGAAGTTGTACACCACATATGTACAACATGTTTGTCAATTATACCTCAATAAAGCTGGGGAAAAAAACAAACAACTGGCATATCAACATGTAATTTAATATGTTTGATACACAATACACAGGTTCCAACATCTCCTTTTATAATTTTAAATGAAAAATATAAAAAGTGTATTTATTGTCTGTTCGTAATTATATTAATAGGCTTACTATCATCCATTTGGAAGCAGTACATTAATTCTTATTTGCAACTATACCTACAGATAAAAACTCACAAATCTACAGTATTCAAAATTTTATATAACTGAGAAGATCAAACAGAACTTTCTCATCTTGAGTTTATTGCCAACACCCTCCAAAATTAAGGCATATCAGCCTTGCAAACTTAATGACTTAACAATAACCAAATGATGAAAATCCAGGGTATTTACTTTCAAGTTTTCTCTTTTCAGTTTGTTCTTTAGGGTATCCTTCTTGAATTATAATTAAGACAAGATTTTTTAAACCGCATTTTTAATGATAACTAAAAGGGGGTACTATGCTGGGAATTTAATAACTTGAGTTATATTAACAAGTCTGTCACTAACTTACTGATTTGGATTAATCTGGCCAGCTACGTCACCTAAGATTTTCCTCAACTGTTATGTAAGACCCATTATGTCTCACCAAGCAATATGATACGGGCACAAAACAAAACAATCTCAACAGAGTAATCTTGAGGATTATATAGTTAAGATTATATAGTTCAATTGTCTAACTTTATTTCCCCCATCTATATTTATATTTAGGGAAACTAAAGTCTTGGTCATAAAAATAATTAATGACAGGCCCTTAGAACAAAAACTCTACCTACTAGACAAGAGGGCAAAACAATTTTGGGGACTGCTTCATAAAAGGATACTTGAAACTTAATCAGCTTACCCACAATAGGACCAGGGTTCACTCCGTATTTCACAAGCTGGTCCAGAAGATCTTCGTTAGAGAGCTCTGTTACATCTAGATCATCTTTATCTTCTGGTCTGGGTTTATCAGTTTTCTTTGTGGCTTTCTGTAAACAAAGTCCAATTATCAATTCCTAATTAAAATTTCCAAATTAAGAAATTTTTATTTACTATATAACTAACACTGCATATAATAAACATGCAAATTTATCTTCAGGCTAACTTATGCTACAGTAGGGCTTAGCAATTTGATTAATTTAAAAGCAACTCATTATTCAAAAGTATTTTCTAAGTTCAATTATAATTATACAAACCTAACAAGCCAAGCAAGTAACTCAAATTTTAGTTATTACTGTTAAAATAGTCGATTTTGGTTAACTTATCTAAGAAGAGGTGATGGCACCAAAAATTCGAAAGAGCAAGTCTGGGTCTGAACATTTTCATTCAGATATTCCTAAATAACAATTACTACTGGCTTTTCAATAATTCTTGACAGTTTAAACCAGCAAACTTTAAGACTTTACCATAAAGGTTTACTCATGTTATGTATAAAAATGATTGCTTTTAAACAAGCATACTGGAATTTAGGAAGCCCAAACAGATATTCTTTTTTGTATATAGTGACTTTCGTAGCCAGTTTTTTGACACATGAAGGAAATCAGACTTTATGAATACCTATCACCTCTGTTACTGCTTTGTTACCACACAATCTACATGATCATTTCACTAAGACTAGCTGAAAAATGTGGAACAAATGCAGAGAAAAAAAATCTAAAGGTGGTTTTTAAAATAATTTAAGGAATAGCATTATTTACTGGAAAAACTATATAAACTTCCAAGGTTCAATAGGGGAAGGAAGTGAAAGTCTGGTTACCTTTTAGGGTTGTGGCAAATAGCTTTACAAATGTCTCAGTAATCCCAGAAAGCATCAGAGTACTGAATATAAATGGTTGTTTAAATAATGGCCACAAATATCAAAGTCAATGTAGGCCCAGATTACTATTTAAGGCAGAAGAGTCAATACTGCATCCTAGAATTTGTTTTTCAACCAAACAAAAATGTGAAATAACTTTATATAAAGAGCATAAATTATGACCAACCTAGACAGCATATTAAAAAGCAGAGACATTACTTTGTCAACAAAGGTCTGTCTAGTCAAGGCTATGGTTTTTCCAGTGGTCATGTATGGATGTGAGAGTTGGACTATCAAGAAAGCTGAGCTCTGAAGAACTGATGCTTTTGAACTGTGGTGTTGGAGAAGATTCTTGGGAGTCCCTTGGACTGCAAGGAGATCCAACCAGTCCATGCTAAAGGAGATCAGTCCTGGGTGTTCATTGGAAGGACTGATGTTGAAGCTGAAACTCCAATACTTTGGCCACCTGATGTGAAGAGCTGACTCCTGAAAAGACCCTGATGCTGGGAAAGATTGAAGGCAGGAGGACAAGGGGACGACAGAGGATGAGATGGTTGGATGGCATCACCGACTTGATGGACATGAGTTTGGGTAAACTCTGGGAGTTGGTGATGGACAGGGAGGCCTGGCGTGCTGCGGTTCATGGGGTTGCAAAAAGTTGGACACAACTGAGCGACTGAACGGAACTGAACTGAAAGAGCATAAAAAGAACAATGTCATCAACACAAGAGAAATTGTTGATACAATTTTTTAAGTGTCCTGAAAAATTACCAAGGGTACTTTTAGGAGGCTTTAAAATTGTACTCATTTGGGATCATCAACATCCCACTCCAGTACTCTTGCCTGGAAAATCCCATGGACGGAGGAGGCTGGTAGGCTGCAGTCCATGGGGTCGCGAAGAGTCGGACACGACTGAGTGACTTCACTTTCACTTTTCACTTTCATGCATTGGAGAAGGAAATGACAACCCACTCCAGTGTTCTTGCCTGGAGAATCCCAGGGATGGGGGAGCCTGGTGGGCTGCCGTCTATGGGGTTGCAGAGTCGGGCACGACTGAAGCAACTTGGCAGCAGCAGGATCATCAAGCTCAAATCTCAAAGCAACCTACAACTGATGTCAAAATAGCTGCCTAGAGTCCAAGAGTTCTGGATATCAAATCCTTGAATTCTTTACAAAAGGCTTTAAAAAAACAAAAAGACCTAATCCTGTCACCTACTTGAATTCTCCAAATAGACTGGGAAGAAAAACTCCATTGTGTAACATAAATACTTTAGGTATAGATCACTTGCAGAAAAAAATTCCTCCAACCACAACAATGTTCAAATTCTCTTAACATCTATGAATTTCAACGTCTGGATACAGCCTGAGGTTTTCAAGAACTCTATCTTTGGTGCTCATCACATTCACTACTCAGTTTTTATTAGGTATCTGCACATATGCTTTACCTTTTCCAGATGATAAACTCCTTCAGCAATAGTCCTTCAGTCTGGTCTGTTACCAAAATCTCAGAACTTTTGGAAGAGTTGCCTCTATTTTAAAAAATCTTACTCCATTCTGAGTCCTAATCACAGGCCTGAGAATCTTTATTCTAATGTGTAGCTCAGGTGATTTTGGATGTAGCATTTAAGAGGATAACACAAAACAGGAGTACTGTCATATTGTAACCCAAGCATCTGAAATTAAAAAGAGTGCCTGACATAGGAAAAGGTACCTGATAGATGTTTCATTGAATGAATGAATCAAAGCGCCATCCAATGAAATTAGCCACTTATTTAAAAAAAAAAATCAATTTCTTATTAAGAAAGAACAAAGCCTTAGCAAACCCAAGCAGGAAACCAGCTTCCTTACATTTTCTTAAAACAGTGAAAAACTACAGCTGTACAAAGAAATTTTGAGTAAGAGTCCAATAAACCGGCATAAGGTAAGTCAAATAGTACAGGTGTTCATATTAGGGCATCTGAGCTTTACTTTTAATGAAAAAAAGTTTCAGAAAAGTAATGCCATTCTATGAAATATCAAATTTAATGAGAATATAAAAATTGGGAGTATACATATTTACCAAGTAGTGTAGTATACATGTTTATCAAACCAGCAGTTTCAACCAGGAAGAAGGAATCATTAGTTGTACCGATTTCTGCCTCCAACGAGCTTTGTTCCTTTAAGTAAATCTGTAATCTGTTTCCTTTGGTCAAAAATACCAAGTACCAATTAGGTGCCAGGCACCACTCTCTAGTTTCTTCCCAACTACCAGATGATACTGGTTTTTTTCAACTTTAAAATTCAAAAGTTCTATGATATCACCTAATGAGCCACTCATTTAAATCTCTACCATTACCAGCAAAGATGCTGAAAAGTGAAAGTGAAGTCGCTAAGTCATGTTCAATCCTTTGCGACCCCATGGACTGCAGCCTACCACGCTCCTCTGTTCATGGGATTTTCCAGGCAAGAGTACTCGAGTGGGTTGCCATTTCCCTCGCCAAAGGATCTCCCCGACGCAGGGATCGAACCTGGGTCTCCCACACTGTAGGCAGACGCTTTACCGTCTGAGCTACCCGGAAAGTATTAATATAACGTTATTACTATAATACACATTCTACTGAGCATTTATATACCAAATTGTGTTCTAAGTGCCTTACGTATTAACTTGAAAGAAACTGAAAGTCGCTCAGTTGAGTGTGACTCTTTGCGACCCCATGGACTCTCTAGTAGTCCATGGAATTCTCCAGGCCAGAATTCTGGAGTGGGTAGCTTTATCCCTTCTCCAGGGGATCTTCCCAACCCAGGGATTGAACCCAGGTCTCCTGGGTTGCAGGTGGATTCTTTACCCACTGAGCCACAAGGGAAGCCCAACTTACTGAATCTTAAATATCCTATGCGATAGACACTTCCACTTTACAAGAAAGGAAACTGAAGCCCAAAGTTGTTTAGCTAACTCAAGCAATCTGCATACTAAGTTACAGGGTAACACCTGAGCAGACTTTGTATAAATCACTTTCACAAACTTACTCATCCAATTCTGAATGTATTATGGTAAAACTGTATTGCTCTGGCATTAAAGGCAACAAAATTCAGAAATCCCATGTTGTAACAGCTATCATGTGCTGTAGTTGCTGAGCACTACACCCCTTCACAAATGCAACATCATGCAATCCTCAATCTAAATAGTTATTAGATTATTCCTATTTCAGATGCAAACTGAGCATCTGATAGGCACTGTTGTTTGAGATTATCTGAATAAAGGGCAGACCTGGGATTTGAATCTGTAATTCGGAATCAGAAGCCTGTACCCTTAACACCTCACTGTAGGTGGTCCATTTATGATTTAACATTTACTATAGAACATACTCCTCACTGCTCTGCTCCATGTTACTAAGCATTTGTTAAGAATTCATAATTCAACAGATTAGACCATTCAAAAATGCCATGCTCTCCTGGATCCCAAACAGCTACAATGTTTTACACCCTGGAACTGAAAGGCAGACCATCACCTCTGTAAATGTTTATTTTTGTCGAAAATATCGGTAATTCCATCACTGGAAAATACTGGTTATCATCAAGATGCATGACACAGAAAGCTTAGAAAAAAGAAAACTAAAAACAAAAACCAAACTCTGAACATGTAAACATTCTGTCCTATCACACCAAGTGAGCCTGCTCATGGCAGTGGCTGAAATGAAACAACTCCTTTAATTAAACATATTCCCCATAAACCCATATTTAAATTGAAGGTATACACTACGTCCTTGGCCAAATCCACATTAATGTTTGTTTTAAAATGTTAAAAAATTCACCATTAAATTTGGCTTTCTCCTAGGTTATAAATAGTCTTTTAAGAAATGTGACTCTAAGGACTTCCCCATTGGGTCAGTTAAGACTCTGCCTTCCAATTCAGGGGGTACCAGCTGGATCCCTGGTTGGGGAACTCAGGTCTCACATGCCGCAGGGTGGGGCCAAAAAAACACAAAAAACAAAAACACCTGACTCTATATTGTTATTACACATAGGGCTAACAATGAATGGAACGTAAACACTGTATATACAAGAGGAGTAATTGTATAAAAAAGGAGAATAATTTAATATACCGATTATAAATAGCATACAGTATTCTTATAAATTCAATATGTTTTTCCTATGCCTAATAAAAAAATCTATCAGACTCCTCAGTTAAAATAGAACTCATTTTTTACTTAATGTGCTTTAAAACAGAAAATGATGTTGCTAACCAACTACCACTGTTAACCTTCTCAAGTTGTTGATACCATTGAGTCCAACTCAGGGTACACATTTCTGAGTTTTACAGTTGTTCTCTATAAGGATTGAAACAGTAATTGAGGTACATGTTACTGGACAAAGGTTCCTTTAAAAAGTTACTTTCTTTCACTCAGTTTATCTGCATGTGTGTGTGCTCAGTGGCTTCTGACTCTTTTCGACCTTATGGACTGTACAGCCTGGACCTTACGGACCTTACAGCCTGCCTGGCAGCTTGTCCATGGGATCCTTCAGGCAAGAATACTGGAGTGGGTTGCCATTTCCTCCTCCAGGGGGATCTTCCCCACCCAGGGACAGAATCTTAGTCTCCAGCGTTTCCTGCATTGGCAGGAAGATTCTTTACCACTGAGCTTACCTGGGAAGTCTGTTTATTTGCACTGTGCCGACTAATTTTGATAAAGTTCATAACTTACTGAGCTAATCCAAGAAATTAATTACAGTGGTTGGTAGGTATACAGGAAACAAACTCTTGTAGTTAAGAGGCCATCATAGGAACTCAACGATGTTAGATAACTGAACTGAAATTAAAAATTTTTACATTCAGGTCTTCTTATACCCCAAACACAGGTCAGATTGGGACATCCTCTCTTCTAAAGTTGGAGAAAAAACATCAAAACTGAGATGGTTGTTTCTGTCGACAACAAACCATCATCAGAATAAGAGGAAATAATCCTATCACATACATACAACCAAATACTTCCACGATTCAAGAATGATACATCTGCACAGAAGACCAACATAGGAGTCTATATAAGATTAAAAAAAAAGTGCTGATTTAAATGGAAAATATTTCATTTTTCAACCAAATTTTTACTAAAATAGTTTAAACATTACTTTTGTTTTCTGAGGGGCTGGAGAAAAACAGGTAAGGGATATTCTTTATTTCAAAAATAAATTTCTTCTTATCAAATACAGTGGCTTTTTTCAAATCCACAAAAACAAGGCATCAGAAAAGTTGAAAAAAAAAAAAACAATAAGTTGAGATTGAACTTTTGTTTATCAAACCAGTATTTATTTGGCACACCATATGCCAAGTACCGATTTAAGACGTAAGATTTTCAATTTCTCTAAAGCCCAGGCTTAAGATTTAATTAAATCTACATGTATGTATTATATCTTTCCTTCATTTCCATATGGGTAGTCCAGAAAACACACTGGATAAGTTTTTTAAAACTAAAGTTAAAGTAACTTTGAAAGAAGCAGCCCTTAATCAGTACCAACAACTCCAAACTCCATTTTTAATGTTTTACAAAGCACTGTACTTTACACCAATCAGTTTTAACCATATCCTATAATGATTTGAAGTGACAACCAGGCTTGTTAATACTAACAAAACAGCACATAAAAACCCACCGAACAAAACCCAAACTATTCTCAAACAAAATGCGCATTTGCTGGAGCCAATCTGAATTCGGGATTAAATATTTCAAACTGCAACACCAACAAAGCAGAATGTCACGAAATAAACATTTCTCCTAATTCCAAAGGCTCTCCTTTCTTCATGCAAATACACCAAAACAACCAACCCTCCCAAACCACTAGTACCTAGGATTTTCAAATATTTGAGCGTCTCTGATAGTCTTTCAACATACATTTTTAAAAGTTTGCTGAATTTAGAGAAATGCTGCCGCGCCAAAAAACAGCCTGGTGCTAGAAGGAGTAACCCAAACAAGAAAAACAAAAACCGTTCAAAAAGCCCTCCTTATGCAAAGAAACATAAAAAGGCGGGAATTTCATTTCAAAATTTGGTTAGATATCAACATGTCACAAATTGCCCTCCAGGGAGCGCTCTGAGACCCGCTCACCAGTCATTTCGGTTAATAAAGCGGGAAAACGCTCGAGCGTAACCTGTAGCCGTTTCGAGATAACCCTTCTCAGGGCTTTTCGAAAAGGGCTGGGAAGTCCCGGTCTCACTACCCGCTCCCGACAGCCGGGGGTGCAGGGACACCGAGCTGTCCGCGCGCAACCCGAGAGCAAAGCTAACTTCACACCGCACGACACACCGCGACCAAGACGCGCGCCCCGCGGCCCCAACTTCGGGGCTCTCCACTCCGGCCCCTCCCCTCTCAGAGCCCGAGGCCAAGAGGCCGAGTCGGGCGTCCGGAGACCTAGAGGCCAGCCCCCTGAGCGGGTGGGGGGCCCACCCCGCCGCCGAGGCCCGAGGGGGCGCCCACTGCTCAACGCCCGCCTTTGTGGCCCCGGCAGGGCGTCCTTACCCTGCCGACGGCGGCGCGGCTGCGGCCCGCGACGGCGGCCCCGGAGCCGAGGACCGGGGTAGGTTCGCGCTCCTCGTCGCTGGAGAAGTCCGGGGGCCCCTTGCTGTTGGCGCTGGTGGCGAGCGGCGGCCGGTTGCGCGCCGTGAGGTGCTGCAGGTAGAGCTGCACATACACGTCTTTGCGCTGCTCCCCGGCCGGGAGCGTCACATTGTTGGCGACCAACTCACTCTTCAACTTCTCTTTCGTCAGGACCGAGGGGTCTTCCAGGAACTCCGGCATCTCGGCGGCGAATCCCCTTCCCCGCAGCCCTCACACCCTCCGCTCACGCCGGCGCGCTCGCTCCTCGCCCGGGGGAGGGGGGGGCCGCGCTCCCGCCTCCGAGCCTCAAGGCTCCCGCCCGGGACTGACGCCTCGAAGCCCAGCGGAAACCCGCGCACACAAAGCCAAGCCAAAGGCGGACACAAAAGCCCCTGCAGGACAAGTGCGGCCCAGTGCGGCCAAGCCAGGAGTCCGCACCAACCCCTGCCCACACACCACGGCCAGGGGAGAGGATTCTCTTCGCCCACGCCCCAAGAAGGCGCGCCGCCATTGGCCTGCGACCGGAGGAAGCGCGGCGGTGATTGGCCGGACGCCTCGCGCGGGTTCCATTAGCCGCGGCGCCCTGCGAGAGGTGGTGGAAACGCAGTTTAAAAGCCGCTCGGGCGGGAGCCCTTGAGTGTGGTTCGTTTGTGTTTCCTTTTCCCCCACCCTTAGACGGCGGTAAGGGACAAGTTGCACTGCCTTTTGTGCGCCGTTTCCTCTCCCTCCCCCTGCTGGAGAAGCTGTTTTTCTCTCCGGGGTCAGTCGCCGCTAACGGGCCGAATTTCAGGGCAGCTGCGAGGACCTGGGGGCTGGGCCTGTCTCAATCCCGGGACCTTGGTTCAACGAAGAATAGCCGCAGCCTTTCCTCCCCAAACGCTAGCCCTGAAGGGAAAGAAAAGAAGCGAGGCGTGCTCGTGGACGCTCATCTTCCTCGATTTGATTTACTAGGCGGGGAGAGCGGGAGTTCAATCCCTGCCTGCTTGCGAACGCTTCTTTTGTTCCTGAAATTTAGGAAAAACCAGACCTTGACTACAGGGCACTTTAACCTGCCGTTGAATTTGTGACAAAATTGTATTGCCAAATACTGCACTTGCCTCTTACCCTAAAGAAGGTTGGGGCATTCCTAAAGAATTTCATTTAGCTCTTTGGGCTCAACTGCATTTTTGTTGAGAGCCGTCTATGGGTTGGATCCCTCCACCCGAGAGTATCTTAAACCATAACTTAAACCTAAATGCTTAATGCAGCGAAATGAAATGATTTAGAAATGCCTTAATAGGCAATTTAAGATTACTGAGATAGATAGGTGCATTCTAGATTTTAATCTTAGGGGAAGCCTAGTGATTTTAATTAGGCCGGAAACACTAATCAGAGCCATATTAAGGATCCAAGTTAAAACCTGGTGGAGTCTCAGAAATTTGTTAAGATAAAAATGTCTTCTTGAAAACAAATACCATTAATAACAAATACATGTATACCTTATCAATTTATATATGTTTCAAGAAAAGAAAGGTGACCTTAGAATTAGGTTGTCTTAATCATTTCCCAAATTCTGACCTCCAGACTATGCTTTATAAGCGCCTTTAAAAAGAAAGTTTATCTGATTTCTGCATGGTTCTTTTAAATTTAAAGAACCTTCACCAAAAATGTTTCCTATGAATCAAGCCATTTTATTTTGTTGAAATGGAGACATTATTTCTAACCTAGAGACAATTTTACTAATTATTAAAATTTACATATATTTGAGCAATATTAAGATCAGGAATGCAAGTTCAAAATTGTGCTTTAATTAGCAAGTTGTTTCGAAGATTTTTAGGTCGCAGTGTAAAAGTTACCGCAAGCCCTACCACCATGGTCATCGCCGAGTACAGAAACCAGTGTTTTATCTTCAGAGGGTAAACTGAGCTGACAGGCAAACGATCATGATTTTGCAGTGACTGGTAACCCTACAAACGTAGTCAGCGAGTGTGGGATGACCACAGTCTGCGGTGTGCCCTCCCACAGTTATTTCTTTTCGTAGAGTCTTAACGTTAAAATGTGCAGAGCAAAAGTCCTGAGCATAATCTCTGCAAGGCCACAATTAATGAGTTTATTCTACCCTACTTAAATTAGCAAATTATCTTGTTAAGTCTTTACCTTACTAGTTGAAGGGTTTGGCTCTTGCCCTGACTGTACTTACAGTTTTTAAAAGGTAGGTTTTGCTGCTCTGAAAGGGTCAGAGTTACCAGGGCTAGATTTGATCTGAGGAGGTTAGATTATAGAAAGGTCTCCAGGCTCTGGTAGCTAGTGGATCCTGAAGTGTTTTCTCAAAGGAGGCGGCATCACTGACACATGAAAATAAAAACCTACTTAAATTGTATGCAAATACAATGATGGAATCACAGAGCCATATGGGAGAGCTATCAGGATGCTACGCTGCTTTTTTTCCATAGGGCCTTCATACTAGAAAATTTCTAGGCAGTTTAATCCTACCTTTTCCCACAAGCCAAAAAAGAAAAAAAATTACCTGTTGAACCTGAAAGTTGTCTTATTTAATTTTTTGATTACTATACAATATTATTAATTTTAAGTATACAACATATGATTCTATATTTTTATACATTATGAAATTATCACTGTACAAAGTTGGTAAAATATTTTTTACTATTAACTTACGTGCACATTACATCCCCCATGATTTATCTCATAGTTGGGAGTTTGTACCTCTTAATTGCCTTCCCCTCTGGCAACCACCAGTTCTCTGTATCTGAGAGTCTGTTTCTGTTTTGTTTATTCCTTTGTTTTGTTTTTCAGATTCCACATAAAGTGAAATATATGGTATTTGTTTTTGTCTAACATTTCACTTGGCATAATACCTCCCAGGTCCGTCCATGTTGCTATAAATGTCAAGATTTCATTCTTTTTTATGGTTAAGTATTCCTGTGAGAGAGAGTGTGTGTGTTTGTGTGTGAATTTGTGTCTATTTCAATTTATATCACATTTTCTTTATCCATTCATCTCTGGATGGACACTTGGTTTGCTTACATATCTTCAGTGTTGTGAATGATGCTGCAATAAACATAGGGGTGCATTTTTTTTTTCATTATTTTTAGGTAGTGGAATTGCTAGATCATATGGTAGTTCTATTTTTAATTTTTTTGTGGAACCTGCATACTGTTTCCGTGGTGGCTGCATCTATTTACATTCCTATCAATAGTGAACGAGGATTCCCTTTAATCATGTCCTCACCAATACTTTTCTTTTTGATAACAGCCATTTTGATCAGAGAAGGCAATGGCACCCCACTCCAGTACTCTTCCTTGGAAAATCCCATGGATGGAGGAGCCTGGTAGGCTGCAGTCCATGGGGTCGCTAAGAGTCAGACACTGAGTGACTTCACTTTCACTTTTTCACTTTCATGCATTGGAGAAGGAAATGGCAACCCACTCCAGTGTTCTTGCCTGGAGAATCCCAGGGGCAGGAGAGCCTGGTGGGCTGATGTCTATGGGGTCACACAGAGTCGGACACGACTAAAGTGACTTAGCAGCATTTTGATAGGTGTGAGGTGTTATCTCACTGTGGTTTTGATTTGTATTTCTCTAATGATTAGTGATGCGTATGTGCTCAGTTGCAGCCGACTCTTTTGTGACCCCATGGACTGTAGCCCACCAGGCTCCTCTGTCCATGGAATTTTCCAGGTAAGAGTACTGGAGTGGGTTCCCATTTCCTAGTGCAGGGTATTTTCCCGACTCAGGGACCGAACCTGCATCTCTTTCGGCTCCTGCATTGGCAGGAGGATGCTTTGCCACTGAGCCACCTGAGAAGCCCCAGTGATTAGATGTTACTGAACACTTTCTCATGTGTATGTTGGCCATCTATATGTCTTCTGAAAGTTCTTTAAAAAAAAAAAAAAAACCCATTTTAATTGGAGGCTAATTACTTGATAATAGTATAGTGGTTTTTGCCAAACATTGACATGAATCAGCCACAGGTGCACATGTGTTCTCCATCCAGAACCCCCTTTCCACCTCCCTCCATCCCATCCCCCAGGGTCATCCCGTCATACCAGCCCTGAGCGCCCTGTCTCATGCAGCAAACCTGAAAGCTCTTTTAAATAGACAATACTTTACCCTATATTGTGTTAGTCACTCAGTTGTGTCTGACTCCTTGCAACCCCATGAACTGTGGACCACCAGGCTCCTCTGGCCATGAAATTCTCCAGGCAAGAATACTGGAGTGGGTTGCCGTTTCCTTCTCCATCTATAACCTATAAGCCAACATTAAAGATAATTCAGAAAGAACTGCATTCTAGGTGCCTGAAATCAATGTTCTCTGAGCGAAACATAATTTTCATTCCCTTTCATTAATTATCTCTCCTTTTCTTATCACTGGGTACTATCAACAGGAGGTTATTTGCAGATTCTACATTTCTCAGGAAATATGGTTGATGTCATAAGGTGTCAGACTGCCTTTCTACATCATCCCCAAAGCCGTGAGTTATCAAATTCAGACTTGGAATTAGCCTAGATGCATCCAGGTATATCCCCAGCACTACTGTTTTTAGTGATTAAGGTAATTTTGCTTTTAACTGCTGTAGAGCTCTGAAGTAGGGTGCTATCAATAGGTTATTTATTTTTCTCATGCTCTGTGTACCTTAAGGGCAAGAGGTTGGGCTACAGAGTTTGGCCCCTTTGTTCCTAATTACTTGTTACAAACTATTTCTCTTTCCTCCTTCCAAAACATTTGAAGTTCATATCATCTGATCCCTTTATCATCTTTACAGCTAAAATTTATCAACCCCTTGGGCACTCTCCCTCAGAAATTAGACCATTGCTTCTTGCTCTAGGTTTTGTCTGCATTCTGTGAATTCAACATGACCCATGTAACACCAACACTGAGCCTCTTAGGTCTTTGACCTCTTCATCTCCAATGACTTGTTCCTCTACTCCATCTCATCCATCCACTCCAGTGGTACGACTCTGAACCCTGTCATCAGTAGCTCAGTAAATCTCAATTTCAAGTATCCCAATGGTCAATAAGTAGCCTCTTTTTACTCAGCTCATTTGTCATATTCTCGCTGACCTCCAATTCATTAATCCAATACTTTAAAAAAAAGTCTATTTTTCCTGCTTCTGCCATCATTGAATCATTCCAACTCAACTGATTTAGATTCCCTGATCAATCCTTACAATCACTCTTTTGCAAACATTTTCAACTCTTTCACTCCAGTGTCTCTTTCTTGCTTGGAGGAACTTGGAGCTTTGCTTGGACTGAACCTTGTTGGAACAAACTTTCTCATTGCTTGCACCCAAGATTGCTGGCAAAAAAAAAAAAAAAAAAAATCATACCCCAGCTGGTTTTAATTCATGACCTCAGACCTCACAGGAGCACTTGACACTCTCTGGATTAACCATTCATACTTTCACCTCTCTCCTCAAATTATTCACATCCCTTCCTCCAACCTGTCCCCATTTTCAGCTAGCTGATGATCTTGCCTCATAATTGAGAACATAAAAACCATCTGTGGGGAATGCCTCAACTTCAGACAGTCAAGTCTGCACACATTTTTTCTTGCATCTTTCTTGTTTAAATTGAAGTGGTGTCCTATCAGAGTGAATTCTACCGGTTGTACTCTGGGTCTCAGCCTTCTGTCCTCAAGGACTTGATGCTTTCAGTCATCTCCTGTGAAATTTCTGAATTTAAAAAAGAGACTCGATTTTTTGTGTTACATTCATCCAATGTAAAAAAAAATGTAAATTATCTTTTATGTCAAAACAGGTAGTAGGTTTAAAAAAAAATTTTTTTTTTAATGTTACAGCTCTAATAACCCAAAGCTTTGGGAAACAATGGAAAGATATTTCTATGTGAACCCACAGACTTAAAATAATGCAATTACTTTGTCAGAAAACTCTTAACAATTTTTTTTTCTAAAACAATTGGAAACACTTCATTTCCCTTTCTGGAGTTCTTAATGTTATTAACATATAGGTGACTTTTTTATTTTTCATTATTCTGTTTTGTATAGGACTTGGTTGTGAATTTAAGGATGTCACCTGAAACAGAGCAGATGATGAAATACATGACGTTTATCTAAGAATATGAGAGAATGTTTACAACACGAAAAGAAAAAGAGACCATATTAGAGTAAGATCTCAGTTTTATGAGGAACTGAGATGTGTATGGATATGTGTATATTTAAATGGACTAAATGAGTATAGACCAGAATGTTCATAGTAGTTTCTTCTAGGAGATGGGAACAGATGATTTTTCTTATGTTTTTCTCTATTTCTACAGTGAACACATATGATTTCATAATAACTACTTTTCTATTTTGTAATCATAACTACTTATGATTTATAAGCATAACTACTTTGAATTAGTATGAGAAATTGGAAAATCACTTGTCTTATCAGAATTCACAACCTGTTTTTTAGTTTTCATTTCCAAAGGCTCCATTTTATCAGTTCCTCCAAGTACATCAGTCCTAAGTAACTGATTAAAAATAATTCAAAAGTGAAAGCTATCTTATTAAATGGGTGAAACAAATGCTCAGAGCATTCTGTACTAGGGGATAAATCCATTTGTAAGAATACATGATAGACTGGAAAGTTGTTAGTGAAATAGAACAAAATCACAGAGCCATTAAGTGTCAGAATTTGAGAATTCAAATATCAATTTGTGTATTCCAGATCCTTTTTCCTTACATCATTCCTATATAATGATTGTAGAAGTTTAAATGACATGTTGGATTTTGGGTTATTTCACAGTGACATCAAGTCAGTAAAATGGGCCATTGTGAAAGAGTACACATGTTCAGCCTTGGGAAAGAAGCTAAAAACTGTAAAGTGACCATTTTAGAGTTATAGAACTATTACTAATGATATAAATATTAATGAAGGGGTTGCCAAAGAGTCAGACATGACTTAGCAACTAAACAACGATATATATTAACTTTACAACATCGAAGACACTTTTATGTATTTTACTAAAAAAATTTTTTTTTGTTTTTGACTGTGCTGGTTTTTGTTGTTGGGCTACTCTGTAGTTGCAGTGCACAGGCTTTTCATTGTGGTGGCTTCTTTGTTGCAGAGCACGGGTTCTAGGGTGTGTGGGCATCAGCATCTGTGGCACTTGGGCTCAGTAGGTGTGGTTTCCTGGCTCTAGGGCAAAAAGGCTCAATAGTTGTGGCCCCAGGCTTAGTTGCTCCTTGGCAGGTAGGATATTCCTGGATGAGGGATCAAACCTACATCTCCTGCATTGATGGGCAGGTTCTTTACCACTGAGCCACCAAGGAAGCCCTGTGTATTTTATCTTATGTGACTCTCTTAACAACTCTGTGAGGTAAGTGGGGCCTCCAGTCCAGCTTTGCTCTTTAGGCCCGTGATTCTTTTATTTTAGCTTGCATCAGAATCACCTGGAAGGCCTGGTTAAAACTCAGGTTGGTAGGCCCACCCACAGAGTTTTCTGAGTCTGTGAGTCTGGAGTGGGGCCTGAAATTTTACGTTTTTAACTTGTTTCCAGGATGCTGGTCCAGCAACAGCAGTTCTAGGCTATTTTTCACGTTCTTTGTAAAGCCACAGCTGACCTTGTCACATTTTTAAATAATGGCTCTTCATTGCTTGCAGAATAAAATCTAAATTAGTTAGAATGGCACAAAAGGTCCTGGGTGAGCTGACTCCTGTTTACCTTTACAGCTTTACTTCTCTCTTCCTCTCCAGCAATAATGAATAACTATTAATAGCAGTTCTCCAAAGAAGTTGTATTAGTTTGCTGGGACTGCCAAATAAAATGATTTACAAGGTAATACAAACTGCTCTGTCTGCCTCACAAGAGTATGATTTTGTACAAATGAGATACGTCCCAGCTAAGATTAAGTGTCTTGAAATGGCAACCCACTCCAGTATTCTTGCCTGGAGAATCCCATGGACGGGGTCGCAAAGAGTCGGACACGACTGTGCGACTTCACTATGCTGCATATGCAAAGTTGCCAGGGGCGAAAATGACCATTACTTCCATTATGGGCTGAATTGTGTTCCCTGATTTCATTCATATATTGAAGCCCTAATCCCTTGGTACTTCAAAATGTGGCTGTATTTCCAAGGTAAGGCCTTTTAAGAGGTGATTCAGTTAAATGAAGCCACGAATGGGCCCTAATTTGATCTGATTGGTGTCCTGAAAGAGGAAACTTGGACACATACAGAGATAACTAGGGATGTATGCGTACGCAGGAAAGACCATGTGAAGACATAGCAAGAAAGTGGTCATCTGTGAGTGAAGGACAGGCTTCAGAAGAAACTAGCTGTACTGTCACTTTGATCTTGGACTTCCAGCCTTCAGAACTGTCAGAAAATAAATTTCTGTCGTTTAAAAGCTACCCAGTCTGCGGTATTTTGCTGTGGCAGCCCTAGGAAGCTAATACATATAAACCTCAGCTTTTATAGTTGGAAGATGTCAGATCCCAGGGTATTAAGTGACAGTGCTTGACTCATAGAAGGCATTCACATATATCCACTGGATGGAATGCCTTAAAGTCACATAGAAGCTTTCATTATTTTTCAAGATCTTCCTTTATGAAGACTTTCTGAACTACCTAATGTCCATATTTTAGCACCCTCACACCACTCTGTTTTTGCCACTCACGCTAATATGGTGTTTGGTTACTTAAGGTATCTTTTTTTCTGCTGCTCAAAAAATCACTTTTACTGGGTGTAATCTTTTCCTCAATGTTCATTGCAGTATCAGTGGTCCATAAATTTCTGTTGAAATGTATGATCTAATCTCAATCCAACCAAAAAAGAAAGCAAAGACTACACAAAAACATGATGTCCAATGCTAGAATAGGCTGAAATGTAAGAAATTCGTATTTGCCATATTCAAAATACTGAGCAAGAAAACTCAAGGGCTTGCGTGGAATATACCCAATAAAAAACCCCCCAAACGAATAATTTCTCATAGTCTTGCCATTTACTTTTTGTACAACAGATATTTGACACATGCCTCTAAGGCACTATTCAGTACCAAGAGTCCTGGAACTTACAAAGGTGAATGAGTAAGCTTTGCTTCCTGCTATGAGACTAATAGTTGAAAGTGGTACCTAATTTATTACTACTTGCATTAGTTGATGAAAAGATAAAAGATGCATTGGTATCACTTGGGGCCAACGGCTTCTAGGCAGTTTTTTCAATAGTTTGTTTCAACCTTTAACATAAGATAGTGAAGACTGGGATCTGAAGTCATTCACCAGGTTCAGGGTCTTGGGTTAGTCATTATGTAGTGTGCCACAGTTTCACCTGCAAGACTGTACAGCGTGCACATGTTGATGTAAACTATTACACAGAGTTAGAAATTGTACCTTGTTGGACTTGCTTTCCAAAGGGAAACAGGTCTAAAATTGTTTTTGGAAAAACAGCTCGTACGGTTTATGTATTATTGTACGTTCCCTGTTACGGACCACCATCAGCTAATATGCTCACTAATACACAACAGTAACAACCACATCACTATGCATTATGAATGTTCAATGACAGAGAATTCACAAGGCTCAACAGTGAAAAAAAAAAAGACCAAAACCACCACCTTTAAGGTGATCCTTGTCTTTTGGCAGACTAAGGTAATCTTTGTCTTCTTGCAGACTAAGGATTACTGGGATAACATTTGGACAAGGAAGATGTAATCCTGCAATGAAAGGTATTTCCAGAAAATGGCGGGAACACATCTAGCCTGAATACATCTAGTTCATAGAAACCAGAAGGCCTAAAAGTAAAAGGCCATGACCCCGACGTGATTCGAACACGCAGCCTTCTGATCTGGAGTCAGACGCGCTACCGTTGCGCCACGAGGTCCTGCTGGGCTGTAGTTCGCGCAGTTTCTTAGGACTCCGGTAAAATGGCGTCTCTTCCGGGAGCGCCTCGCCTTTCCTTCCATTCTTTCCTTGCTTCTCCATCGGAGACTGATTCCTTTAGCTGCAAGATTTTCCTCATAGCTAGCCCTCTACCTAGGCTAGGATGGGATTAACAGACGCGGGAGAATGGAGTTTCTCATTTAGTCGAGTCTCCGGGGTCAAAGGAAACTGGTCCTTCCCCTTTTTCTGTAAGCGGTTTCCGTTCCAACCCGCCTGGTTAAGGGCGGAGCCTCGGCCCTCTCTCCCTACCGTCTCCTGTTTCCGTAGGCCGAGTTCGTGACCTCCATTTGGAATTTGGCGGGGCGCTACTGCGCAGGCGTTTGCCACCCAGCGATAGCTTGTTGCTGGAAGCGAGCAGCGGGCGTTCTCCGAACATTTACTTAATCCTTCTGAAAACAGTATAAAGCGTTTACCTTCAGTGTTGGCTTTTACTTCACGGTGAGCTTAAAAGTTATCATTTTGAAAAGACGCACTTACAGAAAATAACAGCATGTTGTATTTGTTAGCTGTATCGGCCAGTTGAAATATGGGAAATATTTGTGATGGTTAGTAAAAAACAAGTACCAACCTCCCCGTCGGGGAATTGAACCCCGGTCTCCCGCGTGACAGGCGGGGATACTAACCACTATACTAACGAGGAGCTGCTTCTTAAGTACCTCACAAGAGTTCCTTTAAAGTAATATTTCTCTCTCTTCTGCCACCACCTGCAAATGTGAAAACCCCCAACAGTCGTTCTATTGCTGCTCACATCTGTTCTAGGCGCCTTGGACTCTTTTCTCAGTGAGAAGAGTAAATGATTTAGAATAAATGAAACAAAATGAGCCTCAAGTTTTAATGATGGTGAATTGCTGAACATAGTTTGCTGGAATTTTTCATGCTTTCCAGATGATTTAGGTTTCTGGTGGGAGGTTTTTGTTTTGATAATTTAGTTTTTTAGTCACCAAGAATACGTGAGTTGAAGCAGCGTTTTTTTTTTTTTTTAATTTTAACTTTATTGGCGTATAGTTGATTTATAATGTTTTAGGAAGCAGAGCTTTACTTCCACAAATTTATATTTTCTTTTTTTAGTCGAAGTTCAAGAATATCATATGGTTGCCAGATGTCCTGGGCAGTCAGAGTTGTTCTATGGTCCAGTGTCTCTTCAAACAGTTTGTAAGCTTTTGAGACACAAAAGGACTCACGTAGGCCAAAGGAAATTGCATTCGCTGATTTTTCTTGTATTTAGGTCTTTTTCCTGAGGCATCTACAATTTAATCGGAAATGACAAATACTTACATGGTTAAATAATAATACATTTAAATAATTCAAAACCAAGGATGTGCCATTGATTAAACATAGGGTTGGGAAAGAACACTAACATTAATTTGTATTATCCTGAGCCTTTTCTTAAACAGGACCAACCCCGTTCTTAGGAGAATCAAGAGGGCTTCACCTACAAACTTCCGATGGTAACTCTAAATAAGCGAATATATAGTTACAAACTGACATGATTTAAAGTTTTTATTTTAGAACTTTAATTTACGTCTCTTAAGACACATTCCTTGTACTGTGAATTAGTATATTTTTACAGAGCACAAGTTGCATGGTGTTTTCCATCTGATGAAAGTGATTTTGGATTTAAACACATTAAAAAAAAATGACAATTTCTGAAACCTGTTTTGGCACCTTTTTCTTTCTTTCACTCTTAAATACACCCAGAGCTTCAATAAAACTCAGTGTCCCCGGGCCTTCTCCTATTTCTGACCCTCCAATAACTCTTGCGAAGTCCAAAGGGCACTTGGATAACTATGATGATGTCCTTTTCCGGTTAAGATTGAAGGGACTTGCCTCAGATCTCTCACTTGGAGGGCTGCAGGGCAATGGGAAACCAGGTCTCCAGAACTGTTTGCGTGGGGTTCCACCCTGTGGAAGAAGAGCCTTAATCTTTGTACCTTCAGAAAAGACACCATCCTTTCCATCTCAGCTAACGTTATGCCAGGAGCCACCCATGTGTTGTACTGCGCCTCTCTTGTCCTCCCTAGGGACAGGAAGAAGCAGCCTGAGTCAGCAGAGGTCCTGGAGCAGGGAACTCAACACCTGCTGTCCATCTTCCTAAAATGGAAAGGAAGAGCGAGGGTAACTAACCTGAACAGGGTAAGGGAGCTCAGAAGTTTCTCAGTGTCAGCACTGGAAGAAAGTAAAGGTCAAAATTGGACCGGCAGTACAGACGGCACAGAACTCTCTGGAGGTTAACAGTGTGATGGCAATTGATGTTACTGAAAGTTTTGAATATTGCTTTCCTAAACTGTTTGGATAGCTTGCAAAACTATTCACATTTATTTTATCTTCCCAACAAGCCCCATGAGGTCACACGGCGAGTGTTTTATTCCAATAAGAGAATCTTGTGTAGTTATACAGGTAGGAAGTGGTGAGAGGCCAGGAATCACTCAAACCTTGACTGCAAATCTTGTGCAGTTTTTACCCTGCTGCACAGTTCCACATATATGAATATTAACAAAGAAATATGAGTCATGGAGAGAAAAGCTTCTATCACTTTGTATGTCACACTTATTCCTATGCTAATATTTACTAATCTCTCTTCCTTAGCAGACACTGCAGTTATTCATTCAGTATTGAGCCTCCAGTATCCCTGACATTGCTTTAGATGCACAAGGTTTTAATGAATAAAAACAGGTTTGTTCTTGTAGAGCTTATATTCTAACAGAAGGAGGACAGACCAAAAATGATGATGATCATAAATAAATGTTCAGTTCAGTTCAGTCGCTCAGTCGTGTCCGACTCTTTGCGACCCCATTAGATGGTGACAAGAGTGCAAATATAAAAAAAAGGCACTGTAAATGGGTTTGGAGAGTGGCCAGTTAAATAGAATGGTCAAAGCAAGCCTCATTTTAAGAAGGTAACATTTGAACAGACCTGAGGGAAGTAAGAGGTGTAGTTACATAACTATCTGGGAAGCCTTTGGGACCTTAAAGTTCATTGTAGACTTTGGCTTTTATTCTGAGGAGAAATAAGGAGCTATTATGGGGCTTTGAACAGAGAAATGACATGGTCTGGTTTATGTTTTTTTTTTTTTAACTTATTTAATTAAAAAAATTAATATTTACTTGGTTGCACCAGGTCTTAGTTGTGGCATATGGGATATTTACTTGCAGCATGCAGGATCGAGTTCCCTGATCAGGGACTGAACCTGGCTCCCTGCACTGGGAGCACAGAATCTTAGCCACTGGACCACCAGGGAAATTTCTAGTTTATGTTTTAAAGGGTTCTTAGCTCAATCGTGGACAAGAGAAGCAGCAAGGAGCCCAAAGAGGTCTATTGCAGTAATGATAGTGGTTCAGGCTGGGGTGGGAGTGGTCGGGAATGTGAAAAGAGCTGATATAATCTGAAGGTAGAGCCAATACAATCTTCTGGTAAAGTTACTGTGAGGTGTGAGAGTGAAAGAGAAATCAAAGACACTTCTAAAATTTTTGGCCTGATGAAAGAATAGAGTTACCGTCAATTGAAGTCAAGAAGAATAACACTCAACTTCAGAGCACACTATCCATATGGAGAGTCCAATGTCAGGAGCACAGCTGGTAATAAGGCAGGCCATCATCCCCTTTCAGGAATTGAAATAGCTCAACTGGAATTTCATCACCTCCACTAGTTTTGTTCATAGTGATGCTCTCTAAGGCCCACTTGACTTCACATTCCAGGATGTCTGGCTCTAGGTGAGTGATCACACCATCGTGATTATCTCGGTCATGAAGATTTTTCTGTACAGTTCTTCTGTATATTCTTGCCACCTTGGACACTCTGTGGCCATCGTTCCTTGAATTCTGCAACATGGCAACTCTGCCAGTAGAGCAGTATTTTGGGGGATAAGAAGCATTTTAGTTTGGGATGTGTTAAGACTGAGACATACAGAAGGCAGTTGAATGTAATAGTTGAATATTCGTTGTACCGGTCATTGTACCAGCACAGTGTGGAGGGCAGGAGATATGGTGATGAACAAAGACAGACCCTGACCTCACTGAGCTTCCATTTTAATAGTTGAGACAGAGAATAACTACAACGACAACAACAACAAAAATGTAAAATTACAAATGTAACAGTTTTTAAGAAGAAGATGCAGAAAGAGCTTTCTTGGTAGGTGGAACTGGATGTGCAGAGATTATAGGAACTGAGGAAATGTGGTGAGCATAGGGGCTGAAAGAAGGCTGACGTGACCAGGGAGCATGAGGAAGGTCACAGGAGAGACAAGGCTGAAAGGCCAGTGGGAGTGAGACAAAGTCTCTTAGGCTGTGATAAGAACTTTGCCCTCTGATTCATTCAGTTCAGTTCAGTTCAGTTGCTCAGTCATGTCCAACTCTTTGCAACCCCATGGACTCCAGGCCTCCCTGTCCATCACTAACTGCCGGAGTTTACTCAAACTCATGTCCATTACATCGGTGATGCCATCCAACCATCTCACCCTCTGTCGTCCCCTTCTCCTCCTGCCTTCAATCTTTCCCAGCATCAGGGTCTTTTCAAATGAGTCAGTTCTTCCCATCAGGTGGCCAAAGTATTGGAGTTTCAGCTTCAGCATCAGTCCTTCCAATGAATATTCAGGAATGATTTCCCTTAGGATGGACTGGTTGGATCTCCTTGCAGTCCAAGGAACTCTGAAGAGTCTTCTGAAACACCACAGTTCAAAAGCATCAAACCTTCGGTGCTCAGCTTTCTTTATAGTCCAACTCTTACATCCATACATGACTACTGGAAAAACCATAGCTTTGACTAGATGGACCTTTGTTGGCAAAGTGATGTCTCTGATTTTTAATATGCTGTCTAGGTTGGTCATAACTTTCCTTCCAAAGAGAAAGCGTCTTTTAATTTCATGGCTGCAGTCACCATCTGCAGTGATTTTGGAGCCCAAAAAATAAAGTCTGACACTGTTTCCACTGTTTCCCCGTCTACTTGCCATGAAGTGATGGGACCGGATGCCATGATCTTAGTTTTCTGAATGTTGAGTTTTAAGTCAACTTTTCACTCTCCTCTTTCACTTTCATCAAGAGGCTCTTTAGTTCTTCTTCACTTTCTGCCATCAGGGTGGTGTCATCTGCATATCTGAGGTTATTGATATTTCTCCCAGCAATCTTGATTCCAGCTTGTGCTTCATCCAGCCTAGCATTTCACATGATGTACTCTGCATATAAGTTAAATAAGCAGCATGACAATATACAACCTTGATGTACTCCTTTTCCTATTTGGAACCAGTCTGTTGTTCCATATCTAGTTCTAACTGTTGCTTCTTGACCTGCATACAGATTTTTCAGGAGGCAGGTCAGGTGGTCTGGTATTCCATCTCTTGAAGAGTTTTCCACAGTTTATTGTGATCCACAGAGTCAAAGGCCTTGGGTAGTCAATAAAGCAAATGTAGATGTTTTTCTGATTCATTACTATTTATTTATTATTTTTAGAATTTATTGAGGTATAATTTACAAACAGAACAATTCATTTTTTAGTCATACCATTCTATGAATTTTCACTACAATCAAGTTATGGGCAATTTCCATCACTTTCATCAGAAAGTCACCTTATGGCCCTTTACAGTCAGTCCTCTGCCTCCAGTCCCAGGCACCACTGATCAGATTTTCATTTCTATAGAATGTCATATTAATGGAACTGTGCAGTTTGTAGCCTTTTGAATATAGCTTCTTTCACTTAGCATTGTGCTTTGGAGAGTCATCTATGTTGTGTGTATCAGTAGTTTTTTTAAAATTGATGATTAGTGTTCTATTGTATGGATGTTTGTTTATACACTCACTAGTTAGTGGACGTTTGCATTTTTTCTAGTTTTTAACTAGTATTAAAATAGCTATTACAGACATTAGTGTACAGGTTTTTGTGTGGACATGCATATTCATTTCTCTTGGGTCAATACCTAGATGGGACTGCTGAGTCTTAGGGTTTTACCTTCACAAGAAACTACCAAACTGTTTTCCTAAGTGGGTGTAACATTTTGCATTTCTATCAACAATATATGAGAGTTCTTATTGTCTCATATCTTTGCCAGCACTTGCTATTATATTTTTTATTTGAGCCTTTCTAATAGACGTGTTTCTGGAGAAGGAAATGGCAACCCACTCCAGTATTCTTGCCTGGAGAATCCCACGGACAGAGGAACCTGCCAGGCTACAGCCCATGGGGGTCACAAAGAGTCGGACACAACTGAGTGACTAACACCAACAACAATAGATGTGTAGTGGGATCTCACTGTAGTTAATTTTTTTGTGATGCTGATGTTAATTTTTTTTTTAATTGAAGTATAGTTGATTTGCAATGTTGTATTAGTTTCTGGTATCCAGCAAAGGAATTCAGTTATATATACACATATATCTATTCTCTTTTTCACATTCTTTTCCATTATGTTAATACAGGATATTGAATATTGTTCTTTGTGCTATACAAGAAGACCTTGTTGTTTATCCATTCTATATATAATAGTTTGCATTTGCTAGACTCAAGTTCCTAATGCAACCCTCCCTGACCCTCTGTTCACTATAGTTTTAATGTGCCTTTCCCTCATAATTAATGGTGCTGAGCATATTTTCATGGATTTATTTGTGTATCCAAGTCTTTGGCCATTTGAGAATTGGGTTGTTTTATTATAGAATTGTTGAAAGTTTTTTGTACATTTTGACTACTAGTCTTTTTATCAGATATATCACATCTGAAATATGTCTTGGGAAATAGCAACATATATGTGTGATATATATGGGTGTCAGTGTCTTGTATTTTTATTCTCTTTAATAACTTTTTTGTTTCATAGCATGCATGACCTGGTTTCTCATGTCTCTTCCCTTTTTTCTCTATTATGCTCACTTTCTCAACCCAACTTTTGGGCGTAATGTAAATAAGAACTTGGGCTAACTCACTGCTCAACCTTCCTTCTTCCCTACCCTCCTTCCCACAATTAAAGAAGAGTCTAAATTGCTTCTGAGTAGCTTCTGGATTCTATAATCGTTCATTCACAGAAACATTATTTTTATACATTAAATCACCGAGATTCCCATGCAAATATGAGAATTAACCCTCCCTAAACATTAAAATTCAAAGTTAAATGTTTATGGTTTGGGTCTGGAAGACAGACCTAGATGGGTACATGTTTAGATTATTAAGGGGAAAAAAAAGCATACTTCACTTTTTCCTGGCCTGATTTATTTAACCAATAATCCAAAGTTAAAACTGAGAGACAAAAGTGTGGCCCCTGTAGTTCAATCAGCCTTTTCCTTCTCATTAAAAACACACCCATGGGGATGGTGACCCTTAGATCCCTGGTTGGGGAACTAAGATCCCATAGGTCTCAACATGAGTTTGCATGCTGCAACTAAGATGCAGGGAAATAAGTAAAAATATATATTAAAAGGCACAACCAACCCTTATTGCTTTATTCTTTGTGCCAGGCATGGAGCTAGGCATTGGGGACAACCATATGGATAAGACTCATATCCTACCTTGAGGAACTAAGATCATGTGGGAGGTAGACCCTTTGACTGATACAGTTATAATACAGTTTGTTAAGTGCTCTGGTGGAGGCATAGGCAAGGCTCATTGAGAACCTGGTAAGTGTTCAGTTCAGTCACTCAGTCACTCAGTCGTGTCCGACTCTGCGACCCCATGGACTGCAGCACGCCAAGCCTCCCTGTCCATCACCAACTCTCGGAGTTTACTCAAACTCATGTCCATTGAGTCGGTGATGCCATCCAACCATCTCATCCTCTGTCCTCCCCTTCTTCTCTCACCTTCAATCTTTCCCAGCATCAGGGTCTTTTCAAATGAGTGAGCTCTTTGCATCAGGTGGGCAGAGTACTGGAGTTTCAGCTTCAGCATCAGTCCTTCCAATGAACATTCAGGACTGATTTCCTTTAGGATGGACTGGTTGGGTCTCCTTGCAGTCCAAGGGACTCTCAAGAGTTTCTCCAACACCACAGTTCAAAAGCATCAATTCTTCGGCACTCAGCTTTCTTTATAGTCCAACGGTCACATTCATACATGACCACTGGAAAAATGATAGCCTTGACTAGACGACCTTTGTTGGCAAAGTAATGTCTCTGCTTTTAATATGCTGTCTAGGTTGGTCATAACTTTCCTTCCAAGGAGTAAGCATCTTTTTATTTCATGGCTGCAGTCACCATCTGCAGTGATTTAGGAGCCCCCAAAAATAAAGTTTGCCACTGTTTCTCCATCTATTTGCCATGAAGTGATGGGACCGGATGCCATGATCTTAGTTTTCTGAATATTGAGTTTTAAGCCAACTTTTTCATTCTCCTCTTTCACTTTCATCAAGAGGCTCTTTACTTCTTCTTCACTTTCTGCCATAAGGGTGGTGTCATCTGCATATCTGAGGTTATTGATATTTCTCCCAGCAATCTTGATTCCAGCTTGTGCTTCAGCCAGCCCAGCATTTCTCATGATGTACTTTGCATATAAGTTAAATAAGCAGGGTGACAATATACAGCCTTGATGTACTCCTTTTCCTATTTGGAACCAGTCTGTTGTTCCATGTCTAGTTCTAACTGTTGCTTCCTAACCTGCATACAGATTTCTCAAGAGGCAGGTTAGGTGGTCTGGTATTCCCATCTCTTTGAGAATTTTCCACAGTTTATTGTGATACACACAGTCAAAGGCTTTGGCATAGTCAAAAAAGCAGAAATAGATGTTTTTCTGGAACTCTCTTGCTTTTTTCGATGATCCAGCGGATGTTGGCAATTTGATTTCTGGTTCCTCTGCCTTTTCTAAAACCAGCTTGAACATCTGGAAGTTCTCGGTTCACGTACTATTGAAGCCTGGCTTGGAGGATTTTGAGCATTACTTTGCTAGCGTGTGAGATGAATGCAATTGTGCAGTAGTTTGAGCATTCTTTGGCATTGCCTTTCTTTGGGATTGGAATGAAAACTGACCTTTTCCAGTCCTGTGGCCACTGCTGAGTTTTCTAAATTTGCTGGCATAATCAGTGCAGCACTTTCACAGCATCATCTTTTAGGATTTGAAATAGCTCAATTGGAATTCCATCACCTCCACTAGCTTTGTTTGTAACGATGCTTCTTAAGGCTTGATAAGTGTAGGCTCTGCTTTAAGTGCTTTACATCTGTTAACCATTTAATCCTATTATAATTCTTTGAGTTTGGTACAATAACTCTTCCCTTTTACAGATAAGGAAACAGATATAGGAAGGCTATGGTTACACAGGTAGAAAGTGATGGAAGTATGTGCAAAATAGTACGGAATCACAGCAGAGGAAGGAGTACCTCTGCCTCAGGTACCTGGAAAAAACCTAGCTGGGTGTGCAAAGGATGGTGAACTTTGAAAGAAAAGGAGAAATGTTTTCCAGCACTTCTTCAAGGCAGAAACACTAAGTGCTAAAGCACAGAACTTGTGAAGGAGTTTGGGGATTTATACGTATATACATATACATGCATGCTCAGTCGTGTCCGACTCTTTTGCAACCTCATGGACTGTAGCCCTCCAGGCTCCACTGTCCTTGGAATTTTTCAGGCAAGAACACTGGAGTGGGTTGCCATTTCCTACTCCAGGGGATCTTCTTAAACAAGGGATTGAACCTGTGTGTCTTGTATCTCCTGCATTCGCAGGCAGATTCTTTACCACTTGTGGCACCTGAGAAGGGCTGCTGCTTTTGGGTTGCAGGAGGCAGGGACCATCTTCATCTGTCATTTTTGTGCACAGTTGGGGATGGTAAGAAGTCACAGACTCTGAGGGACTGGCAGGAACCTTAGATCTTTTCTTCCCTTTCACTTCTACAGACGTGGAGACAGAGGTCCAGAGAGCTCCAGGACTGAGAATACCACTCTTGCCCCCTGCTCCCACCCCCCTTTTTTCCCCTTGCTGTACTACTGCTAGGGAATCTGAGGACTGAGTGATTAGGTGTAAAAAGGAGCGGGGGGTGGTTGTTCCAGGGCATTGGATCTTCATCACCTCCCTGGTGGTTATCTGCCCAGACGGGTCTCTGCTTCCTTTCCCATCTCTGAGGAAGACACCTGCTAGCCCTGGCCCCAAGACTCAAGGTCACTGAGCTTGCTGTTTCCGACTTTTCCCCGGGTCGACTGGGCACCTGCTGACCTGCTGGTTAGTAGCTGTGCAGATTGATCTGTCTGATCTTAAGGCATGTAATGGCTCCACCGGCAGGACCATGGGTCTTGGTGACCCACTTTCTCCCCTGGCCCTTTGGACTCATCCTCAGACAACTGGGAAGGACAAGTTCATTATTTGGGGTGGAATGAAATAGTTTCTGTTTCTTTGCTTTAGTCTTTACCTGTTTCCTCTTCTAAATGCAAAGCAACAGAAAAATTCTTGCCTCATATGCACGACTTGGGTTTGACATTCAAGGTGCTATCTTGGAGAAAAAGCTGTAGCCCTTCTTACATTCCTTATTCTTCTGTGATTCACTCATGAGATTAGTAAGGTTATGTTATCAGAATTTATTGATAGAAATGAAGTTGATGATATAATAAAAGAGAAGAAAGCCAGCACAAAATTACATGGAGCACTATTTTTCTATGCATTTCAAATATTGAAAAAAGTTTGGAAAAGAATATGTGAAAATGTTCAAAGTAATTGTATCCAAGTTAGAGTATGTTGTTGATCTCTTTTTCTCTTTTCTGTATTTCCTGAATTTTCTACTATGTGCGTGTATTATTCATGAACGCAGAAAAACAAGAAATATTTTGGGCGGGGAGTGGGCCGGTAGTCACTAAGATGAGGCAAAGGAGAAGGCTCAAACACACACCTGGTGATAGTCTTTCTTAGAACTAGGGTGAGTAATCCCTTCTCTGATTGTCCTTGTCAGTCCAAGATTTCATTATTTTGCAGCGTTAGTTGTTTATATGTAGTTCCTTGAGGGAGGTGGGTGGATAAGGAAGCAGATTTCCACGCCAGTAAAACAGGGCATGAGGCTTTTTTTCTTCGTCCCTTTGTCTCCTGGCCGCTGCGTTCTAGCCTTTTGTTGTTTTCTGCACGGTCTTTGATTCAGAATTTAAAGAAAAACAAGTGCCAGCCCTCCGCGCGCCCTCTGGTGTCCCAGTGAGGTATAGCCAGACAGTAACCTGGGAAGATCACGGCCATTTCACGCGGCGCTCTCCCCAGAGACGGTGCGGCAGACCAGATGTGTGGGATCTTAGAGGAAGGACTCGCAGGCCAACAAGCTTGGCAGGCTTACTCTTTGAAACCATAGGTGTGGAAAGTGATTTTTGAAAAACAAAGTCGGCATCTGGTATTTAAAAAAAACCGATAACGTACATTCTCAAAGCATTCCGCACAGGTGTTTGGGGTCTAAAACGAAGAAAATCCCATTTTGTTGTGTTAGATGCTCAGTCGTGTCCGACTTTTTGCGACCCCATGGACTGTAGCCCACCAGGCTTCTCTGTCCACGGGATTCTCCAGGCAAGAATGCTGGAGTGGGTAGCCATTCCTTTCTCCAGGGGATCTTCCCAACCCAGGGATCGAATACTGGTCTCCCACATTAAGAAAGTCACATTTTGTCTACAATTAAAACATAAATCAGTACTTTGAATTGAGTGCAAATAAATTCAATGAAAGGGGTCTGAATACCTGGGCTTGACTGCTGATAATGATTTCTGCCACTTTAAGCTTTGTCAGTGTAATGTGAAAGTTGATATTGAAGGTCCTTTTGTCTATAATTTAGTTCTTTGTATGGCATTTTCTTCAAATTACATGTTTTTTTCAAAGTATATTTCCACTAAAAAGCGACCAACCATAAAAAAGCCACCAAAAATCAACCAACCAACCAATATAGACAATATTTTTAAGTGTGTAAGGATCAATAAGTTTCTATGTGTGTGCTTAGCTGCTCAGTCATTTCTGACTCTCTGTGACACCATGTACTGTAGCCCACCAGGCTCCTCTGTCCATGGGAATTTTCCAGGCGAGAATATGGAGAGCAGGTTGCCAGTTCCTACTCCAGAGGATCTTCCTGACTCAGAGGTTGAACCTGAGTCCTCCCTCGTTTTGGTCCTTCCTGAATTCTTCCAGGTTAGTTTTGCTTCAAGACATATTATGGGCTGGCGTCTCCTCCCTGCTTTTGGTCCTCCTGAATTCTCCCCATTAGTTTTCAGCAGCAGCACCCTATTTCTTATTGGGACCTACCATTGTGAGACAACTCAAGCAAGAGGTTATTACCGAGCCTGGCCAAGGCAGGTGGCCTTGGTCAACTTTTAATGTAACATTTTCATGATCGTCACCTCATGGTTGCAGCTCTGGGCATTATGGCCACTTTCAGGGTTGGAGCCTGAGGAGAGGCAACTCCAGCAAACTCCCCCTTTGAAGTTTTCCCTTGAGAAAGCCTCTCCAGAAGCACTCGCCATTGTTTCCCAGTGTTTCTCATCCCTGTTGGGTTACATTCTGGAAAACTATCTGGGAAAAATGGTTAGTGATTACAGTATTGATTTTTTTTTTTAACTTTAAATTTTGTATTTGAGTGTAGCTGATTAAAAATGTGATATAAGAAAAGGTGGACCACAAAGGGACTCAGCCATACATATACGATATTGGTTTTTAGTATTCTAGTGTTCTGAGCTGTTTTTACTAACTGAAATCTGTTAGTTTATTACTGCTTTTCCTTAATTTAGCAGTATGTTTTATTTAATCTGTTTTATGTCTGGAGATTTATGCTTGGAAAATTACATACTGCATTGAAACTTCAAATCACACAAAGGTGCATATGTTTTGGAAGCCTTGTGACTACATCCTTTATTTCAAGTTCTTTCAAGGCATCTCTTTACTGACTTAATTCCAGTTTTCCTCATAATTAAAGAGGTTGAGTGTCTTTTCATTCATACTTTCTCCAGAACTAGTTTGGATCCTACTTTTCTTACAGAGTTTCCTGGTGGAGTCAGTTTAGAACAGCGGCTGAGATGATGGTGAACCCTCATTATCTCATGATTACTAATAGTGACCATATTTCCCAGTTTGCTTGGAACTTTTCTTGTTTGTTCCCATTTGTCCCAGTGCATTTTATTAATAGTGTGTCATTTGCTTTCAAAAATGTCTTGATTTGGGTGAAAAATTATACGGTTGTCTATTACTTGAAATATACATCAAAATGCCACCGCTGCCATTCTTCTCCAGAATTTCAGTCAGTAGGTGCAGGGTTATCATGAAGGCTGAAGTTTGGTCGACTTCATTCAATATTGTATCCCCAGAACAGTGCCTAACACAGAGTAAGTGCTTAATAATTATGAATGAATCAATAAATAAACTTAGTGCTTGGAGCTTGGCCCATTGCCACCTGAGCACCTGGGCTCTGTTAGCAGGGAACATGGAGGAATGATTTTGGGGTGTAAACTCATGGTGCCTGCCAAAACATGCATTTTAGATTTTGATAGATATTGTTAAATTGTTCTCTACAGGGACTGAGCCAGTTTACACTCCCACCAGCAATATGTGAGAGCATCTGTTTCTGTAACCTCCATCCTCATGGTGGTATCAAAATCTGTATCTGCCAATCTGGTAGTTTTAATTTGTATTTCCCTTATTATGGAGAAGGTTGAGTTTATTTTCATATATTTAAAAGCCACTTGGAATTTCTTTCCTGGGAAGTGTCTGTTCGTATCCTTTGCCCATTTTCAATTGCGTCAATTGGTCTTTTTTCTTATCGATTTGTAGGAAGGCAAATAGTTGTCCCCAGTTTTTCATGTCTTTTGAGTTTGTTTTTGGTGCTTTTTGTTTTCTTGGGCAGAATTGAAAAAATGTATTTTAGACTTAGCTTGTCTTTTATAGCTTCTGTGTTTTACATCATGTTCATCAAGGCTTTCCCTACTTCCAGATTGGAAAATAATGCTCCTGTATTTTCATCTTGTACTTTAAGGTTTTCATTTTTCTTAATATGTAAATCTTGATCCACCTGGAGTTTATTTTGATGTGAGATTTGAGGTATTCCAAAAGAGTTCCCAGATCCAATTTCAGTGTGCGTGTGCGTGTGTGTGTGTGTATGTGTGTGTGTAGAGACTTCCCCACATCAACAAGCAATACTTGGATGCCAGCTGGGTGTCTGAGAATTCAACTCGATTCTGACACTATCTACCTGCAGATGGAACCAGATTCCACGGGTAAAGGGCTCAGGCCCATAAGGTGCAAGCCCAAGTTGTTACCTGTGCTTCTGACCAACCTGTTATAAATTGGACGTTCCTGTGACTCCCTCCTCAGGTTTAATTAATTTGCTAGAGTGGCTCACAGAACTCAGGAAAATCCATTTACTTACTAGATTACCAGTTTAGTATGAGGAATATTGGAGAAGGCAATGGCACCCCACTCCAGTACTCTTGCCTGGAAAATCCCATGGATGGAGGAGCCTGGTAGGCTGCAGTCCATGGGGTCACACAGAGTCGGACACGACTGAGTGACTTAGCAGCAGCAGCAGCATAAGGAATATTAAATGATACAAATCAACAGCCAGATGAAGAGATCCGTAGAGCTAGGTATGGGGAAAGGGCCTGTAGCTTCTATGCCCTCTCCAGGGGTGCCTTTCTCCATAATCTCCACCTGTTCATCAACCCTGAAGTTCTTTGAACCCTGGCTTTCTGTGTTTTTATGGAGGCTTCATTACATAGACACTACTGATTAGATCATTGACCATTGTCGATTGATTCAGTCTCCAGCCAGTAGCTCTTCCCTGGAGGTTGAGGGGTGGGACTGAAAGCTCCAACCCTTTAATCACATGGTTGGATCTCCTGACAACCGGCCCCCATTCTTGGATGGAATCCAGAAACCACCTTCCCTGACCCCTTTTTGAGAACTGAGGACAAGAGATCAAATATCCCAGTGCTCTTACTGCTCAGAAAATTCCAAGGGTTTGGGAAGCTGTGAGCCAGGAATTGTGGATGAAGACCAAATGTATTTGGGAAGTATACTTGAGAAAAGTATAAATCATGTATGAGAAATGTATAAATATATATGAGTATATATATATTTATATATATAAATATATGAGTATATATATAAATATGAGAAATGTACAAATCATAACATCACAGGTATGAATCCAATCTAATCCTGTTTATTGAATATTCTACCTTTTTCTCAAAATGGAAACTCTGAAGTGTTCCTGGATTTTAGGGTTTCCATTTCCTAAAGGAATTGATGCTTTTGAGCTGTGGTGCTGGAGAAGACCCTTGAAAGTCCCTTCGACAGAAAGAGATCAAACCATTCAATCCTAAAGGAAATCAACCCTGAATCTTCACTGGAAAGACTCATGCTGAACCTGCCAGTACTTTGGCCACCTGATGCAAAGAGCCGACTCGTTGGAAAAGACCCTGATGCTGGGAAAGATTGAGGGCGGGAGCGGAAGGGGATGATAGAGGATGAGATGATTGGATGGCATCACTGATTCAATGGACATGAGTTTGAGTAAACTCCGGGAGATAGCGGAGGACAGGGAAGCCTGGTGTGCTGCAGTCCATGGGGTTGCAATGAGTCAGACACGGGTGAGTGACTGAACAACCACAACAATTTCCCACAACCAATACTTCTAACATTTTAGTAAATTTTAGGAAAAGGCACTTAAAGCAGTCAGGATGAAAATTTAATCTTTAACTTCATGTCTTTACACCTGTTCATTTTATAATAATGCTACTTTTGTTAAGCACTTATGTAGCAAGTATAATATACACAGAAGGTTATATAAAACATATATGCAGAGTTTAAAGAATAATGACAAAATGATACTTGCATTACCTGAGTTAAGAAATGAAACATTGCAGTGACTTGAAATTCCCTGTGTGTGTTCTTCTTTAATCATATTGTCCATCCTCCTCCTCAGCAGATAACCATTAGTCTGATTTTTTTGGGGGTAATTTCCCCTTGATTTGCTTTATATGTTTACCACCTGTATGTATCGTTAGGTAATATATTGTTTAGATTTTTGACAGCTGAGTGGCAAGTGCAGTCATTGTGGCAGGGTCTCAGAAGATAAACTGAACAGATCCCCAGGTCAAGTTTGGTTTCAGCAACTGAGAGAACCCAAGTGCTCCTGGAAAGTCAGGGGTCAGGTCAAGAGTGAGTTCTGGGAACCACAGGATATGCCACAGTTGGACCATCTGGTGGAGTTGTAAGTAGTTTAGGTAACAGATGTCTGCAGGAACATAGTCAGGTGGTGGGCATCTTCTCATACTTTCCTACCTGTATGGCCCCTCTCCTGCTCTCTAGAGCAATGGTCCCCAACCTTTTTTGGGTCTCATGACCAGTTTTGTAGGAGGGGTGGGTATGGTTTCATGATGATTTAAACACATTACATTTATTGTGCACTTTATTTCTGTTGTTAATATCATATCTGTTGTTAATACAGTGTGATATGTAATGAAATAATTATACAACTCATCATAATAAAGGATCAGTGGGAGCCATTGATCTGACAGGAGGTGGAGCTCAGGTGGTAATGCTAGTGATGGGGAGCGGCTGTAAATACAGATGATACTTAGCCCACCCTGCAGCCTGGTTCCTAACAGGCCACCGGCTGGTAGCAGTCCATGGCTGGGGGGTTGGGGACCCCTGCTCTGGAGGATATCAAAACTGACCCCTTCTGTAAGGTGAAGGGAATCTCCTCAGCTCATCCAAACATCAGGCCATGGTTGGTGTGTTCATCTTCTACTGCCATGTAACAAATTCCCATAAATGTAACAGCCTGAAACAGCACACATTTATCATCTCGTGGTTTCCACAGGCAAGGAATTTAACATGTTTTAGCTGGCTCCTCTGCTCGGATATGGTAAGGCTGAAATGGAGGTGTGGATTGATTGTATCCTTATCTGGAGGCTTGGTTGGGGAAAGCTCTGTTTCCACACACCCTCAGATTGTTCAGTTCAGTTCAGTTTAGTCGCTCAGTTGTGTCCGACTCTTTGTGACCCCGTGAATCGCAGCACGCCAGGCCTCCCTGTCCATCACCAACTCTCAGAGTTCATTCAAACTCATGTCCATCGAGTCGGTGATGCCATCCATCCATCTCATCCTCCGTCATCCCCTTTTCCTCCTGCCCCCAATCCCTCCCAGCATCAGATTGTTAGCAGAATTCATTTCCTTGCAGCTGTAGAACTAAAATCCCCATTGGCTTGCTGGCTGTCACTGGGGACTGCTCTCAGCTCTTAGAGGTGGCCCTCAGGTCCTTCACCAGGTGGGATTAAAGCCATGGCTTGCAGATGGAGTCCTGTGAAGCACTGCTTCCAGGGGCTTCTCCCCTGATCTTCACACCCAAAACTCTGGTTGTATAAACCTCTGATTCTCTCTATTAAAATGTTTCTATTTGTGTACCTTAGAGTGGCTTCTGTTTTCTTGCCCAAACTCTGATACAGTTGTTTTGCAAGTAATAAGGAAAGAGGGCTGTCAAGTAGACAATCAACATTGTTGGCCATGTTTCTGATATAAGCACACCACATACACCATTGAAGACTTGATTAGTTGACAGTGAGTAGGCAAATCAGATTAAAAGTGTTTTGAATGTCTCAAAATTATGTAACATCATTTAAGGTGCAGTGATCAATCCATCAGTAAAACAGGGGTAGAAGATAAGGATTATATTTTATAAGAATGAAATATCTGACCAGAATCAGCAAAAGTTTCAGAGTTTGGCTTTAGAAATAAAGTTAAGACAATGGAGTAAGAGTTTGATTAAATTCACAGCTGGAATCAGGTATATCACATTAATATTAATAGCAAAAAAGTCAGGAAAGAAAATACTTCCAAAGGGGAAAGTAGGACATTTGAAGTTTTGGGGGGAATTTCTACTTTTGAAAGAAATGGTTCTCAGTTGGTGAAAAAGTCAGGAGACCTCTCTACATAGCTGAGGAGGGTAGCCAGTCCTGCTGCTTTTGATGAATTATTTGAAGACTCATCCACTTAGAAAAAAATCTGTGTGCATTTAAAATAAATCATTAATGATAAAATTGATTGGAGCTTGTGAAAAACCAAACAAACAGGTATGGCAGTTCCTTTTGAAATATTTGTTCTGAAGTTCTGAAGGAATTGTGCCAAGTTGGGTTTTTAGTCCCGTGTAACTGAACTTACTCTAGCCAGTTTCAATAGGAACATAACTTATTAAAGTCTGATTGATAGCTCAGAGAAACTCTGAGGGGGTCAGAGTTAGACTTGGTAGCCTCACAAAGGTCAAAGTCAAAGTGAAGTCGCTCAGTCGTGTCCGACTCTTTGCGGCCCCATGGACTGCAGCCTCCCAGGCTCCTCCATCCATGGGATTTTCCAGGCAAGAGTACTGGAGTGGGTTGCCATTTTCTTTTCCAGGGGATCTTCCTGACTCAGGGATTGAACCCAGGTCTCCCAAATTGCAGGTGGACGCTTTACCCTCTAAGCCACCAGTGGTAGCCTCACAGCCAGAAACAAAAGACTACACGGAAGACTGCTTCACAGCATCAGCCACTGAAGACCCTGCTGGAGCAGCCGCACTGGGACATCTGCAGCCTTCACGCTGGCCACCTCCCCCTCTCCCAGAATAATCCTGTACACTACCTGTTGCCTCCTATTGTTCTGCAAGTTGAATTTACATATGGGTGTATCTGATCAGCAAAGCCTATGTCACACGTCGGCAAGCCTAGCTGCAAGAGAGGGCCAAGAAAGTGAGTTTCTGATTTCTGCCTTTGAGAGTGGTGCTCATAATGTGGATAAAAAGCCAAACCTGCGAAAAATGTAAAATAGATGCTGGGCTGCCCTGAAGAGGGCATATGCCAAGTGGAAAGAGGACAGACAGGGCTAAGAGCCGTGGACTTTGGAATCAGATGGACCTTAGTCCAAGTGGAGTTGCACAGCTTTCCCTAAGTTCACTCTGGGTCAGCTACTCACGGATGTTCCCTCATGTATAAAATACAGATAATGATGACATCATAATGGTGCTATTAAGGTTAAATGAAGAGAAACTTAAAGCATTTAACCTAATGCTGGTGCAGAGTGAACACTTGCTAATTGCAGGTTCATATAATTGTTGATATAAAGAAATCAAAGCTGAGAATATAAGAGTGAATCTTTAGAGAAACCTTTTGATAGTTTCTGTCCCAGGCATTGGTTTCAGTGTTTGATTCAGATCCCCCTTTCCCAGTTTATAAAAAAACAACCAATGTCCCGCTAAAGTAGAAATGCTTATTATTCTATTTTCTTATATCTCCTCCACCACTATACTGCTCACAAAATGTCAGTTATAAGTCAGCATGTGAAAGTCAAAGTGTTAGTCACTCAGCCATACCAACTGTTTGGGACCCCATGGACTTGTAGCCTGCCAGGCTCCTCTGTATGTGGAATTCTCCAGGCAAGAATACTGGAGTGGGTAGCCATTCCCTTCTCCAGGGGATCTTCCCAACCCAGGGATCAAACCCCCGTCTCCTGCACTGCAGGCAAATTCTTTATGCTCTGAGCCACCAGGGAGGCCCCATAAATTAGCATATGCCCTCTTAAAAATCAAAGTAGAAGAATAGCTCAGAGAAGGCAATGGCACCCCACTTCAGTACTCTTGTCTGGAAAATCCCATGGATGGAGGAGCTTGGTGGGCTGCAGTCCATGGGGTTGCTAAAAGTCAGACACGAATGAGCGACTTCATTTTCACTTTTCACTTTCATGCATTGGAGAAGGAAATGGCAACCCAGTCCAGTGTTCTTGCCTTTAGAATCCCAGGGATGGGGGAGCCTGGTGGGCTGCCATCTATGGGCAGCCAACTCTCAGGGGACTTCCCTGGTGGCTCAGATAGTAAAAGCATCTGCCTACAATTTGGGAGACCTGGGTTCGATCCCTGGGTTGGGAAGATCACTTAGAGAAGGAAATGGCAACCCACTCCAGATCCCATGGATGGAGGAGCCTGGCAGGCTACAGCCCATGGGGTTGCAAAGAGTCAGACACAACTGAGCGACTTCACTTTCACTAACTCTCTTAGAGGATAGTGGGCAGAGTACATTGTTTTGGGGCCAAAGTTTGGCATGTAAATCTCTGCCATGTATTAACTGAGTAACTGTTTTGAGCCTCAGATTTGTCATCTGTACATGGAAATGAAGTAGGGTTCTTGTGAATTAAATGAAAGGTTTAAGTGTGTTTGGTGCTTTAGTAAAGTGTCTGACATGTAATGTGCATTAGCCACACATGATGAAGCTATACACTGACAAAAGGGAAAGGTAGGAGAAATTTAAAACATTAAATTGAGACTTGGCTTTCACTGTTCTGCTTTAGCTGTTTATAAAGAATTTGTTTTGTTAATTAATTTTAGGCTGGTAACATTAGGTTTTCCCTATGTCTTAGTCAGTTTGGGCTGCTATAACAGTATCATAGACTGGGTGGCTTATAAACAATATAGATTTAAGTCTCAGAGTTCTGGAGGCTGGGAAGTCCAAGATCAAGATTGTGGCAGATCCGGTGTATGGTGAGAACTCTCTTCCTGGTGCATAGATGGCTGTGGTCTCCCTGTGTCTTTACATGGTGGAAGGGGCAAGGGAGCTCTCTGTGGTCTTATTTTTTTTTTTTTTTTGCCGCATCATAAGACATGCAGGGTCTTGGTTAGGGTTAAGACATCTTAATTCTCCAACTGGGGGTTGAACCCATCCCCCCTGCAGTGGAAGCACAGAGTCGTAACCACTGGACCACCAGGGAAAACCCTGGGGTTTCTTTTATAAAAGCACTACCCTCATCATCTAATCACCTCCCAAAGTGTCCATCTCCTCATTCAATTACATTGGGGGTTAGGATTTAACATATGAATTCTGGGGGGAACATAAGCATTTTGTCCATAGCCCCACTGGATACTGTTGGATCTGTGGCCTGGTTTTCTATTGCTGCAGAACAAACCCTTGTAAACTTAGTGGTATAAAATAAAAATCTTATTATGCTCCCAGATTCTGTGGGTCAGGAATCCAGTGAGACTGTAGAGATCGCTTGCCTCTGCTCTACAGTGTCTGGGGCTTCAGGTGGGAAGACTTGAATAGCTAAGGATGACTCAATTGGTGAGGGGCTGGAGACTTTTTACTTACACATCTGGTACCTGACCTGGACTTAATTGAGGTTGTCACCTGGAGCATCTACACTTGGCCTCCGCATGAGACTTAGGCTTGTTGCAGCAGAATGAGTGGGTGCCAAGACAGAGCATCCAGATGGCGAACATGCATGCCAGGGCAAAGCTGTGTGGCTTTTCTTTTTTTAAAATTTTATTATTTATTTAATTTTTTGGTCTGTAGTGGGTCTTCCTTGCTGCATGTGGGCTTTCTCTAGTTGCAGTGAGTGGGGGCTATTTTTCACTGAGGTGTGCGGGTTTCTCATTGCAGTGCCTTCTCCCATTGCAGAGCACAGGCTCTAGGGCGCTCGGACTTCAGTAGTTGCTGCACACAGGCTCAGTAGTTGTGGCTCCCGGGCTCTAGAATGCAGGCTCAGTAGTTGTGGCACAGGGGCTTAGTTGCTCTGTGGCATGTGGAATCTTCTCAGACCAGGGTTAAAACTATGTCCCTTGCATTGCAAGGTGGATTCTTAACCACTCGACCACCAGGGAAGCCCTGCATGGTTTTTCTGACATAGTCTCAGAAGTCACAAAACAGTCATTTTTGCCATATCCTATTGGTATAAACAAGTCACTAAGACAGTCAGTTCAGTCACTCAGTCATGTCTGATTCTTTGTGACTCCATGTACTGCAGCATGCCAGGCTTCCCTGTCCATCACCAACTCCCGGAGCTTGCTCAAACTCATGTCCACTGAGTCGGTGATGCCATCCAACCATCTCATCCTCTGTTGTTCCCTTCTCCTCCTGCCTTCGATCTTTCTCAGCATCAGAGTCTTTTCCAATGAGTCAGTTCTTCCCATCAGGTGGCCAAAGTATTGGAGTTTCAGCTTCAGTATCAGTCCTTCCAGTGAATATTCAGGACTGATTTCCTTTAGGATGGACTGGTTTGATCTCCTGCCAGTCCAGGGGACTCTCAAGAGTCTTCTTCAACACCACAGTTCAAAAGCATCAGTTCTTTAGCGCTCAGCTTTTTTTATAGTCCAACTCTCACATCCATACGTGACTACTGGAAAAACCATAGTTTTGACTAGATGGACCTTTGTCAGCAAGCTTAAGGACTTTTTGTCAATAAGGCTAGCCCAGAATCAAGAGGAAGGGGAATTAGTCTCCAATTCTTGATGGTGGAGTGGCTGGCTCATGTTTCAGAAGAGCTTATGGGATGGGAGATGTTATTTAGGCCTGTTTAGAAAATGGTATCTCCCAGAGATTGAGTATATTTCAATCTGGCATGAAAATTTGGTCCCTGTAAAAATGTTCCAGGTGTTATTAAACCAGAAAAGCAGATTATAAAACAGCATGTACAGTACAGTTCTATTTTTGTTTAAAATATGTAAAACTCAATATATGTGTGTGTGAATACATGCGTCTGTAGTAGGTCTCATATACCAAGGCCACAGAAATTGGGTGTGCTAGAAATATGACTTAATTATTTTCTAAAACTCAATTTTTGACTATTAGCTCCATATTCCCACCCCCAGAGTCCATCTCTGCCCATTCTGCCTGATACAGAAAATGGTTCTTAGTTGCTTCCAGATGAACCCAATTGACTTTAGTTGTTTCTCAGTCACTTCAGCTTTAAAGTTCTTTCAGATTGAGGATTGTTTCCTCTTTGTATTCCTCTTGCCAGCCCTGGAGTTGATGCTAACCCTTGGGGAGTGTTAAAAGAAAAACTGAGACATGTTAAACATTTTTAAGAGTTTATTTGAGCAAAAACTGATTCGAATGGGCAGTGCCAAACAGAAAGTGGTTAGGAGTTCTCTGTGCACAGGAGCCAGGGGATAGATGTACAGAGAAGGTGCAGAAGCAAAGGAAGGAAGTTATTTGATTACAGCTTAAAGCCCAGATGGCTGTTTGTGATTGCTTGTCCATAGCGTTTTGATTTTGTAACCACGAGGCATTTACAGGCTTAGATTTTAGTTTGCTTACATTGGCCACCAGGACTTCAGAGCCACATCAGTCTAATGGCCTCTTTGTTTAATTGATTTAACAGAGTTTGTGTGAATGCCACTTTACCAGCAACAGGAAGGGGGTGCCTACTTTTTCATCTTGCCCACGACATCCTGCATCAGATGTTTCTCTGCCCACCTATCAGCCTGAAGACACTGGCTTGGCTCCACCTGGTTTCCTAATGCTGGATCTCTCTGGAGATGGGGCCTTATCTTCAACACGCACCCAAAGCAGCAAGTCTCTCATATCCTTCCACTGTAGTGATCTCTTGTCTGGGCTGAAAGATGATCTTTTCTTCTGGGCTGTTCTTTTCCTCTTTCAGCTTATTTCCAAGCACCATTCAGGCCCTGGTGAGAGTTTGGATGCTCTTGTTTGACAACCTGTGAACCATGGAGATCCAGGGTGCTGACTGGGCTCCTTTAATACATGGACATGCCCTTCTGTCCCTTCTTCTTTTTGATTGCTGCTCCTCTGTACCTCACCAGCTTGCAGTTAACTTACACATCTTCTGTACTCTGGGTTCCCCAAATTTTAAACATTTTTAAAAAACTGCCACCCATTCTAAAATTCTACCTTAAAGGATTCTTATATCTTCCAGGAATGCTTTTGGTTGCAAGAAACAGAGAACCTGACTTACCACAACTTAAATCAATAAGGCTTTATTTTTCTTAGAAGCAAGAATTGTGCAATGACTCCATGATGTCCATGTTCCAGGGCAGCACAGTCCAACAGAAATATAGTGAGAGCTGCATATGTAATTTTAAAATTTCTAGTATTTCTAATAGTAACATTAAAAAGAGCAAAAGAAACAGGTTAAAATTGATTTTAATAATATAATTTAATCCACATATCCTCAAGCTTTCATTTTACTATGCAATCAATATAAAGGAGACAGTTTTACATTTTCGGGGTGTCAATTCTTCAAAATTCACTGTGTATTTTACAATTATAGCACATGCTATGTGAACTCCTGCATTTCAATTCTTTGATAGCCTCATGTAACAAGTGGCTATTTATTGGATGGTGTACATCTTGGGCTTTTATCTTTTTGTTTGATAACCTAGCTTAGCCTGTTAGCTTGTTGCTTCATGGTTACAAACTGGCTGCTGCATGCTAGGTATCAAGTCTGCACTTAAGGAAGGAAGAAGGAGAAGAAGTCTATATCACAGAAGTAAAACATTTCCTAGAAATCTCTAGCAGACTTTTGCTTATATCTGATTGGCTAGTACTCTGTCACCTGGGCATGCTTTACTGCAAAGAAGTTTGGGGAAATGGCACCCAGACAGAATTGGGCTTCTGAGAGTAAGAAAGAGGAGGGTGGATATCAGGGCACAGTCAGCAGAGTCTGTTGCAGGGCCCAGTTGCTCTCCCCCACTACACACACTCTGTGCTTGAGCCTCTTGCTTCCTCTCCTGTTGTTGTTCAGTTGCTCAGTTATGTCCAACTCTTTGCAAACCCATGGACTGCAGCATGTCAGGCTTCCCTGTCCTTCACCATCTCCTGGAACTTGTTCAAACTCATGTCCATTGAGTCGCTGATGCCATCTAACCATCTCATCCGCTGTCATCCCCTTCTCCTGCCTTCAATCTTTCTCAGTGTCAGGATCTTTACTAATGAGTCAGCTCTTCGCATCAGATGGCCAAAATATTGGAGCTTCAGCTTCAGTATCAGTCCTTCCAATGAATATTCAGGGTTGATTTCCTTTAGGATTGACTGGTTTGATCTCCTTGTAGTCCAAGGGACTCAAGAGTCTTCTCCAACACCACAATTTGAAAGCATCAATTCTTTGGCACTCCGCCTTCTTTATGGTCCATCTCTCATATGCATACATGACTACTGGAAAAACCATAGCTTTGACTAGATGGATCTTTGTTGGCAAAGTAATATCTCTGCTTTTTAATATGCTGTCTAGGTTGTTTATAGCTTTTCTTAAGGAGCAAGCATCTTTTAATTTCATGGCTGCAGTCACCATCTGCAGTGATTTTGGAGCCCAAGAAAATAAAGTCTTTCACCATTTGCATTGTTTCCCCTTTTATTTCCCATGAAGTGATGGGACTGGATGCCATGGTCTTTGGTTTTTGAATTTTGAGTTTTAAACCAGCTTTTTCACACTTCTCTTTCACCTTCATCAAGAGGCTCTTTAGTTCCTCTTCGCTTTCTGCCACAAGGGTGGTATCATCTGCATATATGAGGTTATTGATATTTCTTTTTTTTTTATGTGTGTGTTTTGTGTTTTATTTTATTTTATTTTTTTGTTTCTTGAGGTGTGCCTGTATTGCTATGAACTTTCCCCTTAGGACTGCTTTTACTGTGTCCCACAGGTTTTGGGTTGTTGTGTTTTCATTTTCATTCGTTTCTATGCAAATTTTGATTTCTTTTTTGATTTCATCTGTGATTTGTTGGTTATTCAGCAGCGTGTTGTTCAGCCTCCATATGTTGGAATTTTTAATAGTTTTTCTCCTGTAATTGAGATCTAATCTTACTGCATTGTGGTCAGAAAAGATGCTTGAAATGATTTCTGTTTTTTTGAATTTACCAAGACTAGCTTTATGGCCCAGGATGTGATCTATCCTGGAGAAGGTTCCATGTGCGCTTGAGAAAAAGGTGAAATTCATTGTTTTGGGATGAAATGTCCTATAGATATCAATTAGGTCTAACTGGTCTATTGTATCGTTTAAAGTTTGTGTTTCCTTGTTAATTTTCTGTTTAGTTGATCTATCCATAGGTGTGAGTGGGGTATTAAAGTCTCCCACTATTATTGTGTTATTGTTAATTTCTCCTTTCATACTTGTTAGCATTTGTCTTACATACTGCGGTGCTCCCATGTTGGGTGCATATATATTTATAATTGTTATATCTTCTTCTTGGATTGATCCTTTGATCATTATGTAGTGACCTTCTTTGTCTCTTTTCACAGCCTTTGTTTTAAAGTCTAATTTATCTGATACGAGTATTGTGACTCCTGCTTTCTTTTGGTCCCTATTTGCATGGAAAATCTTTTTCCAGCCCTTCACTTTCAGTCTGTATGTGTCCCCTGTTTTGAGGTGGGTCTCTTGTAGACAACATATGTAGGGGTCTTGTTTTTGTATCCATTCAGCCAGTCTTTGTCTTTTGGTTGGGGCATTCAACCCATTTACGTTTAAGGTAATTACTGATAAGTATGATCCCATTGCCATTTACTTTATTGTTTTGGGTTCGAGTTTATACACCATTTTTGTGTTTCCTGTCTAGAGAATATCCTTTAGTATTTGTTGGAGAACTGGTTTGGTGGTGCAGAATTCTCTCAGCTTTTGCTTGTCTGAAAAGCTTTTGATTTCTCCTTCATACTTAAATGAGATCCTTGCTGGGTACAATAATCTGGGCTGTAGGTTATTTTCTTTCATCATTTTAAGTATGTCTTGCCATTCCCTCCTGGCTTGAAGAGTTTCTATTGAAAGATCAGCTGTTATCCTTATGGGAATTCCCTTGTGTGTTATTTGTTGTTTTTCCCTTGCTGCTTTTAATATTTGTTCTTTGTGTTTGATCTTTGTTAATTTGATTAATATGTGTCTTGGGGTGTTTCGCCTTGGGTTTATCCTGTTTGGGACTCTCTGGGTTTCTTGGACTTGGGTGATTATTTCCTTCCCCATTTTAGGGAAGTTTTCCACTATTATCTCCTCAAGTATTTTCTCATGGTCTTTCTTTTTGTCTTCTTCTTCTGGAACCCCTATGATTCGAATGTTGTAGCGTTTAATATTGTCCTGGAGGTCTCTGAGATTGTCCTCATTTCTTTTAATTCGTTTTTCTTTTATCCTCTCTGATTCATTTATTTCTACCATTCTATCTTCTAATTCACTAATCCTATCTTCTACCTCTGTTATTCTACTATTTGTTGCCTCCAGAGTGTTTTTAATTTCATTTATTGCATTATTCATTATATATTGACTCTTTTTTATTTCTTCTAGGTCCTTGTTAAACCTTTCTTGCATCTTCTCAATCCTTGTCTCCAGGCTATTTATCTGTGATTCCATTTTAATTTCAAGATTTTGGATCAATTTCACTATCATTATTTGGAATTCTTTATCAGGTAGATTCCCTATCTCTTCCTCTTTTGTTTGGTTTGGTGGGCATTTATCCTGTTCCTTTATCTGCTGGGTATTCCTCTGTCTCTTCATCTTGTTTAAATTGCTGAGTTTGGGAGTCCTTTCTGTATTCTGGCAGTTTGTGGAGTTCTCTTTATTGTGGCGTTTCCTCGCTGTGTGTGGGTTTATACAGGTGGCTTGTCAAGGTTTCCTGGTTAGGGAAGCTTGTGTTGGTGTTCTGGTGGGTGGAGCTGTGTTTCTTCTCTTTGTTCAGTCGCGCTGTGGGGAGGGAGGGAGGGATGCTGCAAACAAATGACACTGGCGTGCGCCCGCAGTGCCTCAGCCACACTGGGTCTGCCCCCGCTCACGGCGCGTGTAGCCTCCCTGCCCACACTGCTCGGGCTCTAGGTTGTTCCGCCGGGAACAATCCGAGGCTGGCCCTGGGTTGCATGCACCTCCCAGGTCCAAGCCGCTCAGGTTCAGGCACTCAGGTAGTCCTCAGAGGCGCAGACTCAGTTGGGCCTGCGTTTTGTGCTCTTCCCAGGTCCGAGCAGCTCAGGTGATGAGGTGTTTGGCGAGCGCCAACGCTGCGACTTATCGCCTCCCCGCCACTCGGTTATCTGGGTGTAAAACCGGCGCACCTTCTCAGGCAGATGTTGACCGTCCAGACCCCCAATAAATTTTAGTTAGCAAAGAAGCCAGTTTTATAGATAATGTCTCTCTGGGGCTGCGATTGCCCCCCTCCAGCTCTGGCTGCCTGTCACCGGAGGGGGAAGGTCTGCAGCCGGCTATCTCTGTTCAGTTCTTTGCTCCGTGCGCGGGCTGGCGGTGTCCTAGGTTGGGGCCGGCTTTTCGCATGGTAGATATCCCACAGTCTGGTTTGCTAGCCCAAATTATTTCACTCAGATAGTGCTCAGGGTATTCAGGCCAGACTCCCACTCTCAGCGATGCAGCCCACGCCGCGCCTCCCTGCCCAGCCCCCGCTTGCTAATGGCGGATGCAAGCGTCTGCGCTGCTTCTCCGCTGGGGGAGTTACCGTAGAGCTCGCAATCTGCGAGTTTTAATTGTTTATTTATTTTTTCTCCCTGTTATGTTACCCTCTGTGCTTCCAAAGCTCGGCACGGATTCGGCAGTGAGAAGGTTTCCTGGTGTTTGGAAACTTCTCTCTTTTTAAGACTCCCTTCCCGGGACGGAACTCCGTCCCTCCCTCTTTTGTCTCTTTTATTGTCTTTAATATTTTTTCCTACCTCCTTTCAAAGAGTTGGGTTGCTTTTCTGGGTGCCTGATGTCCCCTGCCGGCATTCAGAAGTTGTTTTGTGGAATTTACTCGACGTTTAAATGCTCTTTTGATGAATTTGTGGGGGAGAAAGTGTTTTCCCCGTCCTACTCCTCCGCCATCTTGGCGCCTTCCCCCTGATATTTCTTCTGGCAATCTTGATTCCAGCTTGTGCTTGATGCAGCCCAGCATTTCAAATGATGTACTTTGCATATAAGTTAAATAAGCAGGCTGACAACATATAGCCTTGAAGTACTCCTTTTCCAATTTGGAACCAATCTGTTGTTCCATGTTCGGGTCGTTGCTTCTTGACCTGCATACAGGTTTCTCAGGAGGCAGGTAAGGTGGTCTGGTATTGCCATCTCTTTAAATATTTTCCACAGTTTGTTGTGATCCACACGGTCAAAGGTTTTAGAATAGTTAGTGAAGCAGAAGTAGATGTTTTTCTGGAATTCTCTTGCTTTTTCTGTGATCAAACTGTTAAAGCCTAGCTTGGAGGATTTTGAGCATGACCTTGCTGGCATGTGAAATGAGTGCATTTGTGTGGTAGTTTGAACATTTTTTATTGAACATTGCCCTTCTTTGGGATTGGAATGAAAACTGACCTTTTTCAGTCCTGTGGCCACTACTGAGTTTTCCAAATTTGCTAGCATATTGAGTGTAGCACTCTGATAGCATCATCTTTTAGGATTTGAAATAGCTCAGCTGGAATTCCATGACCTCCACTAGCTTTGTTCATAGTGATGCTTCCTAAGACCCACTTGACTTCACACTCCAGGATATCTGGCTCTAGGTGCGTGATCATACCATTGTGGTTATCCAGGCCATTAAGATCTTTTTTGTATAGTTCTTCTGTGTATTCTTGCCACCTCTTCTTAATATTTCTGCTTCTGTTAGGTCCATACCATTTCTGTCCTTTATTATGCCCATCTTTGCATGACATGTTCCCTTGGTATCTCTAATTTTCTTGAAGAGATCTCTAGTCTTTCCCATTCTATTGTTTTCCTCTAGTTCTTTGTATTGTTCACTTAGGAAGGCTTTCTTATGTCTCCTTGCTATTTTTTGGAATTCTGCATTCAGATGGGCATATCTTTCCTTTTCTCCTTTGCCTTTAGCTTCCTTCTTTTTTCAGCTTTTTGTAAGCCTCCTCAGACAACCATTTTGCCTTTTTGCATTTCTTTTTCTTAGGGATCATTTTGATCACTGCCTCCTGTACAGTGTCACGAACCTCTGTCCATAGTTCTTCAGGCACTCTATCAGATCTAATCTCTTGAATCTATTTATCACTTCCACTGTATAATCATAAGGGCTTTGATTTGGGTCATACCTGAATGACCTAGTGGTTTTCCCTACTTTCTTCAATTTAAGTCTGAATTCCCCCGCCCTGCCACTGCCCATTTCCCAGCTCCAAGGTCCTTCCCCGGGTGAGGAGTGGGAGGGAGAGTGGGGGGAGTGCCCAGGAAATACTGTTCTCAGCTGTTTACATATCCTTTCCAATCCTTTGTTTTACACTGCAATGTGGCTTTGGTCTTTAAAAAAATGTGGTATGTTCTTTTTAGTACCTCTCTTAAAAATCTCTTAAGTAATGGGTGCCCACCCATCTAGCTGGGGGAAGGAGCAACAAACACAGTCTTTGAAAGCAAAGCAGTTAATATTTTATATATCATCCTGCTATATATGCTTAGGAAAGAGAATGATGTACATTTGGATGATGAGAAAATCTTGTTTTTTTTTCCCAGTTCTTTAAAAATTTTTTATTAATTTTAATTGCAGTATAGTTGCTTTACAATGTATGTTAGCTTCTACTGCATGGCAAAATGAATCAGCCATACATCTACATATATCCCTTCCTCTTTGGACTTGCCTCCCATTCAGGTCACCACAGCGCATTAAGTAGAGTTCCCTGTGTTATATGGTAGGTCATCATTAGTTATCCATTTTATACATAGTACCAGTAGTGTAAATACGTCCATCCCAATCTCCCAATTCCTTCCTCCCTACCTGTTTCCCCTTTGACATTCCATTTCTTTTGGTTTGTATTTCTAAGCTTTATACTCTGAAGAAGTAAAATGTACTTCTAGGATTAAAATTTCTGATCCGTGTAATTCAGGTGTAGCAAATCACAATTTTAAATCAAATAATCAATCCTAGGATGTAACTGCGGAGAAGGCAATGGCACCCCACTCCAGTACTCTTGCCTGGAAAATCCCATGGACGGAGGAGCCTGGAAGGCTGCAGTCCATGGGGTCGCACAGAGTTGGACACGACTGAAGTGACTTAGCAGCAGCAGCAGGATGCAACTGCAATTAGTGTGATACAATTGCACTGAATCAAACATTGGTATATATTGCCAATAGGATATTCAGGGTGTATATTTAAAAAGAATAGAGTTATAACTCATTTCAAAGGCCAATGAAATCACTGGAGGAAGAGTAAGTGCTGGTTTGGTTTCAGAGGCAGCCCTTGGTTTAGGTTAGCTTTTAGGTTGGTGGATTTTTAACTTGCCTGCTCCTGAGTCACTTGTAGGTGGGACGGATCCTAGATGCTTGGCCTGGGGCATTTGGTTTACCCTCGGCTAGAAGTTTAGATCCTAGCCCAGATTACAGTTCTGGTTCAGGCCCACAGAGGCCCCGAGGAAGTGAGATGGCAGTGCTGTTTTTCTTGGCAGCCTCATGGCAATTTCTTCAGCCCAGAGCAAGTTCTTGCCGCCAGGCTGACATGATTGTCCAACATCATCTATGAGGGAGAGCTTGGCACTCCTGGACAACCCAGCACAGAGGAAAACGGAGGTTCCCTTGGAGATGCCAGGCTTCTTGAGGATAAATGAGATTTTTTAAGGAGAGCTCTGGGAAAGGAGAATGTGTGGTTTTGATTTTGTGTTTTAAACCAAGTTTTAAAACTTGGAAAGTGTAAATAAAGGGAGAGTCAGAGGAAGCTCCCAGGTTGCTGAAATCAGTACAATACCAGGATTAAGTCATGGAAGTCATCCAGAAGGGAACCTTTTAGAGAGGAAAAACAGATATGTGTTTCTTAAGTAAACTGTTGATTTAAGTGAAGTGAAAGTTGCTCAGTTGTGTCTGACTCTTTGAGACCCCATGGACTATACAGTCCATGGAATTCTTCCAGGCCAGAATACTGGAATGCATAGCCTTTCCCTTCTCCAGGGGATGCTCCCAACCCAGGGATCAAACCCAGGTCTCCCGGATTGCAGGCAGATTCTTTACCAGCTGAGCCACCAGGGAAGCCCATATACATACACACACATATACATATATACATACACACATATTTACACATGAACATAAACACATATATACATATGAACGTATGCATATATATGAACATATGAACACATGCACACATATACATATGAACATATATACATGAACATATGAACACACACATATGTATATGTATGTATATATACATACATATACACTTTTTTGTAGGATCTTAAGACCTATGTATCAAAACAAAACCTAAGTAGCATTTTGATTTCCAAAGGTTTATGTTCACTGATTGTTTTTAAAGTTTCAATAATGAGCAGGGTAGAAACATATTTATTATCATAAATACCATTTGCAAGAAAAATTGATTGCAAGAAATTATATTACACTAATTTCCTTACTGTTTGCTAATATTTTCCTCCATCTCAAATCCTTGAAAATGTGGAGACACAATCCAATTTTTATTGTCTCAATAATAAAGAAATAGTGTTCTAAATAAATCTGCTGAATTTATACAGAGTTCTCAAGTTTTGATAGGACAGTATATAAAATGGTCTAAGAGTAAAATAAATCTAGTAGTTTTGCACTCGTGCATTTTTTAAATGGACAGCATTATGGAAACGTAGAATTTAGTGAGACAAGTGTCCAGTGTCATGTTTATTCTATAGGACCTAAAGGGGAAATTTCACTGAAATTCTTTGTACTGTTAACTGCAAAAGAGCCTCACTGTTTTCTATGAGGGAACAGACTATCTTTTTTACATTGTGTTGTAGCAGTGGGGTAGCTCTTTTATTTTAATTAAAAAATTTTTTCTATTGAGGTATAGTTGACATATATTATCATTATATTAGTTTCAGATGTATAACATAATGATTTGATATTTGAATATATTGTGAAATAATCACAATAAGTTGTTAACATCTGTTACATAGTTAAAAAAATTGTTTTCTCTTGCGATGAGACCTTTTAAGACCTACTCTTAACAACTTTAAAATATGCAATACAGGGTCATTAACTGTAGTCACCATGCTGTGCATCACATCCCTGGGACTTAATTATTTTATAACTAGAAGTATGTACCTTTTGACCCCCTTCACCTAGTTCTTCCACCCTCCACCCCCTTCCTCTGACAACCACCAATCTGTTCTCTGTATCTGTGAGCTTGGTTATTTGCTGCTGTTGTTTATAGATTCTCCACGTAAGAGAGTCTTCCCTTGTGGCTCAGCTGGTAAAGAATCCGTCTGCAGTGTGAGAGACCTGGGTTTGATCCCTGGGTTGGGAAGATCCCCTGGAGAAGGGAAAGGCTACCCACTCCAGTACTCTGGCCTGGAGAATTCTCAAAGAGTTGGACACAACTGAGCAACTTTCACTTTCACGTAAGAAAGATCATACAGTTCTTTGTCTTTCTCTATCTGACTTATTTAACTTAACATATGCCCTAAAGGACCATCTATGTTTTTGCAAATGGCAGTTCTTCTTTTTTTAATGGCTGAATAAAATTACATTGTATATATGTACATACCACATCTTTTTAAAAAATTGAATATAGATGATGCAGTGGAATGAAACATTTTTTAGCTTTGCTAAAAGAGGCTATACAAAACACAACTCTCAGAGAGTAGCTATAAGTCCACCCTTTTAAAACCAGTAGGTTTTTACCCACTCAGGGGCAGGGCTGAGAGAGTATAGAAAACCATCCCCATAGTTCTGTGCAGAGTCTAGCATGTGGCTCCTGCTAGTTAGCCCTTGTGAACTGGTTCATACCTTTTAGGTCTTAAGCAACAGAAAGCTGAACTCAAACTCATCTAACATGTTAGATGTTTATTGGCTTCAGTTCAGTTCAGTTCAGTCGCTCAGTCGTGTCCAACTCTTTGCGACCCCATGAATCACAGCATGCCAGGCCTCCCTGTCCATCACCAACTCCCAGAGTTCACTCACACTCATGTCCATCGAGTCAGTGATGCCATCCAGCCATCTCATCCTCTGTCATCCCCTTCTCCTCCTGCCCCCAATCCCTCCCAGCATCAAGGTCTTTTCCAATGAGTCAACTCTTTGCATGAGGTGGCCAAAGTATTGGAGTTTCAGCTTCAGCATCAGTCCTTCCAATGAACACCCAGGACTGATCTCCTTTAGGATGGACTGGTTGGATCTCCTTGCAGTCCAAGGGACTCTCAAGAGTCTTTTCCAACACCACAGTTCAAAAGCATCAATTCTTTGGCACTCCACTTTCTTCACAGTCCAACTCTCACATCCATACATGACCACAGGAAAAACCATAGCCTTGACTAGACGGACCTTTGTTGGCAAAGTAATATCTCTGCTTTTCAATGGCATTGCAAAGTTGAGGTATAATGGCCTTCAGGGTTAGTTTGATCTGGGAGCTCAATTATGTCACTTGGGACTTAGTTCACTTTTCAAGTTCACCTTTCAAGTGCCAGCTTTATCCAAAGTTTTCCTGCCCGTATAGTTGCAAGATGACTGTCAATAGCTCCTAGACCTATGTACTTTTGTGTCAGAGAAAGATAGACTTTCTCCTCCAAATATCAAATAAAATGCTGGGCTTCATTCTGATTAAACCACTTTGGGTCATGTCAATAGTTGCTGTGACCAGAGAAATGCTACATGATGATAGATCACTGAGGTAAAAGGTGACTGGCTCAGGCTAATTAGGTCTGGAGCTGAAGGGGTATCAATTCCCCGTCACTAAGCATAGAGGAGAAGTAGCTCCCCAAAGGAAACTCTGAATACTTTTAGAAAGGGGAAGTTTTAGGTAGTCAGCTCAACAATTGCCCACTACACTTGCTTCTTTATCCTCTGCTAGCCACACCACATGGCATGCAGAATTTCCCTGACTGGGGATCAAACCTGTGCCCCGGGCAGTGGAAACTCAAGAGTCCTAACCACTAGACCACCAGGAAAGTCCCATAGTCGTGATTTCTTAACGCCTCTTCTTGCAGTTGGAAGTTCTTGAACTTGATTAATAATCCTTCTGCTCTGTCCCATTCCCCACCAATTCTTCTCATTCTATACCGTACACAAAGTCTGTTTTTAGAAGGATGGTTTTTAAAAAAGGTGGAAGTTTCCTTGGAACTCATTTTTTCCAACCCAAAGCAGTGAGGTCATGATAAAAAGCCTCTTCTGCAGTGTTGGGATGAAGAAGGAAATGGCAACCCACTTCAGTATTCTTGCCTGGAAAATTCTATGGACAGAGAGCCTGGCAGGCTCCAGTCCATGGGGCTGCAAAACAGCTACAGCAACAGTGCTGGGAACAAGGACCAGAAGAGTAACAACATCTGAAGGTGAGAGCCACCTGTAATCATGGCATGCAGGATAGCGCCAGCAATGGCCATGGAAAGCATGTGGTCAGCATGGACAAGGTACGCATTAAAAGCAAGTGGTGGACTTGTGCCCCTGGGTGTGCAGTCACAGGTCAAGTTTCTTGGATGGTGGGAGGTCTGGAACTTCCAGTTCTAATGTATTTCCTTGATCAAGGATGTGATGTGCTGCCTACAAAGGACTTACTGGTCCCTGTAGCTGATAGCACAAGGGAGAACTAAGGCCAGGACAGAAGACTTCACTACCTGGGAGGCAAGAGAATAAGAGAATTGAGATGTTCCCATCTAGGTGTGAGGAAGAGGATATACCGCTGAGGGCAGTGAGATTCAGTCTTTCATGAAATATTTATCGAGTTCTGACTGTATTCGAGGGGCTGTGCTGGCCTTGGAGATGTAATGATGAACTTGTGAGCTCTCCTGATTGCATGGAGAATTCAGTAATGGGAGCATGCACTAGTCAAGTTTCTTTTGGCTCTGGGGAGCAGAAGTGACCCAGGCACAAGACAGAAGGAGCAGGTTGGGGCACCTTACTGGCTAGAGTTACAGTCTTCTCTGAGAGTGCTGTTGTTGGTGTGAAGGGGTTTCTGTGTCCAGAGACTGTGGGTCTCAGTTCCAAACTCCTAGAAGGAGAATCTGATTGGTCCACCTTGAGTGAATCAACTAGGGTGCAGGGCCCAAAGTGATGAAATACAGACATGGTGGTCAGAGGCCTCCCCTGCAGTTTTCAGGGAAGGGCAGATGCTGTGAACCTGAAGGCACTCTCTGTGGACAGGGAATTAGATAAGCAACAGCAGTTACAGCTCAGTGTCAGCAGTGCTGTGCTAGGGAAAGCATAAAGTTGTGTCGGGGTGTACCAGTCAAGATTCTTTTGGAGGCAAGGTTTAGAAACCCAGCTGAAACCAACTTAGGCAAAAAGGGGAAGTTGCTCGAAGGCTCACATTGAGAAGGGTGAGGGGCAGGTGCTATCAGGGGTCTCTGGAATTAAGAACTTGAATCGTACGAGATATTTTTTCCTTAATCTCTCAACCCTGCTTCTCTCTGTGTTGTCAACTTCTTTTCCTTAGAAATAAACATTTGAAATTTGAAATATTGCCACTGGCAGCTCCTTAGTCCCATATACTTGGCCTCACCACCAGAGATTAAATCTTTTTGTCCAGTGGCAGTTACAGAAATCCTACAGAATGATCCTGATTGGCTTGACTTCAGGTATGAATCCATCCTTTAACCAATTAACTGTGTCTAGAGAGGTAGAGTAGTGTAAAAGCATATTCCACACTACAGCTTCATGGTGGTTACATGACAAACCAAAATGATTAATACTCAGTGTTTTAGGTTAATAGTCATTAAGTCATGTCTGACTCTTTTGCGACCCCATGAACTGTAGCCTGCCAGGTTCCTCCATCCATGGGATTTTCAAGGCAAGAATACTGAAGTGGATTGCTGTTTTCTCCTCCAGGGGATCTTCCTGACTCAGAGATTGAACCCATGTCTCCTGTGTCTCTTGCATTGGCAGGTGAATTCTTTACCACTGAGCAATCTGGGAAGCCCAATATCCCCTGTATGAGTTATCTACTGCATAAGTTACCTCTAAACTAGTGGTTTAAAACCACAATAAATATTTATGATTTCACATAGTTTTTGTGGTTTGAAATTTGATGTCAGCTGGAGCTGAAATCATCTGAAAGCTTGACTGAGGTTGCACGATTCAATTCCATGACAGCTCACTCCCATGGTGCTGAGTCCCTTTACATGTGGTTCTGTCCACAGGCAGCTTGAGTGTCCTTATGACATGGTGGCTGGCTTTTCCCAGGATGAGCAATCCAAGAGGGTGCAAGGTGAAAGCCATAGTGTCTTTAATGGCTCAGCCTTAGAAGTCACACTGTCTCATTTATGCAGTATCACTTTCTGTGTATTGGTCAGCTCTACTAAATGAGGGAGGGGGCTGTACAGGGGTGTGATTCCTAGGAGGTGAGAATCAGAGGGGCCATTTTGTAGCTAACTTAGGCTAGCACTTTCCTTAAAACACCTCCTGAAGGCTTGGGATGTTAAAAGTTGTTACGTGAGGAAGGGGATTTGCTGTCAAGTCAGTTTGAGAAAGGTTATGTTAAACCAAGTTAAACAGGTGTCTTTCCTGGAGTGTTTCCATAGAGCTTTTAGTACATTGATACCTACTTCGAATTCCTGAAGAGGGGTAGAAGTCAACCACAATTTCTTTCTCATTCTCCAGCTTTTACTCCAGTGGGCCCTTCTGCCCTCCCTCACCCCTAGTTCCTTCCCTCTAAAAACATATCAGAATGCTGCCTGTGCCTTGTTAAAAAAGTGTGTTTCTGGCAAAGCAATACAGTTTCATTTGGAATTGCTCATCCTCAACCCTTCAACACCTTCCTGTTCATTTGGGCAATGCATATCATGAGAACCTAGGCATGATTAAAAAGTAAGGGGACACATTTTCTTATGAGGTGAGCGGACAGTTTGAGGAAATTCTGCAGAGAGTTTTACTGAAGCTCTCTCTTGGCAGTGGCACTGGGTAGTACTGAGTCATATAGTGACAAACACTGAAGACCAGCAGTCATTCTTACTTCATTCAATTGGGTGGCTTCTTTAAGATATGTTTGTGGGTCGATCCACAAAATATGATCTTGTACGTTGAGGTTTCGCCAACAAATACTGAACCTTTCATTTTGGGACCTTCTCCACCTCCTCTTATCTAAGTGGGTTGTTTTTTGGTTGTTTCTTTTGCTTAGGTTATTTGTTATGGCAACAATCCAATTTATTTAAAGTGTCTTATCACGTTTCTGGGGCTTCCTGGTTACACCATCTTGAATTATTTAGCTCAATGTAAACACTAAGGTAGAACGTAAGTGAAAGCTTGCACCGTATGTGGTTATGGAAATGTGGAAATGTGCTTGTTGACATGCTTCCAAGCACAGCATCTGCTCTTATGCATCTTTTATTATATTTTGCCTCAAACCCATATAACAATTGATCTCTACCACCTCATAATTTTTAATTTAAGACAGTTTTCCCTCTTATGTTTTTAATATTTGGGAGCAAAAAAGCATCTAAGTTAAAAAGAAGAATAGTTAGAAAAAATGTCTTTCCTGAGATCTTTAATTTCCTTTGTCCAATGCATAGTTTTTAGGGAGAACTGAAGTCTGTGCATTTAGAAATGTCAGGTCTTCTGAATAGTATCTCAAATGGAAAAACCAAAGTTTATTCAACCTGTGATTCACCTGGAAGTTCACATAAAGGCTGCTGAGAGTAAAATTCCTCTTTCCATCCTTCTCCAGACTGAAAATTTGGACTTCCTCTCAGTTCCTGATTACAGTGCTCTCAGGCATCCTGCCTTTCTGCACAGGATGGAATTTCACGATGTCCAGTGTTGCCTAATGGCTTCTTTTATATTTCAAATCTGCCTTAAGATCCTTTGGTCATCTCTATGGAGAGAAGACGTAATAAATCCCCACATACAACCCCACAGAGACCTATACATGTATAGCTGTTGATTTCTGAAAATAATGAATCATGTAATAAGCTAGTGTTCATCTACCTTCTTGAAATAGCACTTGAAACAATCTATTATTAACAATGTTTCCTGAGTTCTCAAAACCAGAGAATCAGCTCTATCTAGAGGACCCAACTCCTTGTTTTTTTCTTTTTGGCTGTGAGCAAAGCATGTGGGATCTTAGTTCCCCAACTAGAGATTGAACCCACACCCCACTGTGTGAAGTCTTAACTGCTAGACCACCAGGGAAGTCTCTAGGGGACAAATTTCTTGATTTACCAAAACGTGCATTGGTTTAAATGAGAGAAGGAATCGCAACCACCTAGGCTATAAAGCTTGCTGCTTTTAAAAGTAGGGGAGATGCCCAAGGACCTCCAAATACTGAGTATATCAGTGTCTCCCTGGTGTGGCAATCCACTATCAGAATGCAAGATGATTTTCGGTGGTATAAAATTTTTAAAAAACCTGTGGTCATTATTCACTTGTAGTGGGTTGAATTTGTGTCCCTCTCAAAATTCCAGAGCCTCACGAACCACACAATGTGACCTTAAATGGTTGCAGGGTCTTTGTGGATGTAATTAGTTAAGGATCTTGAGATGAAATAATGTTAGACTTACAATAGGCTTTGAATACAATGACTGGTGTTTTTATAAGAGAAAGGAGAGGGAAATTTGGACAGAGACATTAGAGGACAAGCTCATGCAAATATGTAGATAGAGATTGGAATGATGTGCGTACAAGCCAAACAACATCAGGAAGCTAGAAGAGGGGGTGTAGGGCTTCCCAGGGGGCTCAGTGGTAAAAAATCTGCCTGCAGTTCAGGAGACATGAGTTCATTCCTGGGGTTCGGAAGATCCCCTGGAGAAGGAAATGGCAACCCAATGGCAAGATCCAGTATTCTTGCCTGGAAAATTTCATGGACAGAGAAGCATGGCAGGCTGGAGTCCATGGGGTTGCAGAGTCGGACATGACTGAGCATGAGTGCAGGAGAGGTGTGTGGAATAGTTTCTCCTCCAGGAAGAACCAACCCTGTTGACCCCTTTATTTTGAACTTCTGGCCTCGTAAATAGTAAGAGAATAAATTTCTGTTGTTTTAACCCACCCAGTTTACAGTATTTTGTTATGGTAGCCCTAGGAAATGAATACATTTTAAAATTTATTATATAAAATATGCATGGTGTATAGAACTTGTTTTTTTTTTTAATGCTTTTAAATTTTATTTTATTTTTAAACTTTACATAATTGTATTAGTTTTGCCAAATATCAAAATGAATCCGCCACAGGTATACATGTGTTATTTCACAGTAATTATTATTTAGACAGAAATTCCCTAATTAATTTAGGTAGCAAAAAAGTGCATTGATTTAAAAAGATTAAGTAAATAATCCCATAGGAGGTAGGAAGATGTTGCAAAAGTGATGCGGGTGCCACATGAATGGAGAACCAGTTCGGGAAGCATTGCTCTTTGTAACTCATAGGCTCCTCCTTCCACCTGGAGTGGCATTATGGAAGATTTGAGTCAGCTCTTATCTCCACCCCTAATCAATGCTGTGAATTGGATAAAATACAAATAATGGCCATGACAAGCCTATCTTCCTCAGCAGTAAAACAGGGCCAGTAATAAATATCTCACAGAACTTATGTGGGATTTATAAGTTCCTTTTCCTTCAGCCTTGAAACACTGAAAGCTTAGTTATCTGAACCCACTTTTGCTGAGTGTGGGGTGAGATCTCCTGGCAACTGGGCTATGTACAAAAGAACGTTTTGTAATCAGTACCCTCAAATGTGAGTTGCAGGTGATAAATATACAGGGCTGAGTAATAAGAGAAGTGAGTTGTGGTAATGCAGTAGGAACTGATGCAAATAGCCCTTGATGAGTCATAGCTGAAGCCAACTATCTATTATTTCTGGGCCTCATGCATTTTTTTGAGTTATGATAGCCTTTATTTCTCTCTCTTTTCAACCCTGTCATCTTGAGTTCATAAAAGTGAGCAAAAGAATTCTAGACATAGTCTGATATATCTTAGATATAGTAAAGTGCATATTTTAGAAAGTTCAGAGAAATTTTATAAATTTGAAGTGGATTCCTGGAAATACTCAAAAATGATTTCCTAAGCAGACTTGGTTGATATCAGCAAGGTGACCTGAAGTGTGAATAACACACTTTACATCTCTTATATCCTACATAGTCGGTAGGCACTGTGTTTAATGCTATCTTATTTAGTCAGCCCTGAAATCTCTGGGGTAGGTAATAAAACACTAAAACTCTTATTTTACACGTGAGGAAACTGAGGCATGAAGAAGTTAAATAACTTGTCCCAGATCATCAAGCAAGGCAGTCTGCTCTGAGAGAGCTTGCCCTCCTAACCCCTTTGTTATGCTCTCGAAAGTCTTAAAAAATGTAGTAATACAGGAAAGGGGAGAATGCCTTTAAATGGTGCAAGAGAAATAACTTGGTCTTTGAAGTCAGAAAGATCTTATTGCAACCCTGGCTCTGCCATTTAGCAGTTATTTGACCTCAGGCAAGCTACTTGAGCTTGATGCAACTCAGATTTTCCGTATGTAAAATGGATGCAATAATATATCCATCATAGCATTCTTATGAGGCTTAAACAAGATGTATTCAGTGCAATGTGAGATGCATGGAAAATAGCCTGCATTGTACCAAATATTTCTCCTGAGGTAACTTGCTTTATCTTTACAAACAACTCTTTGAAGTGGATGTTCTTATCACTCCTACTTTACAGATGAGAAAATTAAGATTTAAAGGCATGAAATAACTTTCCGAGTGTTACCTAGTTGGCACATGGCAGAGCTGGAATTTAAACCTAGGAAGTCTGACTCCACAGCACAAGCTCTCATCTAATACTTTCACTATCTTCCTTTCCCATGGACTTGGGAGTTGGGGTTAAATACAAGCTTGAGAAGATTCTACAGGTGTAGCAACCAGTGAAAAAGCCTGTTCGTATTTAGGGCACGTTCAGACAAAAATAGGGTCCAGTACAGATGTTATCTGTGCTGTTCAGATTGTATCTGGAGTGCTGTGTTGAAGTTTGGATGATTTTTTTTTTGGATGATATATTTTTTTAACAGGTACTAAGAAACTGGACTCGGAGGAGGAAATGACAACCCATTCCAGCATTCTTGCCTGGAGAATCCCATGGACAGAGGAGCCTGACGGATCACAGTCCATTGGGTCGCAAAGAACTGGACATGACTGAAGCATCAAGGATGTATATTGTCACCCTGCTTATTTAACTTATATGCAGAGTACATCATGAGAAACGCTGAGCTGGAAGAAGCACAAGCTGGAATCAAGATTGCTGGGAGAAATACCAATAACCTCAGATATGTAGATGACACCACCCTTATGGCAGAAAGTGAAGAAGAACTAAAGAGCCTCTTGATGAAAGTGAAAGAGGAGAATGAAAAAGTTGGCTTAAAACTCAATATTCAGAAAACTAAGATCATGTCATCTGGTCCCATCACTTCATGGCAAATAGATGGAGAAACAGTGGAAACAGTGTCAGATTTTATTTTTTTGGGCTCCAAAATCACTGCAGATGGTGATTGCAGCCATGAAATTAAAAGACGCTTACTCCTTGGAAGGAAAGTTATGACCAACCTAGATAGCATATTGAAAAGCAGAGACATTACTTTGCCAACAAAGGTCCGTCTAGTCAAGGCTATGGTTTTTCCAGTAGTCATGTATGGATGTGAGAATTGGACTGTGAAGAAAGCTGAGCGCCAAAGAATTGATGCTTTTTGAACTGTGGTGTTGGAGAAGACTCTTGAGAGTCCCTTGGACTGCAAAGAGATCCAACCAGTCCATTCTAAAGGACATCAGCCCTGGGATTTCTTTGGAAGGAATGATGCTAAAGCTGAAACTCCAGGCCACCTCATGTGAAGAGTTGACTCATTGGAAAAGACTGATGCTGGGAGGGATTGGGGGCAGGAGGAGAAGGGGATGACAGAGGATGAGATGGCTGGATGGCATCACTGACTTGATGGACGTGAGTCTGAGTGAACTCCAGGAGTTGGTGATGGACAGGGAGGCCTGGCGTGCTGCGATTCATGGGGTCACAAAGAGTTGGACATGACTGAGCAACTGAACTGAACTGAACCAAACTTCTAATAGCCAATACATATACCTGAATGCTAATTACTTAAAATTAGGAACATAAGCACCAAACAGATTTTATACATATATTTGCTGATCAGAGCATCTTGTGTGTGTGTGTGTGTATTGGGGGGGGGGGCTTATATTCTTTTGTCAGAATGTATATAACACTGTGGTAAGCTAACTTGTCAGCTTGCAAGTAGGGTAAAATCACAGGCCTTTTACAGTTTCTGGCTTAGAATGATGGTCAAAAATTGTTATGTCATAAATTAAAAAAAATATTGATAGCTCATGGACTTTCCTGGTGGCCCAGTGGTTAAGACTCTGTGCTCCCAATCCAGGGGACCTGGTCAGAGAACTAAGTCCCACATACTGCAACTAAGAGTTGAATGCAGCAACTAAAAATACCATATGCCACAACTAAGACCTGGCTCAGCTAAATAAACGTTTAAAAAATTGATTTCTCATTGTTAACTTGATTTATTAACTTATTTTCATTAACTTTATATCTCATTATTTTATTAACTAAATTTAATCGTATGAACAATAGTTCATATATGGTTTTGAATATTTGTATCTTGTCATCTGCAAGTTGTATGCTTATATTCTTAATTAATATTAAGTTATTTTTAATTAGATGGTTGATTTTTTTTTAACAATGTAAGGGTTTTAAAAATTTATTTGTAACATTAGGCAAAATTATTTAAAGTCAGTACATTATTTAAAGAATTTTACATGTGATTGCTTCTACTGTCCATCAAAGTCACTTTAGTTCCTCGAAAGCTTGAGTCAAGGTTTATCTTCAAGACAGCCCTTTTCCCACCCCCAAAGTTTTGCTTTATTTCAATCTCTAAATGATGCCACGCACTGACCCTAGGATTGAGTACAGAGTTCCAAGAGTAGCATGAAGTTTTAGTGTCATTTCCATATTCATGAATGGTGTGAACTTGGAAAAGACCTTTACCTTCTATGAAGATGTAATTAATGGAAAATTGTCTGTGAGCCTCAAAGAATCATAAATAAATAATGCACATACTTACTTTCATTAGTTTAACTTAAAACAGATAAGTGTAATAGCTCACAAATATTTGTATGTAGGACCAAGGTCTTTGGATGTTGAACACCATGTAATCATTCTCCAACAAATATCTGTAATTGATCATTTTTAACTTTTAGTCTTAGTGTCTTCAAAAGGGATGATAATTTAAAAAGAAACTTGGGAAGCAACTTTAAGAAGATATCTCTTAAGAAGATATCTCTTTTAAAAATAATCTATGCTTAATCCACAGTTGTCCTGTCAGTCAGCCCATAATTCTTTTAGTTGGACTTCTTTTATCTCCACTTGAATTTGCACACACTGATAATATCAAACATTTCCCCACCTCGGATCTTTGGGACCTAATTCTTCAAGTAATTTACTTTAGGGTGACTTGTAGGGTCAGTGTAGATGGATTTGCCTGGGTTTTCAATTTCAGACACCCTCTAAACCTAATGAGTTCAAATCATATACACTTCAAAGCTATTACACCCAAGAATATTACAGACTGTGGGAAGGTATAAAAATGAAATACTAGGTCTCTCATACTTTTAACGGTTCTTATAATTCTTTCCAGAGATCTAACAAGTAGTTCTGTGAATGGAGCAAAACCACACAGTTGACTCCATGAGGCATTTCCAACAATGTGAGCATGCGAGTCTATAGGAAAAACCCCATAGGGATACATATCAACTCTTGGGTTGTTTTTTTACTGATCGATAGATTCTTTGTATGAATATATATGTATTTAAAATATTTGTCTGTATTTGGATAACTCAGATAAACTGTGATACATATATATTTAAAGTAAAATAAAGCATAAAATTTTATTATATCAATTGCAAATATATTTTGTCATAATTCACTTGCTTTTCGACTTTGTTTATATGTCTTCTGTCATACACATAATATATGTTGAGTTTTATGTTTTGTCAAGATAGCTTTCTCTTGGGCAATTCCCTGGTAATCCAGTAGTTCAGACTCTGGCCAGGGTTCAATTGCTGGTCGGGGAACTAAGGTCCCACAAGCCTTGTGGCCAAAAAAAGATTGCTTTCTCTCCCCAAGGTATAAATATATTTTTCCATATTTTATTTTATCCTTAAAAAAATTTACATCTTAAATACATGTGGAATTTATGTTTTTTATGTATGGTGTGAGAAAGGCTTTGTGTCCTAACACCAGTTTTTTAATAATATGCCAGTACCTTTCTGATTTTTAAATGCCTCATTTATCACATACTAAGATCATTGACTGTTTTTCACAGTACCACATTATTTCAATTACTGTGACTTTATAATATACATTTTAATACCTGCTGAAGTTAGTCCTGTTTCTTGTTTTAAAAAAACCCTTGGCTTTTTTGGCTCAACTCATAAACTTGAAAACTAGCATGCCAGTTCTATAAAATGTGTGCTCAATCATGTCTGACTCTTTGCAACCCCAGGCTCCTCTGTCCATGGATTATCACAGCAAGAATACTGGAGTGGGTTACCATTTCCTCCTCCAGGGGATCTTTCTGACCCAGGGATCGAACCTGCGTCTCCTGTGGCTCTGGCATTAACAGGCAGATTCTTTACCTCTGAGCCACCTGGGAAGCCCAGTTCTATAAAATACCCCCAAATTGCATCACATTTTTAATTTAAATTGGGGAGCATTAATATCTGGATAATATTAAACCTTTTAATTAGGAATATCTTTTATGGCTTTCATTAAAATTATATGGTTATCTTCAATAAGTTTCATAATTTTAAGTTTTTCCTAATAAATTCAGAAATTCATTGAAACTGAATTTGGCTTTCTTCTCTATTATGTTTTCAAATTTGTATTGTAGAAAAGCTATAGATTTTTATATGTTAATCTTGTTTCTGTGTCTCTAGAAATATTTAATTAGTCCATATAGATATTATGTGATTGCCTTAAATTTTCCTGGTATCTGTCTACCATGCCAATATTCATATTTATTTTTTTCTGCTTTTTTTGTGTTGACTAGTAACTCCAGGACAAAATTATTGACCGTAGGTATCATTATATATTGTTCCTGACTTTTATGAAGATGTGGTTTAATTTTTTTTCAGAATAACATTTGAAAATTAGCAAAATGTTAGTAATTGTTAAAGATGAGTGATAGATACATGGAGCTCATTAATCTGTTTTCCCTATATTTGTATATGCTTGAAAACTTTTATAATAAAGAGTTAAAAGAGTTATTAAATAAATAAAGGAGAACAAGATGTTTTAGGTTTTTGGTAGAAACTACTTTCCAAATTAAGCAAGTATCTTTTTTCCTTATCTTATTGTAAATTTTTATTTGAATATGTTAGTCTCTCAGTCGTGTCCGACTCTTTGAGACCCCATGGACTGTAGCCCACCAGGCTCCTCCGACCATGAAATTCACCAGGCAAGAATACTGGAGTGGGTAGCCATTCCCTTCTCCAGGGGATCTTCCCGATCCAGTGATAGAACCTGGGTCTTCTGCATCGCAGGCAGATTCTTTACCATCTAAGATGGGAATAGAATTAAAATGTGTCTTCAAAAAATTTTTTGAAAGGAAAACTGTGACAGGGTCCACCTATTTGGAAAGACCAAGGAAAAAAGCAGGAGAATCTCAATATAAAAAAATTGAGAACTCATTCATCAAACACTTAAATTGGCTTCTCTCTTTTCATCAAGTGACAGTTTTCAATGAGATAAGTGTCTATGGTACTTAGCACATTGCTGAAAACACAGAAGGGACTAAATAAATGTTTCATAGTTATAAGGTTTTTGTGGGGAAGAAACATGGGATGTGGAAGCTGTATTGCATCACCTAGACTACCCTCTCCAGGACTGAAGGACATCCTCCCACCACCCCGAGCTGTTGGGATCATAGTTGGCTGACGCTCTCCAGCTGCCAGTCGTTTTCCAGGAATTACTTGTGACTGAAGAGAACCACTTTGTTCAAGCTTCCACCCTCTCCTCAGGAGCCTCTGTGTCAGCTGACTAGCCTGAGTGCAACTGTAACATCCCAGCATCCTTGTCCTACTCAGGACAGACTGGAAGGGCTCTCCCAGCTCCAGGGCTCCCTGTCAGCTGGTTGAGGCTGTAGGGTTGCCAGATAAAATAAATACAGCATGTCTAGGTAAATCTGAATTTTAGATAAACAATAAATAATTTTTAAAAATCAGTATGTCCCACATATTGCATGGAACATATTGCTGCTAAAATTCTTTTTGCTATTTCTCTGAAATTTGAGTTTAACTGTGCACCCTGCACGTTCATTTGCTAAACCTGGCAGCCCCAAGAGACATCACAGCCTAACTTCATCTCCTATTTTCCCGCTTCTCTTCCTCATTCCCCAGCCACCTTCCTGCATGCTGACCTCTGTCGCAGAGTCTGCTTCTGAGTAACGAGTCTACAATAGAAACTTAAAACACCTTTCTTTGTCCTGCCTGAATTTTACAACCAGTTGAGAGATTGGCTGCTGCTAAGTCGCTTCAGTCGTGTCCAACTCTGTGCGACCCCATAGATGGCTCCCCCATCCCTGGGATTCTCCAGGCAAGAACACTGGAGTGGGTTGCCATTTCCTTCTCCAGTGCATGAAAGTAAAAAGTGAAAGTGAAGTCGCTCAGTCGTGTCCGACTGTTCGTGAACCCATGGCCTGCAGCTTACCAGGCTCCTCTGTCCATGGGATTTTCCAGGCAAGAGTACTGGAGTGGGGTGCCATTGCCTTCTCCTGAGAGATTGGCACATGGGTTCAAAAGATTCTCTTAGACTGATTATTGCAGAGCTGAGACTAGAGAACACAGCTGAGAGCCTAATGGGTTCACCCGTATGTCATTCCCAGTTGTATTTACTCAGAGTCTGCCACTAAGCCTATTTCTATTTCCTGTTTACCAATTAGTTAAGTCATTTCTCCTCTCTTGGGGAGGTGTGAATAAGGGGGTAGATGAGAAACCAGGATAGTTTCTCCTGCAATAGTCCCTCTCCATGAAAATATGAAGCCAGGGAAAGAGGTCTCCTACCACAGTGTTTTGTTTAAGATAAAAGCAGCCCTGTTTGAATGGTCAGTGCAAAGGAGTATAGAGGACCCTAATGCAAAACAGGTTGGGCCTGCCAAAAATATGACTTCTGTCTCCTTTACCTCCTCTGTCTCTTCTCCTTCCCTAAGTGAAGGGTTTCCTCAGGACATGCTTATTCCTTTTCTCTGTGTGATCTGCTTTGTAGAGCTTGTCTGGGCATGACCTTCAGATCAACTTTTGCCTTGGACTCTCTCCTGAGCTCCAGTTCTCTCAGTATATTGCCAGAGGTTCTGTCCTCTATATCTCAGTTTTCTGAAAGTACTCTTAACTGTGGTATGTCCCTGCTTCAGGCACACTCTTTCGCTTCGGTGTGAACAAATTCTCATTCAAGCTGCCAAGCAATGAGGAGCATGTCTGAGGAGGATGTGGGAACCTGGGGAAAGGAAGCATCAAGATTTCAAGAAGATTAGGGACTGGAGTATGGGACAAGACACAACAGTCTTTGTTTTCAATTCTTAAAGTATCTATTTCTTAAGTGCTGACTGTGTGCAGGTGAGGAAGGAATCCCAAATGCCCTGTGAAGGGACCTCAGCTACAACCGTTGGTAGATTTCTACTTAAGTGCTTCACTATTACAGAGAAGGCAATGGCAAACCACTCCAGTACTCTTGCCTGGAAAATCCCATGGGCGGGGGAGCCTGGTAGGTTGCAGTCCATGGTGTCACTAAGAGTCGGACACGACTGAGCGACTTCACTTTCACGCATTGGAGAAGGAAATGGCTACCCACTCCAGTGCTCTTGCCTGGAGAATCCCAGGGACAGGGGAGCCTGGTGGGCTGCCGTCTATGGGGTCGCACAGAGTCGGACACGACTGAAGTGACTTAGCAGCAGCAGCAGCAGCTTCACTATTAATGGGGCTCACTTTCTTTTGACTGTGCCCAGAGGCATGTGGGATCTTAGTTCTCCAACCAGAGATGGAATCCAAGCCTCCTGCAGTGGAAGCGTGAAGTCTTAACCACTGAACCCCAGGGGAGTCCCTAATGGGACTCACATTCTGCTTGTTTTGCTTCCTTTTGACTTAACTGCTGGATTAGGTTTTCCCTCTTAACAGCTTTTGCCTCTTCATTTTCCTTACGCTTTATGGTACTTTTCAAGTTCATGACCCTTCTTAGTACCCTTCAGGGTCACCTACATTAACAGCCTTATTTTTTTGTGTGTGGTCTTCTTGGATTCCCTGAACAAATCATCTGATCAGCTGTGCTCAGGGTTTTGAGCCAGGACAGCTCATAGGTCCTTGGTCAATCTATTGTCATTTTGTTGTCATGTCTGACTCTTGTGACCTAATGGCCTGTAGCCTGCCAGGCTCCTCTGTCCATGGGATTTCCCAGGCAAGAATACTGGAGTGGGTTGCCGTTTCTGGCTAGTTCACCATATGCATCAAATGACTGGTGATTCTAATTGTTTAAGGCAGTGATTTTCAAGCTGTGCTCTTAAGAGCACTCAGAGGCTCCATAGGAGGTGAGGGGCACGCCGAGTAGATGGACTTCCTAACTTCCCTTTTTCTTCTTTCACTAAAATGATTCCAATTTTATTCATCTTATATTTTCAGGCTCTAAGATTATATTTGAAAGATGTGTTCTGCTTGAAGCTTTTCTAAGTGTGTCTGTTCTGGTTTTAGTCACACCTTTTCCTTTTCCAGCTTTCAAACTATTTGAGAAGTAGATGCAGTAGTTAGATGGAGAGTTTTAAAATGACAACCCTATATGCAAGACAGCAAAAGAGACACAGATGTAAAGAACAGACTTTTGGACTAAATGGGTCAAGGCGAGGGTGGGATGATTTGAGAGAGTAGTATTGAAACATGTATATTACTATATGTAAAATAGATGTCCAGTACAAGTTTGATGCATGAAGCAGGGCAGTGAAAGCTGGTGCTCTGGAACAACCCAGAGGGGTAGGGTGTGGAGGGAGGTGGGAGAGGGGTTCAGGATGGGGGGACACATGTGCACCTGTGGCTGATTCATGTCAATGTATGGAAAAACCCCCATAATATTGTAAAGTATTTAGCCTCCGATTAAAATAAATGAATAAATTAAAAAAATCAGCTTTATTATGAGTAACACTCAACTGGGGATTGCAGTCTGGTTCCATGGCAACAACTAGCTATCCTAATATTGTTTCTCTAAGCCTTGACTTAGGACTGCTCATCCAAGGGGATAATGACCTTCCCTGAGAATCCCTGGCTTTTTCTTCTTTATTAATTCTTAAAGTTTCCATGCCCAGTGTGATGATTTCCCTTGGCAGAGAAGATGGTCAATTTCTCCTCTTTCTTATTTTCTTGAAACCACACTCTTCATACCAACCCCAACTCCTCTGAGTATCCTCCTGTGACTGCAGGTGGGAGCTGTATCTTTTGTTACCAGAAAGCTCTAGAATGGTACAGAAGAGGAGCATGAATTAAACTATCAGCAAGGTTGGTCTGCATTCTTGGCTGAAAATAAGTCCCTATTCTATTTCTCACTTCAGTTTATGCTCAGCTGCTAGTTGATAGAGTAAATCAGAAATCAGGCAGTGAGCCCAAATGACAAAATAAAATCCTTCAAGTAATATAGTATCACAAATTTAAACCCCCCTGCCCCACATTGAAAGTCCAAGAACTAAATTCTTTTCCTTTATATAAATTTAAGTGCAAAGAAATTATAGCTCTTACCGACTTACTCTGCTTAATTTCAGAAGGGTTACTCTCAAACTCTGGATAGAAACTGCCATTGGCAGCTCTGGCTTCTTCTGTTGGAATAATACCGTTTTCTGTGAGAATCATCAGCATGGTGAACTCAAGATTTTCTGCTTTGTAGAAACTTTGCCATTGGCAGCTCTGGCTTCTTCTGTTGGAATAATACTGTTTTCTGTGAGAATCATCAGCATGGTGAACTCAAGATTTTCTGCTTTGCACTTTCATCACACAAGCTGGATTTCACTTTTTTGCTATCTTTGAAATTAGCCCTAATATTTGACTCACATTGACCAATGGAATGTGAGTTGAAACAGTGTGTTACTTCCTGGTGGAAAATTTATGAGCACTTTGCTTAGTCCTTCTGCCCCAGCACCTGTGGAAATTTTGGCTTGAGATGGAACATCCAGTGGATGGGATCCCTGATTTACTGTGATTAGTAGAATTCCCTAGCAATAGACATGTAGTATAGATGGAGAATCTTGACTTATACAGTATCATCCTGATTGATACACCTTCTCAGGAATACGGAGATTGAATTAATCCAAACTAAAGTCATTCAAAAGCCCCACTTTTTAAGAAGTCTAAAACCTGAATAGGTCCTATATAAATACAGTTATCAAGCAAAAAATTTAAAAAATAGTCATATCCTTTGCCTCTTGAGTAATTATTACAAGCAAGGTGACCTTCCTAGAACCCTTACCTTGGTGTGTTCCTGACCAGACTTTCAGGGGTATTTGAAGGAAGGAGAGAAACAGTGGAAACACATGATGCAAAGAGAAAGTCCTGTGAATCTCAGCCTTACCAGGTATCAGTCAGTCTGTGCCAATTGCTTGGAGACCATGATGACCAAACAGAAACTCAGGAGAATCTTCCTTCAGGTATCAATTATGGAATAACTATGGCATCAGGCCCTGTGTTTACTGTATCTTGGGGGAAATTCCTCAACGCATAGTGCTTCCTGTCCCAGAGAACAGCTTTTGTAAAATTTAGAAATTTGCCGAAGTGCCATGCCCCGACAATTATTTGAGATGCCCTTCTTTCCTCTTCAGCATATTCAAAGCTTCCTTACTCCCAACTGCCTTTTGAAGCCTGCTTCTCTGCCACACACACCAGCGTAAAACTAAATGTGAGCCCTGTAAGGTATTGCTTCTGATTTGTTCCCACGAGAGGCATTTCTAGTCCTTTACTACACTGGCTGTTACCATGGTCTGTTTTGTGATTGTCCGTTGGCCACCTCATGCGAAGAGTTGACTCACTGGAAAAGACTCTGATGCTGGGAGGGATTGGGGGCAGGAGGAGAAGGGGACGACAGAGGATGAGATGGCTGGATGGCATCACTGACTTGATGGACGTGAGTCTGAGTGAACTCCAGGAGTTGGTGATGGACAGGGAGGCCTGACGTGCTGCGATTCATGAGGTTGCAAAGAGTCGGACACGACTGAGCAACTGAACTGAACTGAAACTAGGGGGTAGGCTGTTTACAGCCTGGGGGCAGAATTCAATCCTCTATGTATGCATGTGTATAAATATGGACTGTAGCCTACCAGGACTCCTCTGTCCTTGGGATTTCCCAGGCAAGACTACTAGAGTGGGTTGCCATTTCCTTCTCCAGGGATTGAACTCATGTCTCCTGCATTGTCAGGTGAATTCTTTACCACTGAGCCACCAGGGAAGCCCAGACTTACATTTACATTTATATAAAACATATCACTAACTTATCACATTTATTGAAAAATATAATGATTTTTGCATTTTAAATGGTTGAAAAATCAAAAGGATAGTAGTTTGTGACATAAAAATAATATGAAACCAAGCTTGATGTCCATATGTCAAGTTTTATTGCAATACAGCTATGCCCATTCATTCCTGCATGGGGTGTGGCTTCTTCCACATCCTGAGACCTAGTTGGAGAGTGGCAACAGATTGTATAGCCTACAAAGGCTAACATACTTATTAAAGCTGGCTCTTTACAGGAAAGGTTTGCTGACTTCTAGCCTAAGTAACGGAGAAGGCAATGGCACCCCACTCCAGTACTCTTGCTTGGAAAATCCCATGGACTGAGGAGCCTGTTAGGCTGCAATCCATGGGGTCACTAAGAGTCGGACACGATTGAGCGACTTCCCTTTCACTTTTCACTTTCATGCATTGGAGAAGGAAATGGCAAACCACTCCAGTGTTCTTGCCTGGAGAATCTCAGGGACAGCAGGGCCTGGTGGGCTGCCATGGGGTCACACAGAGTCGTGCACAACTGAAGTGACTTAGCATAGCATAGCATAGCCTAAGCATATAAATTTTGCTCCGATCCCTGACTTGAAACTGTTGTTACTGTCTCTGATGTGTTCCTAGGAGCCTGGTGAAAATCAACACTTTTATAGTGGGTTCTGTCTTGGACTTTGCCTTTCTTTTTTTTTTTTTCCTGATTTTGACTAACTTCTGAAACTTCAGAGGAATAAGCACTGCCTTCACTACAGCTTTGCCTGAAATAATGGAATATGACCTACTGGTCCATATTCCTCCATGGTTCACATAACCTTTCCAGGAAGGCTCAGCTAAGTTTAGAAAACAAAACACAACAGAAACCTAACTTTTTTTTTCTTTCAATTTAAATTTCACAGAAGAGTTTTATATCCTGGTTCATGCTGGTTTTGGGAAGCTTGGCAATTTGGGGGTTAGAGTTGAAGGGTAAATGACCTGAAGAGTGAAAACTCAGACCTTTGATCTGGCTGGCCCTTCCTTTCTGATTTTATATGTGGTTCAGCAAAACTGTGTGAATTGTCCTGATCCAGGGTTCTGATTCTATTATAAACCAAAGATAAGTAGATATTTGGCACAGGGGCGCCAGACAAGCACTGGGAGTAATCTGCGGATGTGCAAACCTCCATCCTCACCAGAGGTCCTGTGACACGGCAGGAAGCTCACAGCAGGAGGAAGAGTTTGCTTTTCCACAATAGGACTTGAGTTCTTCCTCTGGAAAATGGCAAGCGCCACTCTTTTTTCCCTAAAGAGTCTTATGTTGCAATATCCTAAAATAAAGTCCTCTTCCAGCAAACAGAACAGATTTCCTGTCCACCTTTTGTCTCCCAGCAGGAAAGCAAGTCTAATACCTTTACAGTTCCTCAGGCCTCATCTAGTGACCCCACTGAAAACTTAACTTCTTAATTTATCCCATTCCTTCTCTTCATAAACAGGGCTGATTCTGAAGGATCTGAGTGTCTTTTTACTTTTTCTTTTCGTATTTCTTTACTCCCGCTTCCCCCCACCAGACATCTCTTTCCCTAACATACTCTATTAGAGTTTGATCCCTGGGTGGGGAAGATCCCTAGAGGAGAGCATTCTTGCCTGGAGAATCCCATGGACAGAGGAGCCTGGCAAGCTGTGGTCAATAGGATCGCGAAGGGTTGGACAGTATTTAGCAGAATAGACTTAGCACCCATGCACAGACTACTTCAAAATCTAATTCAAAACGTTTTGTGTTCTCATATAAAAGCCTCAGTTTTAGTACTCCTTTTTGGTATTAAATATTTAAAGAGACTTGTAATGATATTTTTGTTTAACGCTGCTGAGTCTCCCAAGGACATTACCTCTCCTGACTGGTTGAATACATTGCACTGGGATAAAGATGATTTAGTTTTAAATGATGCAGTTTCCTGGAGGAATTCTAAGCGAATTTTGGACCATGATTTACAAAACAAACTGTTGTTTAGTACTTTTGATCCAGGTGTTTAAAAGGTGTTTAAAACCAACACCTTTTAAAGCAGCCACATATATTACCAGACCCATTTAAAAGCTTCTTACTCTGTGTCCTCTTCTTTGGGCTTAGTTCTTAGGTCAGAATGTCAATTACACTCTTAAAAAGTGGTTATTAATTGTCCAAGTAAAATGTTAATGATTCAGGAAAATATCTGTCCTTTTCAAGAAGACTTTCTCTTCATATTTAGAAGTAAAACACAGACAGGCTACTTCAGGGTGATAATATCCTGGAGCAAGATGAAATAATTTGACAGATAATAAAAAAATGATTCTTATTTGGAATAGGAAACTCCGAATTGGCTGATTTGGGAAGTTGAAATCCAAGGACAAAATAATAAATAGCATGTTTTGAAATGTCTTTCTATGGGGCATTTATAATGTAAACTGAGGATTGCTTAATGGTTTATTTGAATTGCCAGTGGTACAGAAAAGAGCAAATAGAGAAGAAAGAAGAAAGGAAAGTTCTTTATTACAGGTATCAGAGTAGCACACTGATTAAGAAAGAAATTAACTATGCAAACATGATTACAGTAACATCAATGGAACTTTAAATAAAAGAAAAAAAATCACTTACATTTCTGCTACTTCCAAATCAATCTGTTCTCCTTTTTTTTTTTAAGGATTCTTTTGTTCTGTTAATTAGGTGGAACATTGTTTGTTGGCCATTTCCAAACTATAAGGCAGACAGCCCAGGGATGTTTTGTTTTGCTTTAGTATTGTAATAATGCTAATCTTTGTGCAAATTTAGGAAAAACTTTTGCATTGTTTTCCTAGAATAAATCCACAGAAATAAGATTTCTGAATAAAAGGACATTACCATTTTAATAGTTCTTTATTATGTTAACTCTAAAAATTATCATATCATTTTATTTTATGCAAGTACACTGCCTCATCTGGATATTTTAATTTGAAATCAAGTTGGTATAAAATGGTGCTGTGTGCTAAGTCGCTTCAGTTGTGTTCAACTCTTTGTGATTCTGGACTGTAGTCCACCAGTCTCTTCTGTCCATGGGGTTCTCCAGGCAAAAATACTGGAGTTGCCATGCCCTCCTCCAGGGGATCTTCCCGACCCAGAGAAGGAACCTGTGTCTCTTAAGTCTCCTGCCTTGGCAGGCAGGTTCTTTACCACTAGTGCCACCTGGAAAGCCCATAAAATGGTGCTTTATTGTTATTTCAGTGCTTATTTCTATCAATATTAGATGGATTGAACATTTCCCCATATTTGTATCTACTAATTATAATTTCTATTTTGGGGTGCAAACTCTTTGATTATATTATATATTTATTTGTGTCCTGGGAGCCTTAATAGTGTTCTTACCAGATTTTCACAAGTGCATTTTAATGTAGGTATTAACCCTTTGCTTAATTACTCTGAATATTATTTTGTCCATTGTATTGCTTTCCAGTTTTTTTGGTTTATCATGTTTTGAATTTTGAATGATAAAATAATTGGTCCTATCTTTTGTAGTTTCTTCTGTTGCTTCAAAACTTAGAAAATTATGTTAAACTCAAGATCAAATTTCATGAGGTCCTAGTGCATAGGGGGAATTTAATGGTAGTGGGAGCTGAGTAAGGAAATCAAGACAGATAGAGCTAAAGTTATACAATTGTTAGAGTGTGCATATGAAATATTTTCCCATAGAGAAATTGTATTGTCCCTACTGAGAAGTATTAATACTATCAGCATGACTGATACCTATGATGCCCAACTGTGCAATAAGAATGAAGAAGGGAGCATATCACTTTCTGAGAAATTTAGCCTCAAGAAGGTAGCCAACTAGTTTATCCACATTCAGGATAATTTTGTTTTTTTGTTTTGGTTGCTTGAGATGAATGGCTGTAAATAGAAGTCTAACTAACAGCATAGCTTCGGGAAAGAATGAAATCTCACAATGATGCAACTGTTGCTAAATAATTTCCTGCTTGTCCCTAGAGTGGCCAGTTTCAGAAGGATCAGGGAGATCTCATCTTATACCATGTTACACCAAAGATGGAGGGGTCAAGAAATTACACTTCCTCATTGCCACATGCCTGTACTTACAATAAGCAAAGATTTTCTGGGATATCCTCAATTCAGGTACTCTGTTTTGTTAATCTACAGTGCAGCCTACTTGCCAGATCACAGGTCCCAGCTTCTGTTCAAAACAGCAGAGTCAACATAGGAATTTGGCAACAAATTCTGAGCTGTTCTCACCTCAACTCCTCTCTTCTAACCCATTTTACTTATTTTCATGGACTGAACAACACACTTTTATGTTCAATTCTCAGTCTCAGAAAGTCTAATGGTTCTTTATTATACATTGCAATAAGCCCAAACTTCTTTTTTCCATCTTTAAAGACTCTGCCCCACTTAGGTAACCTTATTATTCTTGTTTCCTGGACACTCTTTCGCTCTAGTCAAGTACCTCTGATCTCTTTTCCTTGCAGTTGACCTGTTCATTTCCACCTGTTATGCTGTTGTTTTCCTTTTGTCAATCTGTTCCAGCAGCTAAAATAGAATATAATAGACTGGGTGGCTTATAAACAACAAAAATTTATTTGCAACCATTCTGGAGGCTGGTGAGTCCAAGGTCAAGGCAGATTTGGCATCTGGGGAGAGCTTGCTTCCTGATTCATACATGTCTTCACGTGGTGGAAGGACAAGGAGTATTTCTGGGGTCACTTTATAAGGGTACTAATCCCATTCTTGAGAGCTCCACCCTCATGGCCTAATTGGCTCCCAAGGGCCCCACCTCCACACTTCACACTGGGATTAGGTTACTTTTTTTTTTTTAATTTTTATTTTATTTTATTTTTTAACTTTAAAATATTGTATTGGTTTTGCCATACATCAAAATGAATCCGCCACAGGTATACATGGGATTAGGTTTCAACATATTAATTTTGTGGGGAACACAAACATTTAGTCTATAGTGCTTTCTTTGCCTAATGCTTTCCTCCTGGAATACTTTCCCTCCTTTCCTCACTTAAAACCAAACTCACTGGTCAAGCCCTAACTCAAGTCTGACATTAAACAAAGCAAAGGACAGTATAGAACTCATGCTCCTTGAGAAGTTTAGATGCCATTGCACAGATAAATCTCTGGACAGAATCGATTCATTAAACACTGCTCTAGCCTCTTAGAGATGGATTGATGTTCTCTTTATGTGTCTACTGGTCTTTTTTGACAAGTGCACATCTCTTGGGGAGAAGGCAATGGCACCCCACTCCAGTACTCTTGCCTGGAAAATCCTGTGGATGGAGGAGCCTGATAGGCTGCAGTCCATGGGGTCACTAAGAGTCGGATACGACTGAACGACTTCACTTTCACTTTTCACTTTCATGCACTGGAGAAGGAAATGGCAACCCACTCCAGTGTTCTTGCCAGGAGAATCCCAGGGACGGGGAGCCTGGTGGGCTGCCGTCTATGGGGTCGCAGAGAGTTGGACAAGACTGAAGAGACTTAGCAGCAGCAGTGGCAGCACATCTCTTGGGCAGTATTCAGGTTCTTAAAGGATACTGGAGAGGTACCCCTCCCCCACCCCCAATACTGCTTGCAAATGTGATCAGTATATTGGATGTACTGGCTTTGGATAGTTATGTAGAGTTGGGCCATAGAGCACCAAGAATTGATGCCTTTGAACTGTGGTGCTAGAGAAGACTCTGAGAGTCCCTTGGATTGCACGGAGATCAAGCCAGTCCATCCCAAATGAAATCAACCCTGAATATTCATTGGAAGGGCTGTTGTTGAAGCTGAAGCTCCAATACTTTGGCCACATGATGGGAAGAGCCAACTCATTTGAAAAGACCCTAATGCTGGGAGAGGTTGAAAGCAGGAGGAGAAGGGGATGACAGAGGATGAGATGGTTGGATGGCATCAATGGATTCAATCTACATGGGTTTGAGCAAACTCTGGAAGAGAGTGAAGGATAGGGAAGCCTGGCATTCTGCAGTCCATAGTGTAGCATTTCAGACACCACTGAGTGACTGAACAACAATAAAAACAATTGACTTTGGGTGTTATGCCAGTAGGAAACCACTTTATTTCTTCTTACCGCTGCCTTCAAATCAAACCTTTACATAAACTCCAAACTCCTGATGGTGTCTCAGGTTTTTGTTTCTCTGGATGTGGGGGATTAGAGCAATTTCAGTTATTAAAAATTCCAGCCCAATCTAAATCAAGATTTTAATCACATGTCTAATGAAAAGATTCTCCTTCCATGTGTTCCCAGAGACTTGATGTGGGAAAGGGGGAGGCAAAGTCTGCCTTTGCTTCCTTCCTCTTTCCACCTTTTGAACCTGCCTGCTAGATGCACAGTTAGGGGTGAGGAGGGGCTAGAAGTTGAGGGACATTTTTAAAAAACTTAATTAGTCTAGTCTGCAAATAACCCTCTGCATAGTCAATATGCAAATACTGACCATTTTTAAAATAAGGTGCTTGTGTTGGTTCTTTGGGGACACCCTGTTGGAGCCCTCTGACTCTGCAACATTTCTGAGAGGTACTCTCTTGCTGCTCTCTTGTGACATGTCCTCAGTCCTCCTCCAGCAGTTCATACTGGGTGACCTCTTTTTGATGGAGTGTGGTCCACTGGAGAAGGGAATGGCAAACCACTTCAGTATTCCTGCCTTGAGTACCCCATGAACAGTATGAAAAGGCAAAAAGATAGGACACTGAAAGATGAACTCCCCAGGTTGGTAGGTGCCAAATATGCTACTTGAGATCACTGGAGAAATAACTCTAGAAAGAATGAAGAGAAGGAACCAAAGCAAAAACAATACCGAGTTGTGGATGTGACTGGTGATGGAAGCAAGGTCCAATGCTGTAAAGAGCAATATTGCATAGGAAGCTGGAATGTTAGGTCCATGAATCAAGGCAAACTGGAAGTGGTCAAACAGGAGATGGCAAGACTGAATGTCAACATTTTAAGAATCAGCGACTAAAATGGACTGGAATGGGTGAATTCAACTCAGATGACCATTATATCCACTACTGTGGGCAAGAATCCTTTAGAAGAAATGAAGTAGCTATCATAGTCAACAAAAGAGTCTGAAATGCAGTAGTTGGATGCAGTCTCAATAACGACAGAATGATCTCTGTTTGTTTCCAAGGCAAACCATTCAATATCACAGTAATCCAAATCTATGCCCCAACCAGTAATGCTAAGAAGCTGAAGTTGAACGGTTCTATGAAGACCTACAAGACCTTCTAGAATTAACATCCAAAAAAAGATGTCCTTTTCATTATAGGGGACTGGAATGCAAAAGTAGGAAATCAAGAAACACCTGGAGTAACAGGCAAATTTGGCCTTAGAATACGGAATGAAGCAGGGCAAAGGCTAGTAGAGTTTTGCCAAGAGAATGCATTGGTCATAGCAAACACCCTCTTCCAACAACACAAGAGAAGACTCTACACATGGACATCACTAGATGGTCAATACAAAAATCAGATTGCTTATATTCCTTGCAGTTAAAGATGGAGATGCTCTATATAGTCAGCAAAAACAGGACCAGGAGCTGACTGTGGCTCAGATCTTGAACTTCTTATTGCCAAATTCAGACTTAAATTGAAGAAAGTAGGGAAAACCATTAGACCATTCAGGTGTGACCTAAATCAAATCCCTAATGATTACACAGTGGAAGTGAGAAATAGATTTAAGGGACTAGATCTGATAGAGTGCCTGATGAACTATGGTCAGAGGTTGATGACATTGTACAGGAGACAGGGATCAAGACCATCCCCAAGAAAAAGAAATGCAAAAAAGCAAAATGGCTGTCTGAGCAGGATTTACAAATAGCTGTGAAAAGAAGAGAAGCGAAAAGCAAAGGAGAAAAGGAAAGATATAAACATCTGAATGCAGAGTTCCAAAGAATAGCAAGGAGAGATAAGAAAGCCTTCTTCAGTGATCAGTGTGAAGAAATAGAGGAAAACAACAGAATGTGAAAGACTAGAGATCTCTTCAAGAAAATTAGAGATACCAAGCGGACATTTCATGCAAAGATGGGCTTGATAAAGGACAGAAATGGTATGGACCTAACAGAAGCAGAAGACATTAAGAAGAGGTGGCAAGAATACACAGAAGAACTGTACAAAAAAGATCTTCACGACCCAAATAATCACGATGGTGTGATCACTCACCTAGAGCCAGACATCCTGGAATGTGAAGTCAAGTGGGCCTTAGGAAGCATCACTACGAACAAAGCTAGTGGAGATGATGGAATTCCAATTGAGCTATTTCAAATCCTAAAAGATGATGCTGTGAAAGTGCTACACTTCAGTATGCCAGGAAATTTGGAAAACTCAGCAGTGGCCACAGGACTGGAAAAGATCAGTTTTCATTCCAATCCCAAAGAAGGGCAATGCCAAAGAATGCTCAAATTACCGCACAATTGCACTCATCTCACACGCTAGCAAAGTAATGCTCAAAATCCTCCAAGCCAGTCTTCAACAGTATGTGAACCATGAACTTCCAGATGTTCAATCTGGTTTTAGAAAAGGCAGAGGAACCAGCAATCAAATTGCCAACATCTGCTGGATCACTGAAAAAGCAAGAGAGTTCCAGAAAAACATCTACTTCTGCTTTGTTCACTATGCCAAAGCCTTTGACTGTGTAGATCACAATAAACTGTGGAAAATTCTGACAGAGATGGGAATACCAGATCACCTGACCTGCCTCTTGAGAAACCTGTATGCAGGTCATGAAGCAACAGTTAGAACTGGACATGGAACAACAGACTGGTTCCAAATAGGAAAAGGAGTACGTCAAGGCTGTATATTGTCACCCTGCTTATTTAACTTATATGCAGAGTACATCATGAGAAATGCTGGGCTGGAAGAAGCACAAGCTGGAATCAAGATTGCTGAGAGAAATATCAATCACCTCAGATGCCGGGGTCCAGCCCCGGCTGATCCAGGGTATTCGAAGGAGAGACGGCGTAGGCGAGGATCAGGAAACAACTGCTTAATTAAACATTAATTAAGGATATAAAGAGTAATAGAATGAGGATAGCTCAGTGAGGAAATTCAGTGGAGAAAAGAGGCTGAGTAGCTTGGTTTACGCGGGAGAGCAATAAAACTTCAAGACAAGAAGTTTGCACCACTTACGTAGGCCGCAGGCATCCTTCTGTTCTCCCAAAGGAGAGGAGATACTGAGGCCTCCCCGGTTGGATCTTAGAATCCCAGGCATAATTAGCAAGCATGGCAGGTTCCGCACTCCAGATGGAGACTCAGCCAGAATTTGAGAGAGAGAGTGACATGGGGAGACCAAGTTTCGGTGAACAAGGCCCGCACTTTATTTTCCAAAGTAGTTTTTATACCTTAAGTTGTGCATAGAGGATAATGGGGGAAGGGGTAGAGTCATGCAGTAAGCCAGGCTTTCTTCCTGCAAACTTATCATATGCAAAAGTTTAGGTGATTTGCATCATCTTCTGGCCCGGAGACCTGTTAACATTTTAAGAAACTTATTTTTCTCTAAAGGTGATTATTCTAAAGTCAGGCACCAGCCTCTAAAAAGCACTGGACAAAGCTGCATTCCTATAGGGCAAAGGTGAGGTGGGCTCAATCAAGAAAAGAATTAACTCAAGGGTCCAAGATTACAAACATTGAGGCTACTACTTACATTTCTATACACCCATTATATCAATCAATACACTGCCAAGGACACAGTAGGTAAGGAGTATGGAGACTCAGCAGCAAACATGGGCCCAATAAGTGAAAAACCCTTCACCAATACAATTTCTAATCAATCTTTTAACTACTCAAAAGAATCTGTGTTTAGACAGTTTAGAACATCTCCTGCCTCTCACAGTTGGGAGGCTCTGAACAATCACATGTGGCCGGAAAAACCTATTCAGGCAGGCTAGAGGATTTCCAAAGGAGTTTGTAGGTTGAAACACTGTCACACCCAGGAATTATTAACTGAAGCTGTAAGCTAACTCTTTTTTTAGAGAGAGGTAGTGGGGGACAGCCCCCCCTAAAGTCAGAGGTTTAGGTGAAAGCACAAAGCAGAAAGTAGGCAGACTCTGGTTTGGGGGGTAGATGCTCGAGAATTTCCAGGGGGACTCCTGAGGCTCCATCCCGCCTTTGCGTATGCTGAGCCTCCTTCCTCATGACCTTTGCCACGGGAGGAGTTCCTCACGCTGGCTCCTGGCAGTGATAGACTTCCAGTTGAGCTCTTCCAGACCCTGAAAGATGATGCTGTGAAGGTGCTGCACTCAATATGCAATATGCACTCAATATGCAATATGCAGGCTCCCGGCACTCAGATATGCAGATGACACCACTCTTATGGCAGAAAGTGAAGAACTAAAGAGCCTCGTGATGAAAGTGAAAGAGGAGAGTGAAAAAGTTGGCTTAAAGCTCAACATTCAGAAAACTAAGATCATGGCATCGGGTCCCGTCACTTCATGGCAAATAGATGGGGAAAGAGTAGAAACAGTGGCTGACTTTATTTTTTTGGGCTCCAAAATCACTGCAGATGGTGACTGCAGCCATGAACTTAAAAGATGCTTACTCCTTGGAAGGAAAGTTATAGCCAACCTAGACAGCATATTAAAAAGCAGAGATATTACTTTGCCAACAAAGGTCCGTCTAGTCAAGGCTATGGTTTTTCCAGTGGTCATGTATGGATGTGAGAGTTGGACTGTGAAGAAAGCTGAGCACAGAAGAATTGATGCTTTTGAACTGTGGTGTTGGAGAAGACTCTTGAAAGTCCCTTTGACTGCGAGGAGATCCAAGCAGTCCATCCTAAAGGAGATCAGTCCTGGGTGTTCATTGGAAGGACTGATGCTGAAGCTGAAACTCCAATACTTCAGCCACCTGACGCGAAGAGCTGACTCATTTGAAAAGACCCTGATGCTGGGAAAGATTGAAGGCAGGAGGAGAAGGGGACAACAGATGACCAGATGGTTGTATGGCATCACGGACTCAATGGACATGAGCTTGAGTAAACTCTGGGAGTTGGTGATGGACAGGGAGGCCTGGCATGCTGCAGTCCATGGGGTCGCAAAGAATCGGACATGACTCAGTTATTGAACTGAACTGAACTGAACTGAAATTTTTCTGTTGAGGCCATCTAGACCCTGGTGGGCAGAGTTCTTGGATGGGGTCTCCTTAAGGAGGCTCTAGCCTGGCTCTCCTCTGCAACATCCATTTAGCCCACAGGTTACCTGGCATGTTACCCCTCTGGATCCTAAAATTACAGTATTCTGTCTTTGGTTTCCATTACAGATAACTCCAGCCGTGCTCTCCTTCTTGGACTTTATGAGGTGAGAATCAGGCATAAGTCTCTGTGTTCCCCAGACTCCAGGGAACACGGATCAAATTCTCTGGGGTAGGCAGAAAATTGCCCCCCACTGTTGTACATGCCTTAAGCCCAGAAACCTGTTAGTATGTTCCCTCACATGACAAACTGGACTTTGCAGATGTAATTGAGGTTAGGGATTTTGAGATGGAGAGGGTAATCTGGTAGATCATCCAGGTGAATCCCAGTGCATTGTCCTGGTGGATGTTTCAGTGTCAGAGGTCTCCAATAGGGTGTCCCCGAAGAACCAACAAAAGTACCCTGTTTGATAAATCATCAATATTTGGATATTGACTCTGCAAATGTGTCTTGGTGTGCCCAGTACATTATTTTAGCACCCTTACTCCCTCAGTCACAGTGCAGAGGCAGGAAAAGTCCCATTTAACATTTCTGGACAAGTTTTGTAAATCTTTGTCCCTTGTTCTGTGTTTCAGTACAGGTGCATATAAACCATCTCTAAGTATTTCCATTACTCACTAGCTGCCTGAATTCCTTTGCTGGACTTGGTCTCCTTAATAGAGACTCTGTTACTGAGTGTCCTCATGCATTTTGATAAACACATTCCTTGTGTTGGGGCCTGTACATTTTTGCTTATGTTTCTGGTCTGAAATAAATTTATGCAACCAAGTCAGCTCCTTCATGCTCTCATTCTATTTTATGTAAATTGGTAGAGACATATCATGTCTTAGGTCTATGGCTTCCAGAACATAAATGGAACTTCAGGTTTGGATGAGTTGAAGGGAATCTAAAGATGAGATCTTTGATTTGCTTCTTTCCTACCACTCCTGAATTTTCAATCATCTCTTCACACTGTCAAGGGGCTTCCTAGGTAGAGCACTGGTAAAGAATCCATCTGCCAAGGCAGGAGATACAAGAGATGTGGATTTGGTCCCTGGGTTGGGAAGATCTCTTGGAGAAGGGAATGGCAAGCCACTGCAGTATTCTTGCTTGGAAAATCCCATGGACAGAGGAGCCTGGTTAGCTACAGTCCATGGGGTCACAAAGAGTTGGACACAACTGAGCGACTAAGTAGTCCTCACTGTCATCCAGGATATACAAGTGTGGGATCCAGGGGTGTTGTCCTACTTCCTGTGTCAGTTTATTCCATTATGGAGATTTTTTTTTGAGCTCCTTGAAGGCAAGGGCCAAATCTTATTATCATGGCAACACCAGGCCAGCTCAGAGCCTGGAACAAAGCAGGAACTCAGCAAATGAATGAGTGAATGAACAAATATCATCAGGCCCCAAACTGGCTTCCGTAACATCTTCCTTGGGATGATTCAGAAGGATTTAAATCCCTTCTCTGCAGACTGGCCTTTAACTATATGAAGCTACTTTGTGCTAATTAATTAAGTCTTTTCATGTGATATATTTTCAATTCCCCAAAGGATATTCCTGCACATCGGTTATAACCCTTTCTACTTTAATTGTATGATAGCCTCCTAAGGAATGTTCAGTTTTCTGAAATGAATTCAGTAGGAGGGTGGGCCGGAAGTGATTGTGTAACTCTTGCAAAAGGCTGTGGTTTGAATCTTTCCAAAAGTCTTATCTCAGCAGCCCAGACGCAGGACTGTGCCAATAGTCACAGCTTCTCTGTTTACCATTGTGTAGTCTGCAGATAGCACTGGTGAGGGCCAAGGGCTTATATGGAAGGCGTCACGGTGTGTTTTAAGTGTGACAGGATATCAAATGGAACTTTTCATTGTGTCTTGATATTTCATCTGAAGCTTCAAAGTTGAGAACAAAAATGATAAGTATTCCTAGGTTTCTGAATGGGGTGCTAGTTAATACTAGACGTATCCATGCAGAAATTGTAAAAAGACAGCAAAAAGTTGACTGTGTATCAACTTGCCATCACACACCTCCAGCTGATGCAGGAGAAGGGGTTTGATTAAAGACTCTCTGGAGGTAGTGGACACTATTGTGGCATTTCCCTTTCTCTTCTTATGGGGAGACCTTTGAGAGAACTGGGGGCTCCAGTGGTACCCTGGGATTGGAATAGAGCAAGATGAGAGAATTCATGGAGAAATGGATATGTGTCCTGTGAAACTTAGGCATATGAATAAATAGGACCTAGGGCTTACCTCCTGCCTTATGAGTCTGGAATGTGGGAGGCTGGTCAGAACTATGATCGATCTCTAAATGAGTGAAGAAGGCTGTAGTGAGCCTGTCTGCACTGCCGGAATTTCCAGTGGTGAGGACATGCGTGTTCTAGGAATTACAAAGGAAGATAACTGACCTTGAACCAGGAGCTCTGCTGATGGTGTGAAGGGACCCAGCAATAAGCTGCCCTATGGTGTATTTCTGAGCAGGAGTTGAGCTGTTTGCAAGAAGCTCCTGGGAGAAGTGGGAGAATGCATCAGGGTTAAATGGGGCTTTCTAGCCAGGCTGTTCCCACCGGGAGCCTTTGAAAGCCCCACAAATGACCCCACTGGAGAGAGCCAACAAGTGGGCTCCTACCTCAAGACCAGGGTCTACTGTGTTGCAATAGTACCAACCATGAAAGAAACTCTCTCCTTTTCCTCTGATCCCTGTGCCCTATGCTTTGACCCTGGAGAAGCCAGAAGCAGCGGGAGGGGAAAGAGAGTGAAGGAGATGCAGGAAGGACAGGTAGTACTTCCTTCCCACGCTCTAGGCCTGCCAATCCAGGAGATGCGGGAGACCCGGGTTCAACTCCTGGGTCAGGAAGGTCCCCTGGAGGAGGAAATGGAAGTCCACTCCAGTATTTTTGCCTGGAAAATCCCACAGACAGAAGAGCCTAGTGGCCTACAGTCCATGGGGTCACAAAGAGTTGGACACAATTTAGCGACTGAACAACAATAACAAGAAGGTTGTAGTCACTGTGTCTCTGGTTGGGGTGGGGCTCCAGGTATGGTGACAGGGGACTCCGATTTGTGTATGTGATTGAAGTTTTAAACAGGACTTTTAAAATGAGTTGTGGGGTTTATTTGGCTGTAGTAAGCAGCCTGTGGGATCTTAGTTCGCAGACCTGGGATCGAACCCATGCCTCCTGCAGTGCAAGCACAGAGTCCTAGACACTGGGAATTCCCTGATGAGTTTTAATTCTTCAAAGTAGCTTTACAAATCTGTCGGGGCAGGCTTGAGATATTTCCTAGAGATGAGAAAGGGTAATTTGTCACAGCATGTTGAGAAGAAGTGATTAGAGAAAAATAAAATTATTAATATTATCTGGGGAACACCAGTGAGGTTAGCCCATTTGATAAACTAAGTAAACGAGGGATAGGTGGATAACAGACAATTCTCGGGAACTTTGGGCAAGGAAAACTGGTCAAGGTAATAACATTTTCAATGCAAATGTGGATTAGCAAGTTTCCAACTGAAAATCATGGTACTGGGCTAGAAATTCCCAGTACTTGTTCTCCAAAAAAGAACAGACAGACAATACCTTTCAAAAACTAGAACACACATGTTTAGTGTATTGGCAGATCTAGGAGAACTTTCATTTACTAAACAGCCAGTGGAAATGGATTGAGAAACACGTGTGGCCTGAGATAGAGGAAGTATTTTTGTCTAAAAATAATAAGAGGTACAAACTATGATGTATAGAATAAGCTACAATAATATATTGTATAACATGAGGAGTATAGACAATATTTTATAATTATAAATGGAATATAACCTTTAAAATTGTGGATCACTATACTGTATACTTGTAATTATATAATACTGTACATCAACTATATTTCAGTTTAAAAAATTAAAAAAAATTCTCAAAGCACTTTTTATCAGTCTTCTACTGTCTCTACCTGGGTTCAAAATGCAGGGTGTGACTAGAGGAGGGGCCTGGAGCATGCTTCTCCTCACTGTTCCAATGGGTATCTTTCTTTCCTCAAACTCTCACTGTCTGGAGTTTCCAGAGATGAATGGCAGGAAGCACGAAGGGATGGGGGTTGGTGCGTTTCACCTTGGGGTGAGCCCTAGAAGCTAGACAGGAACTTCCCTGGTGGTCCTGTGGTTAAAACTCCGAGCTGCCAGTGCAGACGACCTGAATCAATCCTTTCTTGGTCAGGAAATGAAACCCTGCACACTGCAACTAAAAATCCCACATGCCTCAATATAGATGGAGGGTCCTATGTGCCTCAACTAAGACCTGGAGCAGCCAAATAAATGGATAAATAAATATTTTTTTAAAAAGCTAGATCACTTTGCATCTGTTCAGAAAATGAAAGAACCAACAACAGAGATGCAGTGGCACTAGATAAATTTCTGCTTGATCCTGGGAACTGGGCCAAGGAACTGTCAACAGCTTTTCCCCCAACATGGATTATAGAGTGGAATTATACTAGCGGCCAGTGATGCCAAGGAGAGAAGCAGTCCCTAACATTCAGGAATGAGTCCGGGGTGTCATTATAAGCTGGTGTGTGCTTACAGTTACATCTTGATGTGCTCTGGTTGGACGTAGGAAGTTTCACAGGACTTCAACATTAGACAAGGCCATTCCATGACCAGGATGCTTCAAAACCAACACGAGAGCACTCAGTAATCATGTCTGAACACAGACAATACAAGAACACTGTTCAAGTCACAAAATACCAAGCAGCCTCTGCCAGCTAAAATGAGTGACAGCTGCTTCCTTGCCATTATAACTTCTGCCTTGCTCCATTCTGCCCTCCTGTGAATAAAACTTACCGAGACACCCAATTATAAAATTGCCCTTGCTTTATGACAGTGCCTAATCTGCCAAATCACCCAATCAAAGCCCAGATCCTAAAATAAGTTCTTTCTACATCCTCTCACTGAACTGCCTCGTAGTTCCCCATGGCATAATGCTCTCTAACTCAATTGGTAATACATCAGACTTGTTCAGTGTGATACTGACTGGCCTTTGGTTTGAGGACAATGGACAGAGAATGGGATAATAGGTACTTGGCAAATACCAATTAAGGGTTAATCCCTCTTCTTTCAAAGATAAGCAGGCAATAAAATGAAACATGACATGGGGTCTAGGGGGAAAAACTGCTGCTGATAAAGAAAAAAGAAGAGCATCCTTGGACTTGGTTGGGGGCCCTAGCTATACATTTCTATAACTTCCAGTTTTGTACTGTTCATCACAGAATTCTGAGGAAACTAATATTTACTAGTGTGTTTGTTGCTCAGTTGTGTCTGACTCTGTGACCCCATGGACTGTAGCCTGCCAGGTTCCTCTGTCCATGGAATTCTCCAGGCAAGAATACTGGAGTGGGTAGCCATTCCCTTCTCCAGAGGATCTTCCTAACCCAGGGATCGAACTTGGGTCTACTGCATGGACGGCAGATTCTTTACCGTCTGAGCCACAAGGGAAGCCAAAATTAGTAGGAAATTGAAAATCCTAATTAAGGAGCCAAACTAATACTGTAGAAAATGGAAGTGGTAAGATTGAGAGGAAACCTGAGAGGTTTTCCTAGACCAAAGAAAAGAATAATGGGAAAGCACATAGTAGACACAAAGCAATTCAATCCAACAAGGATTTGTGTTCACTATGAAAAAACAAGAGTGATCTTCATGGGCGCAGTGCTAGTTATGCAAATTGGCTCTCTCAAAATGCATTCCAGCCCTCTATAGCATGCAGAGCCAAGTCTCACTCTTCCTAGAATTGCCTGCTGTATTATTGCTTCCCTGAGGGTACAGTGGTAAAGACTGCCTGCCTTTCAAGAGATGCAAGAGACATGGTTCGATCCCTGGTTTGGGAAGATCCCGGGAGGAGAGCATGGCCACCCACTCCAGTATTCTCTCCTGGAGAATTCCATGGGCAGAGGACCCTTGTGGCTATAGTCCACGGGGTCACAAAGAGTTAGACACGACTGAGCAACTGAGCATGTACGCACACGTGGGAGAGCAGCAGGCAGGGCTGTCGTGGGGCATCTAGTTTGCTGGTGCTGACTGTGGCAGAGGCAACTCTGGAGACAGCTTTTCAGTTTGGCAATCAGCTTCCTGATAGGGGCAGAGGTGGCTGAGTTCTGGAGCCAGCAGGGGTTGCAATGGCTCTTGTCTTGGCAGGCAGCCTCCTGACTCTGGACTCCCTGACTAGTGCTGGAGCAGCGGCTTTCTTGGTAGCCCAGTTCTCAGATGTGCCTCTTGGAGTCAATCATGGAAGGCCAGTCTAGAGCAGCACCAGCCTATAGAAATGTAACAACACACATATATCATTTAAACTTTTCTAGTATGTATGTGTACTCAATGTGTCTGACTCTTTGTGACCCCATGGACTGTAACCCACAGGTCCATGGGATTATCCCAGCAAGAATACTGGAGTGGGTTGCCATTTCTTGCTCCAGGGGATCCTCCTGACCCAGGGATTGAACCCATGTCTCCTGCATTGGCAGATGGATTCTTTACCACTGCACCACCTGGGAAGCCTACATTTTTCTAGTAGCTGTGGTTAAAGAAGTACAAAGAAATCAGTTCAGTTCAGTCACTCAGTCGTGTCTGACTCTTTGCGACCCCATGAATCGCAGCACGCCAGGCCTCCCTGTCCATCACCAACTCCCGGAGTTCACTCAGACTCATGTCCATCAAGTCGGTGATGCCATCCAGCCATCTCATCCTCTGTTGTCCCCTTCTCCTCCTGCCCCCAATCCCTCCCAGCATCAGAGTCTTTTCCAATGAGTCAACTCTTTGCATGAGGTGGCCAAAGTATTGCAGTTTCAGCTTTAGCATCACTCCTTCCAATGAACACCCAGGACTGATCTCCTTTAGAATGGACTAGTTGGATCTCCTTGCAGTACAAAGAAATAGGTGGCATTAATTTTAGTAATATATTTTAATACAATATATCCCCAAATACTCTTATTCCCACATATCGATATATCACTTTTTCTTGTACTGAGTAGCTATATGTGGCTCCTATATTGCACAGTGAAGGTCTAGAGCCTGTTTTTTCCTTCCTGGAAATTCAGTAGATAACTTAATACCCTGTAATGAATCTCTCTCTGCTTAAACTTGTAGGTTGTGTTTTCCACAATTAAACACTGGCTGATATAGCAGCAATAACCAGATAAGCATGAAAAGGACTCAGTCTATACCAGTAAAATTCATGAAAAGAAGCCGTACTAGACACTGGGACAAATTCTTTGAAATGCAAAGATAAAGACCCTCAGATGCATCCAGATAGTCCCCCTTGCCCCCTTGTAAATCTGTTAAAGAAAAACATACAGATTGGCCTTAGCCTTCTTTTCTGCAAAGATAAATGGCAGAAGAAAGTAGAATGATGACTATGTATTTGGGGGATAGAAGGTATGAGAATTTTATGCTCAGCCAGGTTGTTTTTCAGGTGTAAGCATAGCAGGAGGATAGATGCTTAAAGGCTTATGAAATATACCATTCGTATAGCTCTCTTGAAAAAGGTATTCGCTGGTATTTTCTTTTTCATATCAACCTTCTCCCTGTGACCTTGATCACATCATCTGTGATACTGCAACCTTAGGCACAGCTCAGCCTCTCCACTTGGCTGCCAGGCAAGCTGTCTATGGGCTCGGTGACTGGATCTGTGACTTTTCATTTTGTTTTTAAACAAATATAAAATTAAAAAAATTAAAATTGAGGTATAATTGACACACAACATTATGCCATTGACCCTTGAACAACTCAGGTGTTAGGGGTGCTGAAACTCCACACAATTGAAATTCTAAAAAATCTGTGTATAACTTCCAATTGGCCCTTGATATCTGAGATTCTTCTGCATCCTCTAAGTCCTTGTACCTACGGTTCTGCATTGACAGGTTCAGCCAGTTGTGGAGGGTGTAGTACTGTAGCATTTACTATTGAAATCCATTTACAGATGGACACATGCAGTTCAAATCCATGTTTTTCAAGGGTCAACTGTATTAGTTTCAAATGTTCAATGTAATGATTTTTAAAAATAATTTTTCAAGAAATTTATTTTCTTATTTATTGGCTGTGCTGGGTCTCTGTTGCTGCAAAGGCTTTTCTCTGGTTGTGGTACACCGGCTTCTCATTGTGGTGGCTTCTCTCATTGTGGAGTACAGGCTCTAGGCATGTGGGCTTCGGTAATTGCAGCTTCTGGGCTCTAGAGCACAGGTTCAACAGTTGTGGCACGCAGGCTTAGTTGCTCTGCAGCATATGGGATCTTCCTGGACTGGGGATCAAACCCTGTGTCTCCTGCATTGGCAGGCAGATTCTTTACCCTGAGTCACCAGGGAAGCCCCCAACATAATGCTTTGATATCTGTATTTGTTTAAAAATGAGCACAATGTCTAGTTAACATGGCCATGGCTGTTATTTTCTTCCATATTTTATGTATTAATAAAGGATCAGAGGAGAGGACCTCAAGATATGTATTAGTGATATCATTCTGGCAAGAAGCTTCTTAAAGATGTGGTTTAGATGACCAAAACATATCTCAAAGTGAAAGTTACAGAATTAAAGTATTACATTATTTTAGTTTTAAAGAGTTGGTGGAGACTGCACACACGCATGCCGAAGTTTATTAAAGTCTAACTGATTGACTAATTCTAGACACTTACAAAACGGAATGTGTTAGCATTCTTTAAAGTGAATATATGTAATTTGAATCCTAAAGTATCAGTTCAGTCACTCAGTCATGTCCAACTCTTTGTGACCCTGTGGACTGCAGCACTTCAGGCTTCCTGGCCATCACAAACCCCCGGAGTTTGCTCAAACACATGCCCATCGAGTCGGTGATGCCATCCAACCATCTCATCCTCTGTCCTCCCCTTCTCCTGCCTTAAATCTTTCCCAGCATCAAGGTCTTTTCAAATGAGTCAGCTCTTCGCATCAGGTGGCCAAAGTATTGGAGTTTCAGCTTCAATATCAGTCCTTGCAATGAATATTCGGGACTGATTTCCTTTAGGATGGACTAGTTGGATCTCCTTGCAGTCCAAGGGACTCTCAAGAGTCTTTTCCATCACCACAGTTCAAAAGCATCAATTCTTCGGAGCTCAGCTTTTTTAGAGTCCAACTCTCACATCCATACATGACTACTAGAAAAACCATACCTTTGACTAGATAGACCTTTGTTGGCAAAGTAATGTCTCTGCTTTTAATATGCTGTCTAGGTTTGTCATAGCTTTTCTTCCAAGGAGCAAGCATTTTTTAATTTCCTGGCTGCAGTCACCATCTTCAGTGATTTTGGAGCCTCCCCAAAATAAAGTTTCTTACTGTTTCCATAGTTTCCCCATCTATTTGCCATGAAGTGATGGATGCCATGATCTTAGTTTTCTGAAAGTTGAGTTTTAAGCCAACTTTTTCACTCTCCTCTTTCACTTTCATCAAGAGGCTCTTTAACTCTTCCTTGCTTTCTGCCATAAGGGTGGTGTCATCTGCATATCTGAGGTTATTAATATTTCTCCTGGCAAACTTGATTCCAGCTTGTGCTTCATCCAGCCTAGCATTTTGCATGATGTAGTCTGCATATAAGCAGGGTGACAATATACAGCCTCGACATACTCCTTTCTCAATTTGGAACCAGTCTATTGTTCCATGTCTGGTTCTAACTGTTGCTTCTTGACCTGCAAAAAGATTTCTCAGGAGATGGGTCAGGTGGTCTGGTATTCCTGTCTCTTGAAGAATTTTCCACAGTTTGTTGTGATCCACATAGTCAAAGGCTTTGGCGTTGTCAATAAAGCAGAAGTAGATATTTTTCTGGAACTCTCTGGCTTTTTCGATGATCCAGCGGATGTTGACAATTTGGTCTCTGGTTCCTCTGCCTTTTCTAAAACCAGCTTGAACATCTGGTGTTGGAAGCCACGTTAGGCATTACTGACAAAATGGAGACACAGCCCCAACCTCCTCTTCTCATCCCGAAGGCACGGTCCCAGGATGAAGGAGTTAGGTTTTGTGATTCTGACTTGTTCTTTCCTTTCTTTGGTTGGGTTGGCTGGAAAGAATGTTAAGGTTCTTGAGAGAAGCATGAGAAAGCACAAAGCCTTCTGCAGTTGTGCCCAGAAAATAATCTATAAAGTAACCATTGACATTTGTTCAAGGATTTTAACAAAGAATGTCCCAGGACGAGTATGTAGGCCACAGTTTGAGGCCATGGAAAGGATTGTTATCTGAGACCTGTTTGTGAGGGAAATGTTTATGGCAAAGGAAGTTTGCTGCGTTTAGGGTTTAGGAATAATTAATAATAGTTAGAAGCCTTTTTAGGAGACAGTGAGCTTAGGATACTAGGGGCAAGCAGGATTTAGAAAGATAAGAAATAAACTGAGGAATGTGGTATGCAGCCCAGACATAAGCATGAGTTACAATGTAATCACAAGTAAACACTATTCTGAGAGAATCCCTGAAGCAGGAACTCTGTTTGAAGGGCAACAATGAGACAATAAATCTGGGGGAGGGGGAACTGAAAATGTCAAACCTCTGACCTAATGCTTTTGTCAAAGTATAAAAGAAGACCTGATGCTTGAAATAAACATGTGTACCTCCAGTCAGAGGCTAAGTCATTCTTCGTGGACACAGCTCATCCCTTCAGGCTGATCCCCTGGCTGCTGGAGCTGGACTCTGGCAATCTGGAAGTTCACGGTTCACATACTGTTGAAGACTGGCTTGCTAGCGTGTGAGATGATGCAATTGTGCAGTAGTTTGAACATTCTTTGGCATTGCTTTACTTTGGGATTGGAGTGAAAACTGACCTTTTCCAGTCCTGTGGCCACTGCTGAGTTTTCCAAATTTGCTGGCATATTGAGTGCAGCACTTTCACAATATCATCTTTTAGGATTTGAAACAAGCTCAACTGGAATTCTGTCACCTGCACAATCTTTGTTCATAGTGATGCTTCCTAAGGACCACTTGACTTCGCATTCCAGGATGTCTGCCTCTAGGTGAGTGATCATGCCATCGTGGTTATCTGGGTCATGAAGAATCTTTTTTGTATAGTTCTGTGTATTCTTGCCACCTCTTCTTAATATCTTCTGCTTCTGTTAGGTCCATACCATTTCTGTTTTATTGTGCCCATCTTTGCATGAAATGTCCACTTGGTATCTCTAATTTTCTTGAAGAGATCTCTAGTCTTTCCCATTCTGTTGTTTTCCTCTATTTCTTTGCATTGATTGCTGAAGAAGGCTTTCTTATCTCTCCTTGCTATTCTTTGGAACTCTGCATTCAAATGGGTATATCTTTCCTTTTCTCCTTTGCCTTTCACTTCTCTTCTTTTCTCAGCTATTTGTAAGATCTCCTCAGACAACCATTTTGCCTTTTTGCATTTCTTTTTCTTGGAGATGGTCTTGAGCACTGCTTCCTGTACAATGTCACAAACCTCTGTCCATAGTTCTTCAGGCACTGTGTCTATCAGATCTGATCCCTTGAATCCATTTCTCACTTCCACTGTATAATCATAAGGAATTTGATTTATGTCATACCTGAATGGCCTAGTGGTTTTCCCTACTTTCTTCAATGTAAGTCTGAATTTGGCAATAAGAAGTTCAAGATCTGAGCCAGTCAGCTCCCGGTCTTGTTCTTGCTGACTGTATGGAGCTTCTCCATCTTTGACTGCAAAGACCATAATCAATCTGATTTCAGTGTTGACCATCTGGTGATGTCCATGTATAGAGTCGTCTCTTGTGTTGTTAGAAGAGAGTGTTTGCTATGACCAGTGCATTATCTTGGCAAAACTCTATTAGTCTTTGCCCTGCTTCATTCTGTACTCCAAGGCCAAATTTGCCTGTTATTCCAGGTGTTTCTTGACTTCCTACTTTTGCATTCCAGTCCTCTATAATGAAAAGGACATCTTTTTTGGGTGTTTGTTCTAGAAGGTCTTGTAGGTCTTCATAGAATTGTTCAACTTCAGCTTCTTCAGCATTACTGGTTGGGGCATAGACTTGGATTACTGTGATACTGAATGGTTTGGCTTGGAAATGAACAGAGATCATTCTGCCATTTTTGAGACTTCACCCAAGTACTGCATTTCAGACTCTTTTGTTGACTATAAGGGGGTACTCCGTTTCTTATAAGGGATTCTTGCCCACAGTAGTAGATATAATGGTCATCTGAGTTAAATTCACCCATCCAGTCCATTTTAGTTCACTGATTCCTAAAATCTCGATGTTCACTCTTGCCATCTCCTGTTTGATCACTTCCAGTTTGCCTTGATTCATGGACCTAACATTCCAGGTTCCTATCCAGTTTTAGACATTACTTCCATCACCAGTCACATCCGCAACTGGTGTTATTATAATATGTGACATAACAATGGAGATGGGTGGAAGAAAATGAATGTGATAAAATTAACAAACACATTCTAAACAAAAACTCACATTCACTTAGAAATGAGAAGAAAAGAAGAAACAATTTAAATATTTCACAGTTTGAAGTAGACTTTAAAAACTACAACTACAAATGATTTAGAAAATATTGGAAATGAGTACATCATAAGGAATGAGTCCAAAATTGAGTTCAGCAAGTTAATATTCTCAAGAGAATTCTTATGAAAAAAGCAACATTCAACCTAAGAAAAACTAACTGAATCAACCTAAGGAAAGCAGTGGTAAAAATGAAATATTAAATAACTTATTAACAGAAATCTTTGATTTAGAAAACAAAAAACTGTAGAATTGATACATTAATCTAAGACCCAACACATTGAGAAACCAATATCTTTGTCAAGAAAACCTTGGGAAAATAGAAAAAGAAAGAGAAAAAATGTTTAAACTGAATGAGAAATGAGATAAACTTATAAACACAGAAGAGTTTAAACTTTTAAATAAAAAAGTTCTAAAGGAAGAATTACTGAAGTTTGTATGAATGGAATGATTTAAGGCTGGCACTTGTTTTACAATACAGTGCTTCTCAGCTATGAGGTAAATAAGCTCTGAGGTTCTAATGTATAACATGGTGACTGTGGTTGTTAACACTGTTTTGTATAATTGAAATTTGATAAGATTTTAGATCTTGGAAGATTCTCATCAAGGGAAAAAAGATAAATATGTGGTAAGGTGGATGTGTTAATTAACTAGATTCGGGTAAATTTTTCAAAATATGTATGTGTGTCAAATCATCATTATGTACACTTTAGATATCTTACAATTTTATTTGTTAATTATGCTTCAGTAAAGCTGAAAAAATATAGGGCTCTATTTTAAAGAGGTGGTTGAGGAATAAGTGAAAGAATATTGGCAAAAATGTTGATTACTTTTAACGCTGGGTAATGGATATGTGGAGGTCTATTACATATTCTATTCTATTACATATTCTGTCTCATTTTATGTGTGCATAAAAATTTCTTCAATTAACAGTTGAAAAATTTAGAAGAGAATGTTATGTCTGACTCTTTGGTAATATATTTAGGAAGCTTCCTAATGAAGTAGATGGTTTTCTGAGAAAACACATTACTAAAACCAACTCACAAAGTAGAAAATCTGGAAGAAAAGTAACCTTGGAAGAAATTATAAAAGAGTCACCTCCAGAAGAGATTCTAAGATCTGATACTTTTATTCAAGAATACATTTCTTCAAAAAACACCAAATTCTTATGCTCTGTTAGTTATGTAGAAATACATGATAGCATCAAATTCATCCTATAAACTTAGCATAACCTTACCACTAGGGCCTGATAAATGAACAACAAAATTATAGAATAGATTTATGTGCAAGCGTATGGGAAATTTCTAAGTGAAATGACAAGTTAAACAGTTGCATTCACCTGATCAATCTCCACTTAATCAATTTATCAGATTAAGAAAAGTTCATCATTTTCTCTGTAAAAGATACTGATGACCACAGAATGATGAGTGCTCATGATAAGTTTTACCCTGGTAGTTCTGGCAATTTTGCTCAGATAATAACGTGTTTCCAAACCAGTTTATGTCAAGTGTACTTGTTTCTGTATTTATGCAATCTAATCAAGCATGTGTGTACACTGATGAAATATGAGTGTGGAAAAAAAGAATTGTTCCTGTGAAAGCTAAATTGAATATCAATAACCTCAGATATGCAGATGACACCACCCTTATGGCAGAAAGTGAAGAGGAACTAAAAAGCCTCTTGATGAAAGTGAAAGAGGAGAGTGAAAAAGTTGGCTTAAAGCTCAACATTCAGAAAACTAAGATCATGGCATCTGGTCCCATCACTTCATGGCAAATAGATGGGGGAACAGTAGAAACAGTGTCAGACTTTATTTTTTTGGGCTCCAAAATCACTGCAGATGGTGATTGCAGCCATGAAATGAAAAGACGCTTACTCCTTGAAAGGAAAGTTATGACCAACCTAGACAGCATATTCAAAAGCAGAGACATTACTTTGCCAACAAAGGTCCGTCTAGTCAAGGCTATGGTTTTTCCAGTGGTCATGTATGGATGTGAGAGTTGGACTGTGAAGAAGGCAGAGCACCGAAGAATTGATGCTTTTGAACTGTGGTGTTGGAGAAGACTCTTGAGAGTCCCTTGGACTGCAAGGAGATCCAACCAGTCCATTCTAAAGGAGATCAGTCCTGGGTATTCTTTGGAAGGACTGATGCTAAAGCTGAAGCTCCAATACTTTGGCCACCTCATGCAAAGAGTTGACTCATTGGAAAAGACTCTGATGGTGGGAGGGATTGGGGGCAGGAGGAAAAGGGGACGACAGAGGATGAGGTGGCTGGATGGCATCACCGACTCGATGGATGTGAGTTTGAGTGAACTCTGGGAGTTGGTGATGGACAGGAAGGCCTGGTGTGCTGTGATTCATGGGATTACAAAGAGTCGGACACAACTGAGCGACTGAACTGAACTGAACTGAAGCTAAATTGAATGTATTGGGAGAACTCAACCCAAGTGAGTCACTAAAAGAAAGAGAGAGAGAGGTTGAGACAAGTGTGAAGTCTGTGGAAAATACACCCTGTTGCTCTCCTCTCTGCTCTGCTGTCTTTGCTTCCACCTTTATCCTAAAAGGACTCATCAGTGTGGTTGACAGTAGCTCCTGAGGTTATGTGCTTCACTGACCTTGTTTAGAAATAGAGGTATCTTTGTGTCAGTATTTAAAGTACTTTGATTGGACCAACTTGGGTCACAGGCCCACCCTGTACCAATCATAGGGCATGACTTGTGCTGGTTGACTTGGTCAAGGTCTATACCCCACAGGGTTGGGGGTGGAGTCAGCTTTTCTGGAAACACTTGTGTCCCCTGATAGGCATTTGAAGGCTACCAGGAAGGGGATGAGTGTTGACACAGATGAGATAATCCACAAATACCTTTTATATTAATGCAAATTATGTCAGGTGGCTCAGTGGTAAAGAATCTGCCAGCTTTGCAGGAGACACGGTTCACCCCTGGATTGGGAAGATGCCATGGAGAAGGAAATGGCAACCCATTCCAGTACTCTTGCATGGGAAATAGCATGGACAGAGGAGCCTGGTAGGTTACAGTCCATGGGGTTGCAAAGAGTCAGACACGACTTAACAACTGAGTATGCACACACAAATTATGTCATCAACATATCCAATTAAAAAAACACATGGTAACCATAATGGAGTAAAAGACATTCTCTATAAAAATATTTGGCAGGGAATTCCACGATGGTCCAATGGTTAGGAATCTGCTTTCCAATGCAGGGGACTCAGGTTCTGTCCCTGGTCTGGGAACTGAGATCCCATATGCTATGGGACAACTAAGCTTGTACCCTGCAACTAAGACTCAGTGTAGCCCCCCAATTTGTTTTGACAAATTAAAGAGTGAAACGCTAATATCCCCTAAGAAAAATGGACAAAGTGCATAAATAGAACTGGCCAATAGTATGTAGAAGATATATAATTTCATTAGTTAATCAAAGAAATGAAAATAAAAGCTATTATGTCATACCACTTTTTGCTTAATCAGTAGACTAAGTATTATGCAAGGAGCAGGATTGTCCCAAATAGCCCTGTGTGCTTACCTGGTGTTGTAGACAGAATTGCATCCTCCACTAAGATTCAGGGCTGAAGCCACCCCCCCTCCCCGCCCACCACCATGCAACTATATTTGGAGAAAGGCCTTTGAGGAGATGATTCAGGTTAAATGTGGTTATAAACTTTGGTCCCTAACAATAAGACTGGTCCTTAAAGGAAGAGGAAGAGATACCAGGAACATGTGTGCACAGAGAAAGGCCATACGAGGACACAGTGAGAAGGGAACCAAGGAAAGAGGCAACAAAATCTGCCAACACCTTGATCTTGGACTTCCAGTCTCAGAGTTGTTAGAAATACATTTCTGTTGTTTAAGCCACTGCAGACTGTGGCAGCCCTAGTGGGCAATTAAATTGCGTGGGCCGGAGGCTGACTACGGCTCAGGGCCTTTCTCTTCCTCCAGTTGGAGGGGCAGTGCCCAAGCTCACCTTCTTGAGGAACTTGGGCTTCCTCCCCTTGTGAAGGCGGGGACTGAATTAAAATGTCCTTGGGGCTCCAGAGCCCTGGAGAAGGGAGTGACTATCCACTCCAGTATTCTTGCCTGGGAATACCATGAACAGAGGACCCTGGCAGGCTGCAGTTCATGGGGTTGCAAGAGTTGGTCGCAAAGTGAGCAACTAACACTTAGATTTTTACTTGGGGGCTTGGCAGTCTCCAGGTGCTGGGCAGTTGGCATTTCAGGACAATTCCTGTAAATAGCTGGCACCCCCAAGCCAGATTGCTGTAAGGCTGACCTCTCATTCTTGTCATATAAGAAGGTATATGGCATTGGTCCAGCAGACTATGGCATGCCTCAGCATGGGCTGGAGGAGTGACTGTGAGCTCTTGTCATGCTGCCCCTGGCCTTGAAAGCTTCTTTATCCAATTAAGTTTATTCCGAATTCCATGTCATGGAATGTTGTGAAATTTCACCCAAACCCTAGTGCATTATGTAGGGAGACCCAGAAGAGAATATCTTACACAAAAGACAGATTTAAAAAAAGATATATTTTAAGAAAAGATATACTCAGTGGTGATGAGGTGCAGGTATGGACATCCTCATTTTGTCTGTTAGCCTAAAGCTATTTACAGCCCTTTGCAGAACCAATTTATGATGTGTTTAAAGAGTCTTTGGGGCTTCCCTGGTGGCTCAGATGGTAAAGAATCTGCCTATAATGCAGGAGACTGGGATTTGATCCCTGGGTTGGGAAGTTCCCCTGGAGAAGGGAATGGCAACCCACTTCAGTATTCTTGCCTGGAGAATGCTATGGACAGAGAAGTCTGGAGGGCTACAATCCATGGGATTGGAAAGAATTGAACACGACTAAGTGACTAACACACACACAAAGCGTCCTCAGGATATCAGTTTTTAAAAAAGCATGGGAATATACTTATTAATCAGTGAATTCATTTCTCTGTATCAAGATACCAAGGAAATTTAATAAAAGTATATATTGTTGAACAGAAAATTTAGCTGCAACATTAGAGTGAAAAATGTATAAAATTTAATTTTCTTCAACTGAAGACTCTATACCTATGTTGTTATTGATAATTTTCCAGATAAGTTGATAAGTTTCTGGAGAACAACAGAAAAGCTGCCACTTCTTGATCGTGATTTCGATGGCAATCTTTAAAACACAGCTCTGTGTCCGTCACCCTGCTTTGAGGACTGAAGTTACAACCTGAACACGAACGTGGGTCTGAACAGTGAGGCCATCTTGTGGTCACTTTGAAAAGTGTCCCATTTCTGACACGCAGCATTGTCTGCGTTCCTACATTGTTCCCCTTGTACTGAGGTGTGACCTTGAAAGTGAAGCTGCTATACGGTGGTGAGAACTTTTGGTATTTCCTGAACGAAATCTTCTGGAGGGAGTCCAAGATTCAGCTGCCAAATTTAAATTCCAGTGTTTGTGGGCTGGTGAGTGTTGCAGAAGGATTTCATGCTATGTGGTTAGTATGTATGCACATGTCCTGACTGTCACCTGTTCACAGCTAGGCTCCTCTGTCAATCATCCTGATGAAATGGAAAGTTTCTAAAACAAAAAGGTTCTGCTGGAAGCATATAACAATGGGGTACTGTGAACAGAAGCAGGGTCAGATTGGAAGGACAGCACAGAGAGAAATACATTTCTGGATTTTCCTAGTCTTAGTCCTTTGTGAATGATTTATAAATGATATAGCCAGTTCTCAGGAAACATATTAACTCCTGTGTGAATAAAAGAGAAACAGTATTAGTACGTAAAGAACAAATGGGTCATATTTTCTAAAAATCTCTGTTTTCCTGGACGAAGCCTGACTAGAGTTGTGATAAGTAAATTCATCTTTGCTTAGCAAAGATTTGCAAATACCTGGAACATCACTTTGACGATGTTATCTCTGTGTTGTAAATTCACATCTTCTCCTTGACTCTACGTTATCAGTAACTGTACGTGATTTATAAATATAATCTCTTTTCAATCATCCTTAAGTGTGAGAGATGTAATTTCGCTTTCTAATTTTCAAGTTCCCTTATCTTCCTGTTTCTTTTCCCCACTCTGAAACAGAATGTAAAATTTCCTTCAAGATTAGAGAAACAAAATACACAAAGCAAATTTTTAGGGAAAAATATTTTCCCCTCCTTTCAGCCAGACTTTCTTGGGCTATCTTTGTGAGATGGGATATCAGATACTGCCTTGAATAGTTGTGTGAATTAGGAAACAAATGCAGATCTGTTCTTTGGCTAACTTTGACTTTGTGCAGGGAGATCAAAGGAATCCAAAGGGGAAAAAAAAACAAAGACCAGAGAGAATTGGAATGCTCAGTGAATCTCGTTGGAAAAATATATTGCAAACTTTAGAAAGCCTGCACCGTGATATTAACAGCTGGTGCCTGTCCAGCCATTTTCAGTTTCTAAAGTGGTTTTACGTCTGTTAGCTCAGGACTGCTGTAAAGAGAAGGGCAGTCCAGGCATTGTTGTTTTCTTGTTACAAAGGAGAGCGCATACTCGAAGAGACTGAGTGCATACCATGGGGCCACTCACCTTGTTAACGTGGGAACTGGTGTTTGATCTTGGATCTGCTGACCCCAAACTTAGCTTCCTTCTGCCCCATAACAAATTCCACTGGCTTGGGTTACCCTGGAAGGTAGCCTGTGTTGACACACCTTCTGCTGGTGGGACTCGGAGCTGTAATGGTTCCTGGCTCCCCTCCAGTCCCTCACCCTGCACCCACATACTGCAAATGCTTTTTCTGTGGAAGAGCTCCAGATGCGGAAATATTTTGGAATCAGCCTGAGTTAAATACCAAACCCTATTTGTAATTTCTGCTTAGGCCTAGACACTTAAAGGATTCCCAAGGGGAACAGTCATGAGGCCACTTGGCATCCTTCTTGGGGCATTGGAGCAGGTGATGGCAAGTCAAAGGAAGTTAGAATGATCCATTCCCAGCTGAGCCCAGCTGCCAGGGCCTGAGCAGAATTGATAGTCAGATGAAAATCCAGCAGAGTTCTGAATCAGATTTCAGCAGTTCCATCTCGAATAGGATTTTCTCATGGGTCTGGCAAGAGCCATGCTGGATTTAAAGTGAAATTAAGTTGTGGACTCTGGGGGATAACACAGGAAATTACAAATGACAGCTGCTTGTCCCAATAACCACATGTGCTCAGGAGGCCCCGTCCAGGGCCCCTGCGAGTTGAGGAATGGGGATGCATTAGAATCCAGTTTTGAGCCCCTGGGGGAAAGTTGTTTTAGAACAGACTGGAGATTCAGAAGGTTGGTTCTGTTTCTTCACTGGGCATGTCATCATGAATCAGGCGCACAGTTTCTCCAAGGCTCAGTTTATTAATTCGTAAACAGGAGAGTAATAATATTTGCCTATCAGGTTTTTGTTTTTAATTTTCTGGTGGAAAACATCTTATTAGCTGTAAAGTGTTCTAGAAACGCAGGGTTTGTTATTATTATTGCCTTTACTTATGGGTTTAGGTTTCCTGTGAGAAAAGGCAATAGAGATGCATAAGACACAAGTGGAATACTGAAGAGAAGAGTAGAAACAGTGATAATATAATTAAAATCAATTTTTAAGTGTTTACAGGCATCTGGGACCATACTAAGAGCTCTAAAAATGAGGCTCCCAAAATGTAATCTGTAATCCAAGACCATTGCTTGAAATGGCACAGAGCCTATGGGATAGAGGAGGAAGTTAAGGGAGGAATGAAGTGTGGCATCAATGCAGCATGTATGATGTGTGAGGCATTTTTGAAGAAGTCATTTTTTGGAAGTCATTATCTCATTAAGTATGTCACATGAAGTATGTCATACCTCACACAAAGTATGTCCCAGTCTCATTTCAGAGAGGAGGAGTTGGAGATTCAGAGGTATTGAATACGTTGCTCAAAGCCCTGCGACCAGTGAATGATACAGCTGGGACTTTGCTTCCAAAGCACATTCTCACATGTGGACATGAGTCAGTCAATAGGGTATAAACCAGGTAGTCAGCAGGACGTGTTCTCAGAAGTGGTGAGGGCTGAGAAGACAGCGGCCCTGAGAGCTGGGGTGACCAGTGTGTCCTGATTTGCCTGTGATTTTTCATCTTAGCGCTGAAAGTCCTGTGTCCCAGCCCCTCAGTCTGGGGCCTCCTCAGTCCAGGCAAACTGAGACACTTGGTCACCCCACAGCTGACAGCTAGTGGATGTGCCCTTGGTCAGTTCAGTCACTCAGTCATGTCTGACACTTTGTGACCCCGTGGACTGCAGCACGCCAGTCTTCCCTGGCCATCACCAACTCCTGGAACTTGCTCAAACTCATGTCCATCAAGTTGGTGATGCCGTCCAACCATCTCATCCTCTGTTGTCCCCTTCTCCCTCTGCCTTCAATCTTTCCCAGCATCAGGGTCTTTTCCAAAAAGTCAGTTCTTCACGTCAGGTGGCCAAAGTATTGGAGTTTCAGCTTCAGCATCAGTCCTTCCAATGAATATTCAGAACTGATTTCCTTTAGGATGGACTGGTTGGATCTCCTTGCAGTCCAAGAGACTCTCAAGAGTCTTCTCCAACACCACAGTTCAAAAGCATCAATTCTTTGGTGCTCAGCTTTCTTTATAGTCCAACTTTCATATCCAAACGTAACTACTGGAAAAACCATAGCTTTGACTAGATGGACCTTTGTTGGTAAAGTAATGTCTCTGCTTTTTAATATGCTGTCTAGGTTGGTCATAGTTTTTCTTCCAAGGAGCAAGCATCTTTTAATTTCATGGCTGCAGTCACCATCTGTAGTGATTCTGGAGCCCCTCAAAATAGTCTCTCATTGTTTCCATTGTTTCCCCATCTATTTGACATGAAGTGTTGGGACCAGATGCCATAATCTTAGTTTTTTGAATGTTGAGTTTTAAGTCAACCTTTTCACTCTCCTCTTTCACTTTCACCAAGAGGCTCTTTAGTTCTTCTTCACTTTCTACCATAAGGGTAGAGTCATCTGCATATATGAGGTTGTTAATATTTCTCCTGGAAATCTTGATTCCAGCTTGTGCTTCATCAAGTCCAACATTTCGCACGATGTACTCTGCATAATAAGTTAAATGAGCAGGGTGACAATATACAGCCTTGACATACTTCTTTCCCTATTTGAAACCAGTCTGTTGTTCGATGTCCAGTTCTAACTGTTGCTTCTTGACCTGCATACAGATTTCTTAGGAGAATTTTCCACAGTTTGTTGTGATCCACATTGTCAAAGGCTTTGGCATTGTCAATAAAGCAGAAATAGATGTTTTTCTGGAACTCTCTTGCTTTTTCAATGATCCAGTGGATGTTGGCAATTTGATCTCTGGTTCTTCTGCCTTTTCTAAGTCCAGCCTGAACATCTAGAGGTTCACGGTTCATGTACTGTTGAAGCCTGGCTTGGAGAATTTTGAACATTTCTTTGCTAGTGTGTGAGATGAGTGAAATTGTGTGGCAGTTTGAGCATCCTTTGGCATTGCCTTTCTTTGGGATTGGAATGAAAACTGTCCTTTTCCAGTCCTGTGGCCACTGCTGAGTCTTCCAAATTTGCTGGCATATTGAGTGCAGCACTTTCACAGCATCATCTTCTAGGATTTGAAATATCTCAGCTGGAGTTCCATCCCCTCCACTAGCTTTGTTCGTAGTGATGCTTCCTAAGGCCCACTTGACTTTGCATTCCACAGTGTCTGGCTCTAGGTGACACCAGTGTGGTTATCTGGGTCATGAAGGTTTTTTTTTATAGTTCTTCTGTGTATTCTTGCAACCTCTGCTTAATATCTCCTGCTTCTGTCAGGTCCATACCATTTCCGTCCTTTATTGTGCCCATCTTTGCATGAAATGTTCCCTTGGTATCTCTAATTTTCTTGACGAGATCTCTAGTCTTTCCCATTCTATTGTTTTCCTCTATTTCTTTGCACTGATCACTGAGGGAGGCTTTCTTATCTCTCCATACTATTCTTTGGAACTCTGCATTCAAATGGGTATATCTTTCCTTTTCTCCTTTGCCTTTCACTTCTCTTCTTTTCTCAGCTATTTGTAAGGCCTCCTCAGACAACCAGTGCCCTTGGTGAACATAAGCAATTTCATGGACTATCAGCATCAGATGGGGGATTTCATGGATGTGATGGAACAAGACAGAAAAAAGACCACTCTGTAATTATGCCCGAACAGGGATAAAAGTAAATACCATGCAACTGCCAAAATGACCAAATGATCCCCTCTACTGCTAACAAGAAGGACTACTGTTTCTTCTTCAATGACAACTCTAGCCCTGCTTCTTTCCTCCTGATTACTAAATCAAAAATAATATAATCACAAAATTTGCCTATGTTCTGATAGCTCCCAATTCACTTCCTTGAGTCCTCCTGCAAATCAGCTAACATGGCTCCAACTCCTAGAACAATCTCTTCCTGATGTCCTCTTTCTGAGACACTTCATGGTTCCTTATGATGTCAGGTGTCCTCATAGCAGGAAGCAGCATCTACTCTATTTGACCTCAGGTGTGTTCCTGGATGGTCTTTGGCTAGGGGACATTGACAGGACTTATACAAATACAAGGGCTGTGTATCAAGAGGGGTTACCTTTCACTTGTGGTATTGTAATTCTCTGTCTCTGGGCCATCTCTATAGCTAGACTAGAAGTTTTTCAAAGCAGAAATACTTACTAAAGATGGTAACTAAAATTTATTGAGGACTTCCACTTGCCAGGCACCATGCTAGGCTCTTATTTAAGGTTCACCCACATTTTTTGAGGGCTTCTCTGGGGCCTCAGATGGTAAAGAATCTTCCTGCAATGCACGAGCTCCAGGTTCAATTCCTGGGTCAGGAAGATCCCCTGGAGAAGTGAATGGCTACCCACTCCAGTATTACTGCCTGGAGAATTCCATAGACAGAGGAGCCTGGCAGGCTACAGCCCATGGGGTTGCAGAGAGTCGGACACAACTAAGTAACTAACACATACACACACTTCTTGAAGCAATTCCTGTTGTAATTCTCATTTGACAGATGCCGAAGAAGAAGCTGAATGAAACTGTGGACTTTGCCCACAGTTAATAAGTGGCAGAGCAAGTATTCAGAACCATTGAGTTTGACTCTAGAGCCCTAATGGCACCCACAGAACATTCAATGTTTGGGGACTAGATCAATAACCAGTTCGTCTTCAGATGAGTCAGAGGTCTTGGAATGATAATAATACTAAGGTCTGCTGCCCTGAGCCATACTCTGTTTTGAACGCTTTCTGTGTGTTAACTTACTTGACCCTTAAAACAACTCCATTAAGTTGGTATCTCCATTTTACAGTTAAGGAGGCTGGGCTTCTAAGAAGTATACAATACATTCATATAGAGTTTATAATGAATAAAATCTTTTCACACTTGCATTTTTAAGCCCTGTAAAGGACTCTATTTCACTAATTTAAGATGCCATTGATCATAAGATGCACCATTATTTCATGTGCCACTGGGAAAAAAAAGCTGCCAATTACAATTGCAATTTGTCAGAAGCCCCCAAATGTATCCAGTTTTTGGAGATGCTAAAATGCCAGGAAAAAGATACTTTAGAATTGATGGAATGGAGTAGGTGTTATTTACCCCCGTTGTTTAGATGCAGAGCCCAGGGCTCAGAAATGAGTACATTTCTCAAGGTCATAAAAGTGGCAAAAGAGGGATTTGAGTCCAAGTCCACAAAATATTTCCTCTCTTCAGTGGTATTCCAACCATTATGGGCATCTTTGACCCCTGGGTTTAAAGGAGGGCCAGTGGTTTAAATGGAGACCTCCTAAATCTGACACAGAAGACTTTTCGGACAAAGAAACACTTTTTGTGAAGTTCACATCACATCTTGTGGGTGGCCATGTACTGCAGGGTGAACTTTTCTTCTCTTTTTAAACATTTTGTTTGTTTATTTATGCCTGCACTGGGTCTTCATTGCGGCGCTTGGGCTCTACATTGTGGGGCTTCTCTATTGTCGAGCAAGCCCTGCTCTCTGGTTGAGAGGCACAGGGTTCTCATTGCGATGGCTTCTCTCATTGCAGAGAACAGGCTTTAGGGTGCATGGGCTTCAGTAGTTGCAGCACGTGGGCTCAGTATTTAGGGCACATGGGTTTAGTTGCCCTGCAGCATGTGGGAATCTAAGTTCCTGGACCAGGGATTGAACCCATGTCCTCTGTGTTGGTAGGTGAATTCTTAACCACTGGACCACCAAGGAAGTCCCTCTTGTTTGCTTTTTAAGTTGGCTAAGATTTAAATTCCTGTGAGGACTTTGGCTAAAGAGATGCATGAATGAGCTCACCATGCCTGGGAGATGCTTCTCTTTTCCAAGTCCCAGGGATTCTCTGTAGAACTTTCTCTCCCTCTCTCTCTGGGCTTCCCCGGTCATGGTTTAGGTCTGAGATTGTCAACTTGCTTTAAGTTGTCTTGGATCAGGGTCTTGCAGGGAGTTGGACTCCATATTTGATGTTCTACCGTTGACAGCTTTGAAGCCTCACCTCCTCCTCTCCCTCTCGGCCCCACGTCTAGACAAGCTGATAAGAAAATCAGAGTGCTTTGGTGCCAGTGGAAGATGTAAAGGATGCCAGCCCCTCGCAGCATGTGTGCACCCTCTCTCTGGCCCAACCCCTCACTATACCCTGTAATCCTCCCCAGCTTCCTTTCCTTGGATTCCCAAGTCATTGTGGACCTGATTGGGAGGCCTGTCCTGATCTCCCCAGAAAAGCCTCAATCATCTAAAATCTATTTAAAATGTTTTAACAGAGAAAAATATTAATCATTTTTTACCTAGGTGTTTTTAAAATGAAGAGAGGTCTGTGTTTAACCAAAGTCTATAGCTGCCTCTCTGCAGCAGTCTGCTAAGGGAGCTAGCAGTAAGGGCTGACTGTGTGCAGTTCAGCCATCATCCTCCATGGGTTGTGTCATGTGATGGTTAAGGCAGGTGAAGGAAGACATTCCATGCTGTCAGCCCAAACAGGCAAGACTAAGAGAACCTGGAGGGTTTTTAAAGGTTCTTGTGGAGCAGATAAGAAATGGAATGGATAAATCGGATTTAAAAAAATGAAGGAGAGAGAGAGCACTTATGAAATTGGAGGAAGAATGAAAAGGGGAATCAGAAATAAAATGACTGAAGAATGAAAAACTAAAGCTAACGAATCTCTGAAAAGGCCTGGTGCATTAAGAAATGGGAGGAGAGATGAAAAAAGAATAATTGGACAAAGAGAAGACAGTAAGCAAGATAAACAATAATACAAGAAAACGATGTTCTGATCTTATATAGACTTTTAATCAAGAACCACAAGGTTGTGCCACGTGAGGGTTGAAATACATCCATTTCTGGGGGTGCGGGTTGTGGGGGTATGAACAGGATAAGCCAGTTGCTGTTTGGACACCATCCGCAAAGTAATTACAAGGTCTAACAATGCCCTTCCCAAGACTGAATCATTAATCACCATTTCCGATGATGCTGAAATCGTAATGAGAAAACCCATACCAATGTTTCCCAGGTCAATTTCAAGTTCTGTTATAAGAGGTATGGAGAGAAATCGATGGCATATTATTTTCCTGATTCCAAGTCGACATTTCAAACAGCACAGTGTGAAAATATAAAGACAGTGCCCTTTTAAAGGTCAATAGTGATTTCCATTACAATCCCTGATTTATCATTCAGCCCAGAAGATTTATTCCAGGCTGGGATGTAACAAGAGTTTGCTCTACACAGGGGAGAAGCAAAGCAGAAAAAAAAATTACTTAGAAGTTTTAAGGGCCTTTTTCCCCATGTACTTTTCCTTCTTTGAGCTCAAAAGGCAGGCACCAGGCCAAGTCTTCAAACATTTATGTTTGGGGCTTTCTCTCTGTTTTGTAATAAATTTTCTCTGACCCCTCCCCAGAAGCTCTGCTCCCACTAGCCTGATAGGTCTGGGGAATATGCTGTTCAGAGTTTCTCCTTTTTGGCATCTTGAAGAAGTGTTCATGAAGAGTGTTAAGAATCTCTTTCTCACTCTACCACCTGCCTTCCTCTCTGTGGCTTTCCCCGGGGGAAGAGTACTGTTTCCAGAGAATTCCTTAGGCCCTTTCGCCATCCAGGAAAAGAATGACTTCAATATAGGGCATCTCCAGTATTTAAGAAAGGGCTGTCCTAGGTGGCTTCTTCCCTTCACCGGCAGTTCAGTAGCTGGGAGTGTTTTGGATCAGATCAGGGAGCAAACTGGCTGGGAGGCTATAGAACAAGCCATGAAATCAAAGTGGAGGGAAAATAGCTGTTGGTGTTATTTTGTAAGTTTTCCCTCTTAGTTATATTACTGTCCAGTAGTATTATGGGTTCCAAAACTGATGGAAAATAAGTCAATTAACTAGGATGCCTGGGCCTCTTGGCTATTTTGTTGACTTGAGAGTGAAGATGTCTGCTATCTCTTCTAAACATCAATATTGACCTGATTGATGTAATGCATGGGGTCAAATTCAGGATCTTGGTAGAGAGCATCTGAGAGCAGGTATATTTAGAGTCTTATTGGAGATGGGAGAGGGGAGATGTCTCCATTTCTAGTGTCTTCCTCCACGGAGGGACCAGGAGCTCTGTTTGTTTACCTGCCTCTCCATTTTCTGCCTGCCTTTCCCCACAGGAGACAGAGAGCTGCCCCTGAGCTGTGAGTGAATGAAGAAGCTGTGCATTTGGGGTCCAAACCCTCCCACCCTGCTCTTAGGAATGAATTGTCCATGGGGAACCTGTGTTCTCTTCTGCAATTTTGTACCATAACTTCCCCCATTTTTTATTGTGGTAAAATGTACATAACATAAAATTTACTAGACGACCTGACCTGCCTCCTGAGATATCTGTATGCAGGTCAAGAAGCAACAGTTAGAACTGAACACAGAACAACAGACTGGTTCCAAATCAGGAAAGGAGTACATCAAGGCTGTATCTTGTCACCCTGCTTATTTAACTTATATGCAGAGTACATAATGAGAAATGCCGGGCTGGATAAAACATAAGCTGGAATCAAGATTGCCGGGAGGAATATCAATAGCTTCAGATATGCAGATGACACCACCCTAATGGCAGAAAGTGAAGAACTAAAGAGCCTCTTGATGAAAGTGAAAGAGGAGAATGAAAAAGATGGCTTAAAACTCAACATTCAGAAAACTAAGATCATGGCATCCGGTCCCATCACTTCATGGGAAATAGATGGAAACAGTGAGAGACTTTATTTTTTGGGCTCCAAAATCACTGCAGATAGTGATTGCAGCCATGAAATTAAAAGACACTTGCTCCTTGGAAGAAAAACTATGACCAACCTAGTTTGACCAACAGCATATTAAAAAGCAGAGACGTTACTTTACCAACAAAGGTCCATCTAGTCAAAGCTATGGTTTTTTCCAGTAGTCATGTACGGATATGAGAGTTGGGCTATAAAGAAAGGTGAGCACTGAAGAATTGATGCTTTTGAACTGTGGTGATGGAGAAGACTCTTGAGAGTCCCTTGGACTGCAAGAAGATCCAATTGTCCATCCTAAAGGAAATCAGTTCTGAATATTCATAGGAAGGACTGATGGTGAAGCTGAAACTCCAATACTTTGTCCACCTGATACAAAGAACTGACTCCTTGGAAAAGATCCTGATGCTGGGGAAAGTTTGAAGGCAGGAGGAGAAGGGGACGATAGAGGATGAGATGGTTGGATGGCATCACCAATGCGATGAACATGAATTTGAGTGGGCTCTGGGAGTTGGTGATGGACAGGGGGGCCTAGCGTTCTGCAGTCCATGGGGTCGCAGAGTCGGACATGACTGAGCAACTGAACTGAACTGAACCATCTTAACCATATCTTAAGTGTTCAGGTCAGTGATCTTAAATATATTCATGCACAACCATCACCATCATCCATCTTCAAAGCTCATTCGACTTGTAAGGCTGAAACTCTGCACCTGTTAAACAGTTACTCTTCATTTCCCCTCCTGCTTAGCCTCTGGCAACCACCATTTGACTATCTTTCTCTGTGGTTTTGATTATTCTAGGTACCTCATATAGCTAGAGGACTCGTATGGTATTTGTCATTTAAAAAAATTCCTTTTCCCCCCGTCTTATTGAGAAATAGTTGACATACATCACTGTATAGGTTTAAGGCATGTAGCCTGATGGTTTGATTTACATATGTTATAAAATATTTACCACAAGAGATTCAGTTAAACATCTGTCTTCTCACATAGATACAATAAAAAGGAAAGAAAGAAAAAAAGAAAAAAAATTTTCTCCTTGTGATGAGAATTCATAGAATTGACTCTCTTAATAGGGAGGCCAGGCATGCTGCAGTCCGTGACATCACACAGAGTCGGACATGAATTAGCGACTAAAAACAACGACACTCTCTTTACTTTCCTCCATAAAATACAGCAGTGTTAGCTGTAGTCATCATGTTCTATGTTACATCCCTAGTACTTACTTACTTATGAATGGGAGTTTGTACCTTTTGGCCACCTTGTTCCAACTTTCCCTCCCTCCCCCCACCCCGCCTCTATTATCTACAAATCTGATGTCTTTTTCTATGTGTTTGCTTTTTAGTGTTTTGCTTTTGCTTCTTTTGGTTGTGCCACACAGCACGTGGCATGTTAGTTCCCCCACCAGGGACTGAACTCGTGACCCTTGCAGTGGAAATGTGATATCTTAACCACCGGACCACCAGGGAAGTCCTTGTGTTTTGTTTATAAATTCCACCCATGAGTGAGATCATACAGTATTTTTTTTTTTGCTCTGTCTGACTTATTTCACTCAGCACAATGCCCTCAAAGTCCATCCACATTGTTGCAAGTGGTAGGATTTCCTCATTTTTATCTCATTGTATATAACAGTACTTGTCTTTTTGTGATGGGCTTATTTCCCTTAGCACAATGTCCTCAAGATTCAGCTGTTATAGCCTATGACATAATTTTGTAAGGGAGGCTCCCCCACCCCTAAGCAGAGCCTGCCTAGAGATTAGGAATTGACTTCGTATGATTCTGAGGTTTAGTACTGCGGGGTCACTTGCCAATTTTTTACATTTTAGCTCTATTGTTAATAAAAGCAAAATTTTGATTCTGTCAGCTCCTTTGTATTAATTCTGAACTGGCTCAGAAAGGGGAAAAGAGGGCTATTACTGGGCCCTCTTTAGGTCCCAACAAAGTTGAAATTATGACTCTCCTTAATCATCTTGAAAACTTCATAACTTGCTGAAAGAATGCAGAGATTCCATATGATAGTTTGTTCCACATTTTCTGGCTTCATTCATTTCCTGAACAAAAAAAAAATCTACTGTGTTTCAGGAGCTATGCCTCAGCAGTGGGCAACAGAGACAAATTCCTGCCATCAAGAACTTCTTGTCGAAAAAAAATAGTAACAAAAGGAAATTGTTGTGAATTGTGATTATTTCCAGGATGGAAAGAAACAAAGGGCAAGAAAAAATAAAAGAGGCAGAGGGTGGCTTTAGATAGAGTGGATTTGGTTATAGGCAGAGCTCATCCTTGCAAGTTCAATCATTAATTAAAATTGCCCATGATGTTTGAATGGAGACAAAACCAGTAGTTAGGAAACTTGATATATGGTGGGAATAACTTTTAGTCTCCCTATAACTTACATATTTTTGCTAGATTTATTACATATTGTAATAAATTGTTATGCATTCATTTCTTTAGTCAACGCATTTCCTTTATTTATTGATTGATATTTATGTATTTATATATGAATGTAGTAGGTTGTGTGGGGTCTTAGTTGCGGCATGCAGGATCTTCAATCTTCATTGCAGCACGCGAACACTTTAGTTGCAGTACGTGGGATCTAGTTCCCTCATCAGGGATTGAACCCAGGCCCTCTGCATTGGGAGCACAGAGTCCTAGTCACTGGACCACCAGGGATGTCCTCTAGTCAACGCATTTCTAATGTCAGAAAATCTGAAAGAGGCGAAGGATATATGGATGACTAAGACATTCTTCCTGCTCCAAGGGACAACATGCCTTGTTGAGAGATCCAGGGACATAAATAAGTAATTAAAATAGAGTGTGATAAGCTGGGGGAAGGTCATGAAAACACAGAGTAGGGGGTGAGCACCTCAAGATACGGAAGTTGGGGAAGTTCAGGCAGAGCGGATGTGAGCATTTTCTGAAGCTCAAAGCAATGAAAACCGTGGCTTGTGTTTTCAGGGCAGCAGGACTAAAGTGTGCTAAGGACAGAGAGTGGTTAATGCCCTGAGGTTCTGAAATAACCAGAGCATTTCCAGCATATGTTAGAAACACAGGCCTGATAGCTTCACCTTTTGCTTTGAAGCTGTCTTTAAACCTTAATTATTATTCCCATTTTAAAGGTAAGCTAACCAAACAGGTGAAGTGGTTTGTTCATGTCATGGTTGGTAAGAAGCAGAGCCATATTAGAATGACTGTGAATATAAAGCAGATTTTATTGGTATTGGTTAGAATTTATGAAAAGTAAAGAGTTTAGCTTTTTAAAAGAAAGTCTATTTCCGTGATGGCTCAGAGGTCAAGAATCTTCCTGCAGTGCAGGAGATGCAGGAGATGCGAGTTTGATCCCTGGGGCAGGAAGATCCCTTGGAAGAGGATATGGCAACCCACTCCAGTATCCTTGCCTGGAAAATTCCATAGACAGAGGAGCCTGGCAATCTATAGTCCACAGGGTCACAAAGAGTAGGACACAGCCAAGCACACACACATTCCATAAAGTACACAGTCTTAATCTCCTTAATCTGCAAAATTTCTGCTTTATCCCCAGAAAAGTATATAAAATCCCACAAGAATTTAATGGTGGCTGTGGATGTCTCCATATTCTCTAATGAAATGATAATTTGGGTGGTGATGTTGGGAAAGCAATTCATTTAATTCTCAGCTAAAACATGACAGTTAAAATTTTAGCATGAAAAAGAGTGAGACTTAAAGAAAAACAAGTCAGTTTAATTAATGTTTTGTTTGGCCTGAGTGCAAACAGTTTTCTTGCTTAAGCTCTTGTTGGATAAAGTAAAAAGATATTTTTCCTTAAAATGTCCAAAGATGTGTTCAGTGAATTGGTCTTGGTAGGTATTTAAGACGATAATTACAGAAAAGGATGGGTTTAAAAGTGACTTATGCACTATCTCCACTAATTATTTTTAATAAGGAGTGACTCATGATGCAGAGTGCTATTTTTTTTTCTCTTCTCTTTGCGTGTCCAAAGCAGAAGTAATGTTATGTGTGTGCTGAGGCATATCAAAGCTTGGCTGAACCTTTCTTAGCAGGTCTGGTGGTTTGAAGTTAGTTCAAAGGAAACCTCCAATCCCAAAGACTTTTAAATTTCTTCCTGTAAAATAAATTAAACACAAAAAGCCAATATGAACCCCTCTATGCCTCTGTATGTGAGGGATATAACCAAGTTGTTTCTCTCCAAAGTGTTCTTGGGAAATGTGTCTTTTCTTGTGCATAGCATACACATATGTGATAATAAAAATATGATTCAATCTTGAAAAGATGATCAAGAGTCTGGGGGCTGCTGTTGAAGGTGAGCTCTGCCAACTTCCCTGTGGCTGTCCTTGGCAGAGCCCCGGAATGCGAATGCATGAATGTGATGTGATAATTTATCCTTCACACTGAGGTTGTCTGCAGCACACATGTAAGCATGTCACTCTCTCTCCCCAATGTGGGTAAAGAAAAACATCCTTCATTTGCCCTGTAAATCCCATGGGATCTGGATCCTTCCTTCCTTTCCAGCATCTGGTACCATCTTCCTTCTTGTGTTCCTAGCTCCTCTTACCACAAAGACTTTGCCCAGCTGTTCCCTTCCTCACGGAACGTACTTTCTTACACTTTTGCATCGGATAATTCCTATTACTGTTTAGGTCTCAGCTCTCCTTCCTGCTTTAGGCAAACCTTCTCTGACGTCCTTGCATAGCTTAAACCTATTACACGCTTCTATACTACTCTGCATATTATTCGTGCACCTCTGCATGCTATTATGCTGTGATATAACAAGAAAGATATATTTGGTCTTTATGCCTAGGTCCTGATACACAACTCTTACTCCTGAAGCCCTTGGAATTTCTGTGTGATAGAACTAAAAGGGGTGTTTTTTGTTATTCATAGCAAACCTCTTTCACCCATACCTGAAGAGGTGGGGAGGCTGGTTTCCAGAAGGACCAACTGTGTGATTAGAGGTTGGAAACTTTCATCCCCACCCCTGACCTCTGTGGAGGAGAGATGATTTGAGGTAGTGTTCACTCAATGATGACCCATGATTTAATTTATTCTGTGTAGATTCACCTTTCTGAGATGGGCACCCATGAACATAGTCTGCAGAGAGTGATCAATGAAACCAGAAAGACATCCTCTTAATCTCCACCATGAACTATAAGTGTCAAGGGAACTTGCCACTTGACTCTGTGTCCTGACCCAGAATATTATTTCCCTAAAGGCAAAAGGAGTAGAGGGCGGCACAGAATGAGATGGTTGGGTGGCACCACCAACCATGGCACGGACATGAACTTGAGCAAACTCCGGGAGATAGTGGAGGACAGGGAAGCCTGGTGCGCTGCAGTCCAAGGGGTCTCAAAGAATTGGGCACGACTTGGCAACTGAACAACAACAGAGGCGTTACATGGGAAGGCAAATAAGAGTCTGTTTGGTCAACCTGGAATCAGCACTAGGGTGGTGAGTGCTAAATGACATGTGCCTGCTTTGTGCCCTTCCACATAAGAGAAATCTTGCTCTAGGGCCCCCTTGGGCAGTGTCTACATCTGTCTCAGTGGCTCCCCTTAATCCACTCTTCTGTGGTTGATCAGTCCCACTGCTGACTAACAGGTTTTGGATGTGTCAATAAATGGATGGCAAGTGTACGCTCTCCTTGCCATCAACCTCCTTCGGTGTGCATGGCAGACATTACTAGTTGATCATGGCTCTCTTTTCCAGTGGGCTCAAATGAGGCCTCAAGAATCTTCTACACAGCACTCCAGGGACCACACACAGCCAGCTGACTGGAATGGGCATGTCGCATATACATGATTTCTCTCCCTAGGTCACAAATCAAGTTTGGTCAGAATACATCTTTTCTCACTATCACTTGCATACTTCATTTTCAGAGGGTAATTTCAAATTCTTGGAGAGTGTAGCCTCATGACTGCCCTTCCTGTATGCCTTCTAAATATGCCTTACAAGACATATTTAGATTTTTACGAGGACCTTCAATGTCCTCATTCATTCCTTCCTTCCACAGATAGCTATTGGGAGTTATTTAATGCCAGCCTCTGGGCCCCTCCAGGAACTGTTCTCATGAGATGTTAAAATTAGCTGGCTTAAAATCTGCAAATGGTTCTAAAGTAGACGCCTAGAAGAGTCAAGGCCTGATTCCAGTCTTCCCCTAGGGGCGTGCACCTAGTTCCCTGTAGGTATAGCTTATCCTTTGGGATACCAGTGCCCAAACCAAGACAGCTTGATTCCTTTTAGATTATAGTTTTTATTTTCTCCTTGGATTTGTGTTCCTGTGGTCCCACACTTCTTTACAAATTCACGCAAAGGTGCCTGAGCTTGATGCTTGGAATACCCTGCTTTTAATAAAGGGATGGTCATGTGTCCCTTTGTCTTCCAAAGTTAACTGTGGCAGCAAAGGTATTTAAATATTCTCCTCACACCCCAAGAAATGCCTGTTACATTGTAATAAGAAAGAAGGCAATGATTCCACTCCAGAAGTAAAAATGCAGTGGGACAAATAAAAAGAATTGCCTTAGGAGGACGCAGATAACCTGCGACGAGGAAGAGAGCTGGGTGGAAGAGAAGGGGCCTGAGTGCCTCGTGACATCTGGGCGAGCGCGTGACTGCGCCCCTGCGTCTGCCAGCTCTGAGCGTGCGCCACACCTTTACAAAGTAAAGAGTCAGGAACATTTCTGCCCAGCCAGCTGCCCCTGCCTTTTGCTGGGAGCTCCCACCATGCAGCTCCTGCTTCCTGCATGAGCTCTCATTCTGAGGGGAGGGTTCTGTGCCTTGTGGCGCTTTTCTGGCCACAGGCGCCGCGGGGCTCAGACACTTGCAGCTGGGGGGCGTGTCTGCAGCGTCACTGTTTTCCTCCCTTACTTCCTCCTAGAAAAGCTATCTCCTTGAAAGGGTGGGTGTTTAGAAGTGTCAAGGAAGAAAGTACAAGCGAGAGGAGGGAGGAACGAAAGGACAGAAGCGGAGGCCCTAGAGCTTCACGTGGAAGGCGTGGATCACCGGTCAGACCTGGGTTCGCATTCTGACTTTGCCATTTTAAACTATGGGTTGCTAGACAAGTCTCAGCGCCTTCCTCTTTCAGATGGAGGTAATTATTCTAGTGGTCATGTAGGGCTGTTGTAAATTAGTCAAGGGAAATTAAACCCTTGGGAAAAAACCAGGGTAAGGGTGACAGTGACGACCATGGTGCTGATGCTGAAGCTTTTGCTGTTGATGATGGTGATGCTGGCGATCGTCTCTCTGGGCTTCAGCTCTCTTATCTGAGTGACTTGAATCAGGTGGCCTGTGACACCCCTTCTGAGAGTCTTCGTTTTCATGATTAAGAGAAAAGAGAAGTAATAGGCTTAAAATGAAAGATAAGCACGACTGACATTTGTAGAGCTCACCAAGTCTGCAAATAATTTTTAGATAAATTTTCATCAGAACCTCTTAGCATATCTGAATAGGGATAGCTACCCTAATTTACAGATGAAGAAACTGAAGTTCTGAAAGTCAGATGATCCATTCAAGGCTATGAGGTTAGCAAGTGGTAGAATTGAGACTCATCTTTCCAATAGAACGCTGCTGTGCATTTAGTGCTCCCTAAACTGCATTCCTTGGTGGCTCAGATGGTAAAAACTCTGCTTGCAATGCGGGAGACCCAGGTTCGATCCCTGGATCAAGAAGATCCCCTGGAGAAGGGCATGGCAATTCACTCCGGTATTCTTGCCTGGAGAATCCCGTGGACAGAGGAGCCTGGCAGGTTACAGTCCATGGGGTGGCAAAGAGTTGGATATGACTGAAGTGACTTAGCATGAAAACTGCAGTCCAGGTGGCTCAGTGGTAAAGAATCTGCCTACCAATGCAGTAGATGCAGGAGACTCCAGTTGGATCCTTGAGTTGGAAAGATCCTCTGCAGGAGCAAATGGCTACCCACTCCAGTATTCTTGCCTGGAAAACCCCATGGACAGAGGAGCCTGGTGGGCTACAGTCCCTGAGATCACAAAGAGTCAGACATGACTGAGCATGCACACAGATCACATTCACATTTGGATCACTCTGTCTCTACTCTTGCCTTTTCCTCTGCCCAGGATGCTATCCCATCAAAGTGTCTCCTTCCTGGTTCTGTCAGCCCCTTGCCTTCTAGAGCCTGTACTGTGAACAAGCTTCTTTCACATCATTTATCCCCATATGATTGTTTCCTGCCTGCTCTGGGAAGCCCTTTAAGACAGAAGCTAGTTTTTATTGTCTTTGTATTCCTGGATACTATCACATCATCTGACACATAGTAGGTTCTCAATCAGTTTTCAACCAATGAATAAGTATAAGTGATTCCACTAGCCTGGCTGGGGAGAGACACACATTTGAGGCAGTATAAGCTTATTGGAAAATCGATCACTTTTACAATAGCCTACATCAATCATCATTTATTAAAAAAAATAAAACCAAAGTCTTCAGAATTTGTATTAACACCTATTGAAACCAATTAAAAATTACAATATGCTTTCTTGGAAACTTCGATTGATCGGCATTTTCAAGGTGGCCTTCTGAGCCAAAATTACATTTAAAGGGCTCCATTTGATGACTATCACTCAATTCCAGGTATACCGCAAACAGATCAACATAGAGTGATGTGTTGTGAGTGATGCTTTCACTAGAGACCTTAGTTCCTTAGGGCCTGCTTTTATTTCTTTCTCATCCTAGGCTCATGGGTCATTTATTTTATCCCCCAAAGGTTCAATCTGATGGTTGTTTTAGACAACTTTGATAGGATTTTAAATGTCATGGCTCTGCGTAGGAGGAGGTGATTCAAGGTTAATGAGAGCCCAGACTGCACTGGATGTAAATCTAGCCCTTTGGATTGACAGCCATGGGTGACAGAGACCGAAGATTCCGGTGCACAGTAGATGCGGTCTGACCTTTACCTGGGGGAGAGGATGAGTTGGCTCATTCTGAGCCAGGTGGAGTGCTGCTGGTGTGAAAGTTTCAGGAAGATCAGTTTGAGAGCTGTAAGGGACCTTGAGGTGGTCTCTTATGCATATATATATGTGTGTGTGTGTGTGTGTGTGTATGGTGGTGGTGATTTAGTCTCTAAGTCATGTCCAACTCTTGAGACAGCATGGACTGTAACCTGCCAGGCTCCTCTGTCCATGGAGTTCTCCAGGCAAGAATACTGGAGTGGGTTTCCACTTTCTTCTCTGGGGCATCTTCCTGACCCTGGGTTGGAACCCATGTCTCCTGTATTGCAGGTGGATTCTTTACTGCTGAGCCACCAGGCATTCCCGTATGTGTATATGTGTGTGTGTATACAGTGTATATACCTATGCATGCACTTGTTTATATACATATGTATGTACATGTGTGTGTACTCATTCCTGTCCCCTTCTATGCTTAAGGCGTCAGATTTGCAGAGACACATCTGCTATGTTTGTCTCCCCTGCCAAATTCATATGTTGAAGCCCTAAGCCCTCAATGTGATGGTATTTGGGGGTGGAGCCTTTGGGAGGGGATTGCATTTAGATGGGGTTGTGAAGTGGGGCCCCCATGAAGGAATAAGTACCCTTGTAAGAAGAGACACCAGAGAGCTTGCCCTCTCCTTCTCTCTTAGTCATAAAAAAACACAATGAGAAGGAGGCCTTCTGCAAACCTGGAAGCAGCCTCTCACTAGACACTGAGTTGGAGTCAGACACTCTCACCAGACACTTGATCTTGGACTTCCCAGACTGCAGAACTGTGAAGAATACATGTCTGTTGTGTAAACCACCCTGTCTATGGTATTTTGCTATAGCAGCCTATGGGGCTGATGCAATACTCAAAGAAGTTTGTGAAGCCCATGAAAGTCTGTGCAAGGGACTTCCCTGGTGGTCCAGTGGTTAAGACCCTGTGCTTCTAATGCAGGGGACGTTGGGTTTGATCTCTGGGCTGGGAAATAAAAGCCCCTGTGCCATGTGGCATACCCACCCTCACCCCTGCTAATAATTTTTAGAATTATTAGAAAAAGAAAGTGTGTGTAAAATGTCAGTGTGCACATACATAACTTTTACCTAGCTCTTTCTCAAAAGAGTTTCCTCACTGGTAGTTTGTTTCTTCCCCACTACTCATTTTCTGTTGAGCAGAAGGAAGGAATTCTCATTCTACTTTCCAGCAGGATAGAGGATAGGAAGACCCGCAGTCGGGTTCACCCCTTCCCTGGAACACCTTCTGTGCTTGAGGAGTCTGATTGCCCCTCTGGAGTCTCCAGGGCCTCTCTCTCATTGGAATCTGCCTGTTGCAGAGGCAGGACTGGCTTCATAGGTGTGTACCTTGATGTAGTTACACAGGCCCTGATGCTCAGAAGGGCCCTGTGCTTGGGTTAATGTTCTGCCTTTGCCATTTTGAAATTAACAATTAAATAATCATTTATTTATTTACTTATGGCTGCACTGGGTCTTCATTGTTGACAGCTGACTTTCTCTAGTTGTGGGGAGCAGGGGGTAGAGCCATGAGGCTGTGACCCTCTTGTTAATCTTCTAGAATCATCTTGATTATTCTCTGAACTCCAGAGGAGTGTGATTACTAGTTTTTTCCCATCATTCCTGATCTCCGGAAGCTTATGGGATAGTGAAGCAACCAAAATGTTAGATGCCCAATGACTATGCAGAGTGTGCTGGGGAGTAGAGGGAGGGTCTTATTTAGTGTGGGCTGCTGTTAGAAATGACCGCAGACTCAGTGGCTTAAGCAACGATTCATTTTTCACAGTTCTAGAGTCTGAAAATCTCATTAGGCACCAACATGGTTAGGTTCTGGTGAGGACCCTCTTCTAGGTTTGTGGATAGCTGTCTTCTTGCTTTCTCCCCACAGCTTGCTGTCTCCTAGCGAGCACTCTGGCCTCTAAGAGCACTAATTTCATTCATGAAGGCTCCTCATGATTTAATCATCTCCCAAAGGCCTCACCTACCCCCATCACATTAGGATCAAAGTTTTAGCATAGGAAGTTTGGAGGGATGCAAACATTCAGTCCATTGCAGGAGGGGGAGGGTACTTTGGCCTGACTGCGGGGCCAACTGTGACAACTTCATGGAGAGGGTTAGCTGAGAACTCCCTGAAGTAAGAGTAGTTTTCATCGTAGACAAAGGGGTGTGTGTGTGAGAGAGAGAGAGATTAATCTTTTAAGAAAAGAAAACTAAATGTAAATATATTGTGCACAGATATAACCTGTTCTCATGGTGGTGATAGTTTCCATTTTGGACTCATTGGTGCTATAAATGAAAATCTTAATTTAAATACTCCTTTCAGCAAAGACTCCCCTGCTCCTCCTTTCTCCTCAGCATGCATTTGTTTCTTTAAAAATCATCCTCATGTGTGAATTCATACCTGGTTTAACAAAATTTCTCCCTGGGAGTTTGTCATTGGTACCTAGTTTTCTAGATGGCCTTGATGGGATAAAGATTTGAAAAGCTTTATGTAGCTTTTGAAAGGCTCTAAGTGTAGATGCCACAGGGAGAAGTGAGGAGAGTTATATTGGAACAGTGGTCAGGGTTTGATGACCTACTCCTGAACCCCTGAAAGCACAGTATATTTTAGACCAAAGGGAAACATCCTACCTGCAATTTGTGTCAAGAAAAAGGAGAGAGTTTTATCAGGAAAGATCTCAAAAAGTCAGGTTTCATTGTGTACCTTGGCTCAAATGGTGATTGCGTGTGGTCTACCAGGACTCCAGTATAAATCCTGTTTCTGATAGTTTACAAATAAATACTCAGCACATAAGTATAGAAATCTTCATATACAAACAAAATGTGAACTCAAACCCTTAATAAACAGGCCGAGATGGAAGTAACAAGATTCCTATCTGCCACCATTAGTCTCTCTTCCCTGAGGTCCAACCACACCTTGAACACTCTACTGTCATTCCAGCTCTTTCCACATTGTGTAGTGATGGTGGGTTTAAAGCCTCTGCCCCTTTCGGGCTGTGAGCTTTCAGAGGTAACTTTGGATCCCATGTGCCTACACCGTACTCATCACATAAGAGATAAGTGGGGGAGGGAGGGAAAGAGGAAAGAAGAAAGGAATGGAGAAAGGGAGGCATGCTTTCTGTTGAATTGATGCAGGCTTCAAAAAAACATATTTATTCTATTTTAACACAGACATGTGTTCCCTGAACAGAGCTTCTGCCATCATCCTGAGACTCTTGAGACTGAGGGGATAATTTGGTTCAAAACATTTATGAGAACTTGCCAACTGATGCTTTTGAACTGTGGTGTTGGAGAAGACTCTCGAGATTTCCTTGGACTGCAAGGAGATCCAACCAGTCCATCCTAAAGGAAATCAGTCCTGAATGTTCATTGGAAAGACTGATGCTGAAGCTGAAACTCCAATACTTTGGCCACCTGATTTGAAGAACCGACTCCTTGGAAAAGACCCTGATGCTGGGAAAGATTAAAGGCAGGAGGAGAAGGGGAGGACAGAGGATGAGATGGTTGGATGGTATCACCGACTCGACGGACATGAGTTTGAGTAAACTCTGGGAGTTGGTGATGGACAGGGAAGCCTGGTGTGCTGCAGTCCATGGGGTCACAAAGAGTCGGACATGACTGAGTGACTGAACTGAACTGAACTGAACTGCCAGGCCTTAGGAGATCCAAGGACTCCAAAGGCACTGTTGATTTTGTGCTTCCAAGTCTTGACAATTTCCATTTTGGCCACTGGGTGGCAGTGTGTCCCACAAAATGTTATTCGCGGGTCTGGTGTGTGTCTCCTCCTCAAGCCTAAGGCTCAGAGGTTGTAGCTCCTCACTTGGATTTGTTTAACGCACATTTTCACATTGAATTGACAGCTCGTGTTATAGCCGTGTGTGCATATATGTATTTAATTATACTGTGGAATTAAATTCAAAAGGGTGAGAATGTGGTTACGTGTGTACGTTTCCAAAGCCTGCTTCAGTTTGCAGGTTTTGCCAGGGGCTCAGGCAGGGATGATGCAACTGCAGGGGAAGCTGAGGGAAACTTCAAAGCCAACAGCATGTGGCATCTGCTTGGAGCAGAGGCAACGGCAGACTTTGCATCCTGGGCCACTGATAGCCACAGCCCTGAGGTCCCTTCCTTCACCACCTGCTGCCCCAGGTTCAGATGCTCTGCCTGTATTCTTCCTCTTGCTCCCAGCTGGGTTGCCTCATGTGAGCTGGCCTGCAGGGGGCCAGCACCCTGCCCAGACCTTTTTCTTCCCATCTTCCAGCATTACCTACGTATCCCTACCCACACACAGAGCACTGCAGATTTTACTCTGTGCAATATCAAGGACTTTAAATGACATTTACTAGATAAGACTGTATTGTCTAGGGATGCCTATAATGGTGAAGTTTCAGGCACTGGGAAGGTTGATGGCAATGCTCACCATAATGGAAAGGCCTCAAGGTTATCTCCATAGGATCCCATATCTCCATAGCAAGTGGGTGTTCCATTGATGTTGAATACCTCCAGTGATGGGGAACTCACTACTTTATAAGCAGATCCTTTCCTTCCTGATAGCTTTACTTATTAAAAGCTTCTCATTTTCTTTGACCTGAAATCAAATCTGGCCTCCTGTAAGCTGCAACCAGTGGCTCTCATTTCCCTCCTGGGTATATTTAAGCAAGACTTGTGGATTTTTTAAACTTCACATTTTGAGCTGGTGGATGTAAGACAGGGTCAGAGATTCTGGATCTCTAACAAGCTCCCAGGTGATGCCAATCCTGCTTGTTCAAGGGCCATCCTGTGAATAGAAAGGGAGTAAAGGAAGAACCTTGGGCTTTGACATTATCCCTGGGTTCAAAATATGGCATTATTCTCTAGCTCTGAAGCCTTAGAAAAGTGATTCAAGTTTCAGCATGGAAAATGGGGTAATAAAGCCAAAAATGCACAATACCTAGTTCATTTATTGTGAGACTTAAATGAAACTATGAGTTTGTATCAGCTAGGAATGCTTTCAGTTGCAAGCAAAAGAAACCTAATATCGGCTTAAACGATTGGAATTAACTTTCTTGCATAACAAGAAATCTGGTGGTAAGTGGCTGCTGGCATTTGTTTAGTTGTTTAATAATGCAATCAAGAATCCAAACTCTCTGTATCTTCTTCACTTCCACCCTCAGCATATTGACTTTTCATTTTCATGCTTATTGTGTGGTCACATGACGGCTGCCAGAAATCCAAGCATTATAATATGTGCCCTCAAGGAAAGATTGAAGGGGCAGTTTTGGTAATGGCCAAGTTTGACTCTTTTATTAGGAAAGTAAAACACTGTCTGGAAGCCCCTGAGCAGAGTTTTGTTGTGACTCATCGGTCAGAGCTGGGTCATGGGGCCACTCTTAGTTTTAGAGGACCCTGGCATCAAATCATTATGGTTCATTACCTTGGCCTGGGTACACTGCTACTCTGAACAAAATTGCAGTTTTGTTGGTAAGTGTCTTGGTCTAGTATGGGCTGCCATAAAAAGTACCATAGACTTGGTGGTTTAGCAACAAATATTTATTTCTTACAGTTCTGGGGGCTGAGATCCAGGAAATGAGATCTGAAGACTGATGCGGGCCCACTTCTAGGTTCATAGATGGCTGTCTTTTTTTTTAAACTTTTTTTCATATTGGAGTACAGCCGATTAACAAACAATGTTGTGATAGTTTCAGGTGGACAGCAAAACTGTCCATACATGTACATGTATCCATTCTCCCCCAAACTTGTCTCCATCCAGACCGCCACTGTAATGTTGAGCAGAGTTCCGTGCGCTCTTCTGTAGGTCCTTGGCTGGCTGTGCATTTTAAATAATATACATGTGTGCATGTGTCCACCCCAAACCTCCTAACTAGATGGCTGTCTTCTTGCTTTGCCCTCAGATGGCGGAAAGAAGGCAAGAGGGCTCTCTGAGGTCCCTTTTAGGACTAAAGTTATCATTTCCCCCTTCATTTTAAAGTTGTCAACATTTTAGATCTATTTTTCATTAGAGTTCTCATGCCTCTTGTTTTCCCTTCTGTTCATATTTTTATATGACAATTTTAAGTTCATTCAGTAACCAACTTTAACATTACTTTGACTATGGATAGATTACTGAGCCAATTAGGGTACTAGGATGCTGTTATGAAAATTTCAAGCAAATGATTAGAGAAAAGAAATACCATGAATACCCAGATACCTATAATCTCACATAGTTATAACCTAACATTTTGCCATATTTTCTTCAGGCATAAAACAAAACAGTACTATTTACTGAAAACCCTTTAGTAACTTTCTAAGAAATAATGCATAGGAGACACATGCTCTGGACCTTGTTGATGGGAAGCAGTCAATATTCCATCCTCTCTTTTGATTCATCATTTGTTTAGTACAGAATGCTAGGCTTCACATAATATCCACTCATGATTTTTAAGGACTTGCTCCACTATTTTTCATTCCCAATGTCTAGAAGTCAAGCCTGTCCTTTGTTGAAAACTGTCCTTCTCTTCTCAAAGGCTCTCTAGGTCTCCTCGTTATCCCTGGCCTTCTGGAATTCCACACCACTGCAGTGTGGAACTGGGCACTCAGAAAGGTCCTTCAGGCAGACTTCTGTCCTGTAGTCCTGAGAAATGTTCTTGTTTTATGCTCTGATAGTTCCCTTTCCTTAGTTTGCTGAATTCTTGGGGTACCTGTTGGTTGCATGGTAGACTTTCTGAATGAATCCCCTTACCATTCTCATAATATTTTTGGCCCACTTTTCCTTGATTTATTTTTTGTTTTCCTTTCTATGAGGCTTCTGAGTTTGATTGTCCAGACTCTTTATTATGTTTTTAAGTTTTCTTGCATAGTTTTAATATCTAAGAACTCATTCTTGTCCTTTAAGAAATTCCCTTTCATAGTATCATGTTTTATGTATAAAATATCACTCTGAGGATACTAATTTTTGAGATTTTCTTCTGTTTCTCTGGATTTTCTGTTGTCTCTAGTTTCCTTTTTTCTGTTTTGCTTTGAGTTTGCTTTAATTTGTCTTATGGTGGAATCTTTGCTTCTATATATAGGGATCACTTGTCTATTTTTTCACATTAGAGAAGCAGACGCGAAAAAGATCAGTTGGAAGCTCTGAGTGCCTGGGCTGGGCTTGTTGATGTGGAAGACTTTACGTAGGATGATTGGAGCATAGGATAACCTTTTGATAGAATATCTTCAAAATCAAAATATGTAAGCCTTTATTCTAGGACCATTTCTAACTTGGTCTTGATAGGATCTAATAGTAGGTCTTTGTAACATCAGGTTTCTGCAACATGAACTTATTCATATTTCTCAAGATACCAGACTTCCTTATGCCTCAGTTTCCTTGTCTGTAATCAGATGGAATAGGGGTAGGTGACCTCAAAGGAGTCTTTCCACTCTATAGCTTTATAATATAATTCAGGACAGAGTTTAGTTAAGAGATGGAAGCATATTAGAAGGAATCAACTATGCTAAAATATAAAAATCCTTTGAAGCTGTCAGGAGATAGGTTCCTAAAAATGTAATAAAATTTTTGACTCAGTGGGGACATGACTCAATGGGAGATAATTAGAAATAAACTTAGGAAGAAGGATTCAGGAAGGGCTAATATTTAGTGGCAATGCCTTAATTAATTTCGCCCATGCCCTTGAGATGTTAAAGTCACCAGATTTTGCAGTCTACCTTATGGAGCTGAATTGCACACATAAACTGGACGTTGCTGATTGAATGGGGCCTTATAGATCCAAATAGAAGGATGGAGTATTAGATTTTAATTTATAATAACCCATCCAAGACCCTGAGTCTTAGGCTGACAGATCCCTACACAAAGGTCAACATCTTGGAGGATTTCTAAAATTAGATTCTTGTTTACTTCTAAAATGAAGCTGTGTTCCTCTCCCTGATATTGTATGAGATTAAGGGACTCTCAAAAGGTGGTAGGGAAAACATTACTTGGAGATTTCACACTTCTGTGCAGAAACTTTTACTAGGGTCTGATGTGTATGTGTGTATTAAAATTAAAATACTGAGTCTTAGTTTAAACTCTCTTTGCTTACTTAGACTGCAAATTCCTGCAAAATTGGTTCCTCTGTCCCCACGTTTTTATGTATCTCTCATAGACTATGAGCAGTTGGTGTTTATTACACATTTGAGTAAATGAATCTATTGACATGAAAACACGCCCTAGAAAACTGCTTCCTTTTCATCCACCTCTAACTCAGGTTGAGAATCTGTAGGTCATCATCCAGGTTAAGGCTCAGAACTGGGGCTTGTTTAAAAGTTAAAGGTACATTTAACTCTATTTGATGGAATTCCAATGTCACAAAATAACTTGAAGAGTAACAGCTCAGCCAATACTCCTTACTTCAGCAGCGTGACTTGTCTTGCAGTCACCTCAATATTACATTGCTGAGCAGAAATATAGCTAACCTGTCATAACGGTATATTTACCCAGCGCGCAGGGAAGAATGATGATGGGAGAGACATTAGGGGAGATTTCCTGGATTTATGATATTGACTTTTGGTCTTTGTATGAGGAAGAAATTAACATCCCTTCTCTTGGAAATATGTTCTCTGTAATGAGCCTGGTTAACTTCATAAAATACTGCTTACCAAGTTAGTGTTAGCCAAGAGGGGGACTGGGTTGGATTCAGAAGAATGCAGGCAATCACATCCTGAAATGGGGCTCTGCAGACTGCAGATAAAGAAGGAGGAGATTTAGGCTGTCTTTGGTTTTGGCAAAGCTGATGAAAGGCAAGCTTTAGTTGGGGAAAACTTGTTTAAGGAAGGATGGAGGGGAAAGAGGATTTCCATAGTAGCACAGATTTGCGGGCTAATTTTGATATTTTTATTCTGAAGAAGGCCATTCATTTCATTCATTCAACAAACATTTACCAAAGTGTAGACTCATTACTGGGCTTCCCTGGTGGCTCAGATGATAAAGAATCCATCTGCAGTGCTAGAGACCTGGGATTGACCCTTGGATCAGGAAGATTCCCTGGAGAAGGAAAAGGCAACCTGCTCCAGAATTCCTGCTTGAAGAATTCCATGGAGAGAGAAGCCTGGTGGGCTCCAGTCCTTGGGGTCACAAAGGGTTGGACACAACTGAGTGACTCACACTTCCAGACTCATTACTAAGGATGTAAGGAATTTCCTTAGGGAGCTCAGATACCAGAAGAGAAAACAGCCCAAACCAGTCTCCTAGCAATGGAAAATGGAGACTTTAACTTCTGGGGAAATTCATACCCTCCCTTGGGCATTACAAAATGGGGAGTTTTGTTTTGGCAAAGCCTAATGTCTGGGTGTCATCTTTGGTTCTCTAGCACCTAGCACAGTGTCTGACCTGAACTTTGTAATCAGTCTTCCTAAAAGTATGCCTTTCATCTTTGCTCTCCTTCTCAGGGATCTACAGTGACTTCCTATGTTGTTTGCTGAACTCAAGATCAAATGCCTATGTCTGAATTTTAAGGTTTCTCGTAATCTAGTTTATCTTCCAAATATATATATATATATTCCACAAAGGAATAGGCCCCCATTGGGTCTTCTTTATTTCTGAGATTGCTCTCAGGCAGCCGGTGCCCTGACTGAATCTTTGGCTTGTTAAAATATTGGTGGATAGCTGCTGCCCCGAAGGGCACCCGTACAGGCCAGCCCCAGATCACCTATGGGACCTGCCCACTCTTCCACAACCCAGGAGCAAAAGGGTTAACGCAGGCAGGGAGTGCCAGCCTTGAACCATCTGCTTGGTGTGGTCTGAGCCCAGTTGCACAGCTGGTGAAATGCTTTTCATCCACCCTGCACAGCCCCGTGGGACGTACTCTGTACTCTTTCCACCCCTGTGTTTGCTCTTCTTCTTTGCCTCTTCAGATTCTTGCCTTTTTTAAAGACCTGACACATAATGTGCCCAAGTTCATCTATGCATTTAACAGCTATTTAGTGAGAGACTGCCATGGACACAATGGTGCAAGACAGACATTGCTAATCCCCCATGGAGCTTTGAGTCCAGGGAGGGAGGGAGACATTTATGTAATAATCATCCAGATCAGCACAGATTGTGTGATGGGGCCACGCAGGGGGTGTGTGGTGGGGGGTTGGCATGGTGGAGCCTGTGGGAGCCTGTACCTGGGCACCTGGCTGGGCCTCTGTACCCAGGCTCTGGATCTGACCTGGTTGAAAGGGAAGGGGAAGTCAGGGACATCTTTCCTGTAGTCCTTTGGGCTGAGGTCTGAAATATAAGCGAACATTAACTAGGCATATAGGAGGTAAGGGAGTATATCACAGTAAGAGCGGATGTACAAAGGCCCCAGGGCAGGGGAAATATGGTGTGTTTGAGGAACCGACGGTAGCCAGTGTGGTGGCCTGCAAGTCCCACTTCTTCCATAGGCTCTTCTAGAACTTACCAGAATTACATCCTTATATCCTCTTGTTGATTCATTAGTGAAGAGATTGATGATTTCAACAAATATGCCTTTAGGACCTAGTGTCCACTGCGAAAGGCACTGGGAATACAGAGCCTGCTATAAGCTCAAATACTACTCTTTGACTTTTTCTTTTCTTAGTGCTCAGCCTACCTTTAAGTGTCAGTCATCGCTTGTCCTCACTTCCCTGTGTCTTGTCAGAGGCTGTGAGTTACATCCTGAAGGAATCATCTGTCCTCTTTATTAGAATATCCTCAGTCCTGCAATAGAGTCTGGCATATAGTAGATGCTCAACGTATACTTGTTGAGTCAATGCTTATGTTGAATTAAATCCTGATGAGATGTGGTTGTGACCTTATTGTGTATTGGTTTGCTATCATTTAAGTGAAGTTGTTTTGAACTAAGGGTGAATTTGTTTACTTCGAGGATAACGTCATTGAGATCAGCTATAACTCGGCTATTGAGAGGTGTTGCTTGATTTGAGCTGGAATCAAGCAGCTGATGGACAGAAGGTTGCAGGATAGAATCCATCATGATAAAACAAAGTCCTATGAAATTCCCAGAAAGAAAGTACTTCAAGAAAGTACTTGAAGAGATAATAATAATAGCAACAATAATCAAGCAGCTTAACTAAATTTTCTCAGTGCTTTCCCTGTGAATTCCTAACTTTACAATACAGAGTTCAAAGGCATTTAGCCTACCAGGTAAGCACCATATATATTTGATGTTTTGACATTTGAGAGAAGCAGAGCAGCTGGACCAAATCTCTGGCCACTTCTGGTCTCAGCTTACTGGGTCACTGCCTGAACTGTCACATTCAGAGGTGACATGAAAAGCTGGTGATTTATTATTACCTCTCTTTATGGCTTATTGCCTCCATTAAAGAAAAATGGGTCCGAGATGGGCTCCTTCAAGCCGGGTGCTCAAGAGGCTAGCCTGAGCCCCAGGGAAGGGCCAGGGGTCATTCTATACCCCCGTGAGCCCAATGCAGGAAGTTCTTAGGGGAAAAACTCGTTAACCATGGAATGGAATTCTATTTGGCTCTTTCCAGGTCTGTAATAACCTCTCCAGTGACCTCACTCAGACTTACAAGTCCACTGGTTGTGTGCTGGCTGGCTTGGACCTCTCTTCTGTGTTTTAGACAAGGACTTCGAGGAAGACAAGAGCGCGCGGTTTAAGGGAAGAAATGAGCCCCAAGGAGGCTCTGCCAATTACCGCACCTGTCAGTGTTCAACAACAGATCAAATTAATTCAGAAACCCAAACAGTCTGCAGAAAACTGAACACAATTATCTAAGAAATTAAGTTATACCGTTGCCATGACCTTTAATCAATCATCCAACCGTTAATGTTAATTTTGTGATCTAAAAATCATAGTTCTATTTGCATTTTAATGGCTGCTAAATGAGTGTCATCAGGAAGAAATAATGGCAGGGTGGCCTTTTGCTACAAATTCTTGCTTCCTAATGGTGATGCAGAAAGCGAGGAAAACGGTGTTTGGAAAAGGTTTTGTTTCGCCTTCTAACAGATGTATGGAGCTGCCCTTCTCAAATGAAAAAACAAGCAATTCCCCACAAATACCACCACCTGTTGTTATAAATAAATCCAAGCTGTAAAATGGAACACACTCTTAATGGCAAAATCATTACAGGCATCCTACCCCCCTCTTGCCAACCCTTCATTATAGCCTCTTAACAACTTGTTTCTCAGTCATGTACCTTTTTAAGCTTTCGACCGGCCATCAGGCCCCATCCCTAACCAAGAGAGATGGCCTGTGGATTTGTGGCTAAAAATAAAAAGTTACCAACCTCAGGGAGAATGATCACACATCCCTTTGCACAGTTTAAGCGGCTAGAAACTGGCTACGTGCCACTCCATATTTAGGGTTCTCTTAAAATCTTAATCCAGACATCCAGTGGCGTATTTCACAGCTAATGAACCTAACCTTCAAGTAGGAGCATAAAATCCTAATTAAATCAGGACAACGTGAGGTTATTGGCAGGCTGTTTATAATTCGGCAGAGTCTTGTTTCTATGAGTAGTTATAGGAAAATTATAAAGCATTAGAACCAGAATGTTGTATCCTTTAATTACTGTCTCCAAACTCCTTTAGTCTACAGACTGTGTCACTCTGTCTATAAACGTTGATTGTTTAGCAGGCCCAGGATATTATACTTACTAAAATATTGTGTTTCTCACCTGAAACTCAGCTTCTTGCCTCCAATCTCCTGGGAGAAGTTTCATATGAATTATTTCTTCTGATGAAAGAGGTCTTGAGCTTATAAATTTGGGGGAAAAGCTTTGAAAACAAAAAGGTTCAGAGATTTTCTGTGTACAGGAAATTCAAATAGGGAAAGGAAGAGAAAATATTAGAGATGAATGCTAACTTATTTTTTTCTTCCAAGGAAAGGTTGGAGGGAGGGGGAATGTTCCTGCAAAGATTGCAAAACTCCATTTCATAAAAGATTTATTAGCAATGACAGAGGGAGATTGCTGAGTGGAACCCTGATAAATGCCTTGCCTTTTTTCACTGCTTTAAAATTATGGGTTCTGTCCATAAAGTACTGATTAATTCATATTCATTCAATGACATACTCTCTTTTTCTCCCCCAAGCAAAGATTGTAAGCATTTTACTTCAACAAATAAAGAACTCTGGGTGGGATGCATACTAATTCATTTAGCTCTGGAATTCGCACTACAATTTATGCAGCTAATCACAGCAAAGCAGGAGAGATTCTTTTCTTTTCCTGTGACAAGTCCTGCCTACCTTTCAGCATTTTTTACCCCCAAAGGTATTATTAATCTCTAAACTTCAAAAAATTGAAGACTTATCTCAGACCCTTTAAAACAGAGTGGCATCATACGTAGCAACTCCCAAAGAGAGAAGTTGCTTTGCCTTTCGAAAAGATTGACTGTAGCAACTGGAGTTTTTTTTCTTGTTTAAAGAATCCAGATAAAGTAATTGGTGTCTGTTCTAAACTTCCAGAGGAAATGGGTTGGATTTTAAACACAGTATTTATTTTGGAATCCTGGGTGGTTCAGACCTAGAAAAATGGCAAAGTCTTTGGAAGGAAGAGAATAGATATTGGGCAGCAGATGAAGAGCCAGCAGTGACTGTTCACTCAGGAGTTTACCTAAAAGAGACACAGCTACTGCAACGGGAAGGTCGGGACTTCCTGCTGCAGAAGGTGGGCTGACAAAGGACTTTCATGCACTTCCTGGAAAGCCAGCCAGTATTTTTCAAATTTAATGAATTTTTAAATGATAAGTGTAATATACTCTTGAAAATACTGGAAAATGTAGGTAGACAAGTACTAACAGAAGAATTATCTCACAAGCATTGTGCTAGACATAATCCTGGATTAATGAGATTTCCATGAAAGACGGTCCCTTGAATCTGGGTGAGGGGGACTTCCCTGGTGGTCCGGTAGCTAAGATTCAACGCTCCCAGTGCAGGGGACCTGGGTTCAATCTCTCGTCAGGGAACTAGATCCCACACGCTGCAACTAAGATCTGGTACAGCCAACTAAATAAACAAATATTTTTAAAAATCTGGTTGGGGACCACCGGGCTGTAACCTCCACGAGGGCAAATTCTTGTTCACATGGCCCAGTCATTGGCACACTCGAGGCTCACAAAGGAATGAAATCATAAACAGTAAAAACAGTGTATATCCAAATTTGATTTTGGACAATTTTGATTGAGAGGCCAGGAAGTATTGGTGTGAGCAGCTGCCTAGACTTTCTAGTAATTTCCAGGTAGTTTTATTAAGGATCTAGTTTAAGTAAATAGAAAATGATCAGACATCAAGTTGCAGTAGAGGGGAAGTGCGGCTTTCCATCAAAAATAAGACTGTGGAATGCTTATCTGTGCCAGCTATGGAACCAAGTTTAACCTACCCCTCTTAGAGCAACTCTCAGAAGTATGTATTTTTATCTCCATTTTATAATTTGGTTCAAAAAGAATAAAAAATTACTCAAAACCTTAGTAAGTGGCAGACCTGGGGTTCGAACTCTCCTTTGGGTAACTTCAACACTATGCTCATAAACCACCCTGCTTTACTACCTGGAGTCTAGGTCAAAAAATGACAGGGACCACAGATAGCAGCATATCCAGGGTTTTCACATAGAGAGGTTTAGAAAATCCACCGTGGGGAGCTAAGTCCAAGGGAAGAATATGTGGGATTCCTAAGCCTTTTAATCCAGGATCTACTGAGGATGCAAGATCTGGGAAATAGATTTGCCTGAGACTCAGCTTTGAAAAAGCTGGGTTCTGATCAGATTGGCAGTGAGCACTGGTAAAGCCAGGGATCAGCAGCTAGGGAGCTGGTGACCAGCACCGAGGGACAGGAAACCTAGCCATTGAGGGCTGACACATAAGATTCTGTGTTTAGCTACTGAGAAGGTTGATCTTTGCAACTGAAAAGTTGAGAAGCCAAATGGGGGACTCAGCCGCTGGTAGAAACAGAATGAATCATGACTGACTCCATAAGACACCCTGTTCACAGACAGCCCATCCTATTTGTCTTATTTAGAGACAAAATTAGTACCAGTGCCTGGAATAGAGCCAAAAGGGGATCAAGTTGACTCAGTTACCAGGGTTGGACTGTGTGATTCAATGAGAGTGTAGACTATGCCATGGTGTCTGACCTTAGGAATTGTCACATATAATGTGAGACTCAAGTTCATTTTTTACCAAAATTAATTGATACATTGGACATTTCAAGGTTTCTCCTTTAATAATAATGAGCACTAATAGTTGTTGTGCATCTAATATATGTCAAGAACAGTGCATAGCACTTTGTTTGCATCTCATTTAATCCTTATAGCAATTTTGGGTGGTAAGCATTGTTAACGTCATTGTTTTACAAATAAATGAAGGCTTGGAAGGATTAAATAATTCACGTAAGGCCACATGTCTAAGAAGTGTGGAGCAGGGTTGAATGACTGGACAAGTCATTAAAATACTGAAAAATTTCTATTCTAGTAGTAAGTAGTCATCACAAACTCTTCTGAGGTTCACACATCCCTAGTCTGCTCCATGATCAGCCAACTAAGGAGGGGTTTGTACCGTAGGGGTCTCTGGGGCCAGAATCTGCTCTCATTGGGTGGGTTCTCTGCTGCATTGGATGTACATCTGTTGGAGGAGGTAGTTTTCATAGCACACATCCCACCTGGCAGGTTAGGGTTTGTAGCTTAAAAATCCTCTAAGAGAGTGTATGATCTCCCTGAACGTTCAGATGCATACGCTCTCGCTGGTGTTCCTTCATCAACACTTGCTCTAGGGAGGGGCTAATAGTATTTCCTGTCATTAACTCAACGTACTTTTCTCAGGTTTTTTTGGCTTTTCCTTTTGTAAATGTGTTGATGCTGTTAAAACCCACTTACATTTCCCACTATCGCTCACCGTGGTAATGCACTCCAAGAATGCTGAATTATTTCAGTGCAGTTTAATGAAAGGAGCTGGGATCCAAAGGTAGCTGACTTGAGTTCAAATCTTGACTCCATCAATTATTGTCTGTGTGACCTTGCACAGGCTACCAAACCTCTTTTTTCATTTGTAAAATGATGGTAATTCTATCCATCCCTCCTAGAGTCCTACCATCCATTTAAATCTTTTCACCGAAGAGAGACATGAATTAATATCGCAATGGATATAGTCTACTGCACAATGTACTTGTCTAGTCCTTGAGGGGATTGAAAAATTGGCAGACTGGGTTATTAATAGTTTTCAAGATAGAATCCACATCGAATGCCGCACTGTTCTCTGCCTCCATAGAGCGGATGTGGGTTTTCTGTCTTATTTGTTGTGATGGGTTTGTTTACTGGAGCTCTTCTTTTAGAACTGTCTAGAACTTTTCCAATTTAAGTGATTCTGAAATGACATTTCTGAAACTAGCCTAAGACTTTGCTCTGCTCTCACTAACCTCACCTCACAGTCCCCCATGAAAGCACACCCAGGCTTCATTACATTTGCCAAGATAGGCTCAAGTAAATCCTACTGTAGATAAACAACCCGTAAAATTAACCATGGGTGAGCAGACAGTCTCTTAATGCACTCTTTAAAGGGCATGCTCTTTAAGAGGAGAAAGCAACTAGGGAATGGATTTGGAGATAATTTGTGTGTTGCAGGTGTGACCTGATAAGGCACTGAAAAGCTCAACTTTATGGCTGTAGAAAGGCAGGATGCTCATCATTGTAGCCTACATAAGGAAAGACGTTTATTAGAGCAAGATAAATAACTTATTATTTATTGGGAGTAGGAATAAATAGGTACAAAAATAGTAATATGGTAAGATTTGCTGAGTACTTGTATGCATGATTTCTTTTAGTTGTTAAAGCCATCCTGTGTGATAGGTATTACTGGGCCTCTTTTACAAACAAGGAAATTAACCCCCAAAGAGTCTTACTAATTTATTGGTTTCCATAGCCAGGAGGCAGAGTAGTAGTCCTCAATGCTCAGGAGACATCTAGCAATGTCTGGAGACATTTCTGGTTGTCACAATGGAGAGAATATGCTTCTGATGGTAGAGATGAGGGATGCTGTCAAGTATTACTAAGCACAGGACAACCCCTCACATCAAAGTTTTATAGGCACAGGATGTCAGCAGTGCTGAGGCTGAGAACCCTGAACCGAAGGGAGTGGCAGGGAACCCAGTTTTTTTTTTTTTTTATTCCCAATTCAACGCTTATTTTTCTACAAGTTTCTAAAGATAATAGTGCAGTAGAACTGTCATTGATCATAAGTTTCTCCAGGCCGATGTGCCTCTGGTATGGTGGTAGCTTCAGCTGATATTATTTTGATTGTTATTGACCAATCCCAAGTTAACCCTTAGCAAGGACCCTTCTGCCCAGTGTCGCTTGTGCCAATAGAAGGAGACTGAATTTGGTTCAGAAGCAAAGGAAAGCTGTAATGTGATTAAGGAACAGAGAGGTGTGAGCTCATGTTGTAGAGTACATGCTCTCCCTTACAGGCTGCTTTATTGGTTTTTCTTTTTTTCTGAACTACAGGGAATTCGGGATCTTAGTTCCTGGAACCTGTTCCCCCTGCAGTGAAAGCACAGAATTTTAATCACTGGTCCCCCAGGGAAGTGTCTTTATGGAATTCTTGTCAGTGGGGAGTGGGCTGATTTCTCCTGGGACAGGCGCAGGGGTGTGGTAGACTGCAACACCAGCGCAGCTCCTCTGCACGCGGCCCGCCACCGCCATCTTGGATTGAATGCTTGTGCAGTGCTTCTGCGCACGGCCCTGGAGCTGAGGCGTTGGCACAGCTGTTTGGTTCTGGGAATACTGGTCTGAAGGCCGGAGGGCAAGGCCTCTACATGCGTCAGCCTGTGAGCGTGTGAAAAAGAGACTAACCACAAAGGAGAAAAAAAGGTTAGACTCTTTTATTACCAGATTCCATTTTTTTCTAAAAACATTTGTGTAGTCCAGGTCTTTATTTTCTTTATACCGGTCAGGTCATGAGTTCACAGGGAACGGGCTCCAACAGTTGAGGCTCCTTTTCACTGACTCTCACGAAGCGCGCTTCTCAGGGTGGAGCAGGCTGGCACTTAGCTGAACCCAAGCCCCTTTCTCTTTGGCGTCCTTCTTTTTCTGATCATTTTCCTTTGCACGTTTTAGGAAGCTATCTCAGCTCTTAAGAGCACTCAATATGCTCCATAGGCACGTTCATTCTCTTGGCAAGAATCTTGCCCTTGTTTGTTTACAGTGATGCCAAAGCATGCTGGGTAACATTGTAGACTCTCCTAGTTTTGCCATGGTAACATTTGTGGGACGTTCCTTTTTGTACGTACCCAGTCCCTTGATATCTACAATATCACCTTTCTTGTATATTCACTTGTATGTGGGCAAAGGAACAACTCCGTGTTTTCTAAAAGTTCTGGAGAACACATAGTGGGTGTCCCTCCTGTTTCCCTTTGTGTTGGTAATTTTGACAAATTACTGGAAGATGGTGGTTCTAGCCGATACGGCCAGATTCCATTTTTATTTCCCAGGAATTGTTAATGGGTTTTGGTGGTGACAGTGGGTCATTGTATCCATTCTGCTGGGTTCCTGGGGAGCAGGTGGTTAAGTGTTTTGAGTCACACCGCTGGGTGTCACCTGAAGTGTGACAGTATCTAGTCTGCAGGTTGCAGAGAAAGAATCTCCTTATATGTAGCAGAGTTGAGGAGAAAAATGAACTGGGGATTTTTAAAAAAGGCTCTCTTATGGTTTACCCATATAAATAAGAATAATGCCCCATCACATGTATTTACAGCTTTATAATTTTCAGAGCACTTTTATATTCTTTTAACAAATTGAGGAGAAACTAATGCCATGTTCTGTTCTAGTTCTGAGCATACAGAGGAGACCAAATAAAAGTTTCTTGGCCTCTTGAAGCTTATGTATGAGGGGTGGGGGACACAGACCAGAGGAAACAAATAAGTATGTAATACATTGGAGAAAGATAGGCACCGTGAAACAGTATAAAGCAGAGTTTGCATACTTGAGAATGTGGGCGTCAGGGTGTTGCCATGTCACATAATTGGGGAGGGGAGGTCCATGACTAAGGTGGGTAGTTTTGCAGAGATGTGAAGAGGGGAAGAGAGTGAATCATGTAGATATCAGGGAGAGGAGAGTTCCAGGCAGAGAGAACAGCAGGTGCTCTGGGACTGGTGTGTGCTTGACAAGTTCAAGGAATGGTAAGGAGGCTGGTATGGCTGGAGCTGAGTGAATGGTGGAGAAACAGGGAAGATGAAGTCTCAGAGATAGTAGCCCAGAGACCTTGTAAGCCACTGAAGAAGGACTTTGGGTTTGACTCTGATTGAGAATATGGAATGAAGCAGGGCAAAGGCTAATAGAGTTTTGCCAAGAGAACACACTGGTCATTGCAAACACCCTCTTCCAACAACACAAGAGACGACTCTACACATGGGCGTCACCAGATGGTCGATACTGAAATCAGACTGATTATATTCTTTGCAGCCAAAGATGGAGAAGCTGTATACAGTCAGCAAAAACAAGACTGGGAGCTGACTGTGGCTCAGATCATGAACTCCTTATTGCCAAATTCAGACTTAAATTGAAGAAAGTAGGGAAAACTACTAGACCATTCAGGTACGACCTAAATCAAATCCCTAACTATTATACAGTAGGAGTGTACAGAAATAGATTCAAGGGATTAGATCTGATAGACAGAGTGCCTGAAGAACTATGGATGGAGGTTTGTGACATTGTACAGGAGGCAGGAATCAAGACCATCCCCAAGAAAAAGAAATGCAAAAAGACAAAATGGTTGTCTGAGGAGGCCTTATAAATAGCTGAGAAAAGAAGAGAAGTGAAAGGCAAAGGAGAAAAGGAAAGATATACCCATTTGAATACAGAGTTCCAAATAATAGCAAATAGAGATAAGAAAACCTTCTTCAGTGATCAGTGCAAAGAAATAGAGGAAAACAATAGGATGGGAAAGACTAGAGATCTCTTCAAGAAAATTAGAGAGACCAAGGGAACATTTCATGCAAAGATGGGCTCAATAAAGGACAGAAATGGTATGTACCTAACAGAAGCATTCTTTTTAATAGCTGAGTAATATTCCATTGTATATATGTACCACAGCTTTCCTATCCATTCGTCTGCCGATGGTATGTACCTAACCTTAAGATATTAAGAAGAGGTGGCAATAATACACAGAAGAAGTATACAAAAATGATCTTCATCAACTGACAAAGAATTAATCTCAAAAATATACAAGCAGCTCCTGCAGCTCAATTCCAGAAAAATAAGCAACCCAGTCAAAAAATAGGCCAAAGAATGAACAAACATTTCTTCAAAGAAGACATACAAATGGCTAACAAACACATGAAAAGATGCTCAACGTTACTTATTATCAGAGAAATGCAAATAAAAACCACAGTGAGGTACCATCTCTTGCCAGTCAGAATGGCTGCTATCCAAAAGTCTACAAACAATAAATGCTGGAGAGGGTGCAGAGAAAAAGGAACCCTCTTCCATCATTGGTGGGAATGCAAACTAGTACAGCTGCTATGGAGAACAGTGTGGAGATTCCTTAAAAAGCTGGAAATAGAACTGCCATACGACCCAGCAATCCCACTGCTGGGCATACACATGGAGGAAACCAGAATTGAAAGAGACACATGTACCCTAATGTTCATCACAGCACTGTTTACAGTAGCCAGGGCACGGAAGCAACCTAGATGTCCTAGCAGATGAATGGATAGGAAAGCTCTGGTACATATATACAATGGAATATTCAGTTCAGTTCAGTTCAGTTCAGTCGCTCAGTCGTGTCCGACTCTTTGTGACCCCATGAATCGCAGCACGCCAGGCCTCCCTGTCCATCACCAACTACTGGAGTTCACCCAGACTCACGTCCATCGAGTCAGTGATGCCATCCAGCCATCTCATCCTCTGTCGTCCCCTTCTCCTCCTGCCCCCAATCCCCCCCAGCATCAGAGTCTTTTCCAATGAGTCAACTCTTCGCATGAGGTGGAATATTACTCAGCTATTAAAAAGAATGCATTTGAATCAGTTCTAATGAGGTGGATGAAACTGGAGCCTATTATACAGAGTGAAGTAAGTCAGAAAGAAAAACACCAATACAGTATATTAATGCCTATATATGGAATTTAGAAAGATGGTAACGATGACCCTATATGCGGGACAGCAAAATAGACACAGATGTAAAGAACAGACTGTTGGACTCTCCGGGAGAAGGCGAGGATGGGATGATTTGAGAGAATAGCATTGAAACATGTATATTATCATATGTGAAATAGATCGCCAGTCCAGGTTTGATGCATGAGGCACGGTGCTCAGGGCTGGTGCACTGGGATGACCCTGAGAGATGGGATGGGGAGGGAGGTGGGAGGGAGGGTCAGAATGGGGAACACATGTACACCCATGGCTGATTCATGTGAATGTATGGCAAAAACCACTACAATATTGTAAAGCAATTAGCCTCCAGTTAAAATTAAAAAAAATAAAATAAAAAAGTAAACTACCCCAAAGGGAAAAAAAAAAAAGGTTTTCATGACCCAGATAATCATGATGGTATGATCACTCACCTAGAGCCAGACATCCTGGAGTGCAAAGTCAAGTGGACCTTAGGAAGCATCACTATGAACAAAGCTAGTGAAGGTGATGGAATTCCAGCTGAGCTATTTCAAATCCTAAAAGATGATGCTGTGAAAGTGCTGCACTCAATATGCCAGCAAATTTGGAAAACTCAGTAGTGGGCACAGGACTGGAAAAGGTCAGTCTTCATTCCAATCCCAAAGAAAGGCAATGCCAAAGAATGCTCAAACCACCACACAATTGCACTCATCTCACACACTAGTAAAACTCAAAATTCTCCAAGCCAGGCTTCAACAGTATGTGAACTGTGAACTTCCAGACGTTCAAGCTGGATTTAGAAAAAGCAGAGGAACCAGAGATCAAATTGCCAACATCCGTTGGATCATCAAAAGAGAAAGAGAGTTCCAGAAAAAAATCTACTTCTGCTTTATTGACTATGCCAAAGCCTTTGACTGTGTGGATCACAACAAACTCTGGAAAATTCTGAAAGAGATGGGAATACCAGACCACCTGACCTGCCTCTTGAGAAATCTGTATGCAGGTCAGGAAGCAACAGTTAGAACTGGATATGAAATAACAGACAGGTTCCAAACAGGGAAAGGAATATGTCAAGGCTGTGTATTGTCACCTTGCTTATTTAACTTATATGCAGAGTACATCATGCGAAATTCTGGGCTGGATGAAGCACAAGCTGGAATCAAGATTGCCGGGAGAAATATCAATAACCTCAGATATGGAGATGACACCACCCTTATGGCAGAAAGTGAAAAAGAACCTCTTGATGAGCCTCTTGATGAAAGTGAAAGTGGAGAGTGAAAAAGTTGGCTCAAAGCTCAACATTCAGAAAACGAAGATCACGGCATCCGATCCCATCATTTCATGAGAAATAGATGGGGAAACAGTGGAAACAGTGACAGACTTTATTTTGGGGGCTTCAAAATCACTGCAAATGGTGACTGCAGCCATGGAAGTAAAAGATGCTTGCTCCTTGGAAGAAAATCTATGGCCAACTTAGACAGCATATTAAAAAACAGAGACATGACTTAGCCAATAAAGGTCCATCTAGTCAAAGCTATGATTTTTCCAGTAGTCATGTATGGATGTGAGAGTTGGGCCATAAAGAAAGCTGAGCACAGAAGAATTGATGCTTTTGAACTGTGGTATTGGAGAGGACTCTTGAGAGTCCCTTGGACTGCAAGGAGATCCAACTAGCCCATCCTAAAGGAGATCAGTCCTGAGTATTCATTGGAAGGACTGATGTTGAAGGTGAAACTCCAATACTTTGGCCACCTTATGTGAAGAGCTGACTCATTTGAAAAGACTCTGATGCTGGGAATGATTGAAGGCAGGAGGAGAAGGGGATGACAGAGGATGAGACGGTTGGATGGCATCACCGACTCAATGAACATGAGTTTGAGTAGACTCTGGGAGTTGGTGATGGACAGGGAGGCCTGGCATGCTGCAGTCCATGAGGTCGCAAAGAGTCAGGCACAACTGAGCGACTGAACTAACTGATTGAGATGGGGAATCACTGAAGAATTCTGAGCAGAGAAGTGACATGATCAATATAATTTTAAGAGACCAGTCTGGCTACTGTGTTGAGGCTAATCTGAGGGGCCTAAAATTTGAGGCCAGTTCTGGGGCTGTTGCAATAATCCAGAAAAGAAACAGTAGTGGTTGGTACCAGAGATGTAGCATTGGATGTGATGAAGTCAGTCTGATTCTGGGTATCTACTCAAGGTTGAGCCACAATCTATTGAAGGATTTGCATCATAAATGGTATGAGAGAAAAAGAAAAGAGGTGACTCCAAGGATTTTGGACTGAGAAACTTCCACATTTGAAATAGGGGAGGCTTATAGCTCAGTTGGTAAAGAATCTGCCTGCAGCGCAGGAGACCCAGGTTTGATTCCTGGGTTGGGAAGATCGCCAGGAGAAGGAAATGGAAAACCCATTGCAGTAGTCTTGCCTGGAGAATCCCGTGGACAGAGGAGCCTAGCAGGCTACTGTCCATGGCATTGCAAGAGTTGGCACGATTTAGTGACTATACACCACCATAAGAGAAACAGGATTGAGGTGAAAAATCAGGAGTGCTGGTTTTAACATGTTAAGTGTAAGGTGCTTATTAGAAACCTGAGTGGAGGTATAGTTATGTCGTATCAGATAACATATAACATATCCAATGTTATATCTCTCTTTAACCAAAGACCAGTGTTTAATTAACATGCCCATGGCTACAGTGTGATGAAACTGGGATGACATCACACTCTATCTGATTCTAAGACCAATGTCCTTCTACTGATGGAGAGTTCTAGATGTAAATCAGCATAGTTCAGTTCAGTTCAGTTGCTCAGTCGTGTCCGACTCTTTGCGACCCCATGAACTGCAGCACGCCAGGCCTCCCTGTCCATCACCAACTCCTGGAGTTCACTCAAACTCACGTCCATCGAGTCAGTGATGCCATCCATCCATCTCATCCTCTGTCATCCCCTTCTCCTCCTGCCCCCAATCCCTCCCAGCATCAGAGTCTTTTCCAGTGAGTCAACTCTTCATTTGAAGTGGCCAAAGTATTGGAGTTTCAAGACCTTTTAGAACTAACGCCCCCAAAAGATATCCTTTTCATTATAGGGGACTGGAATGCAAAAGTAGGAAGTCAAGAAACACCTGGAGTAACAGGCAAATTTGGCCTTGGAGTATGGAATGAAGCAGGGCAAAGGCTAATAGAGTTTTGCCAAGAGAATGCACTGGTCATAGCAAACACCCTCTTCCAACAACACAAGAGAAGACTCTACACATGGGCATCACCAGATGGTCAACACCGAAATCAGATTGATTATATTCTCTGCAGCCAAAGATGGAGAAGCTCTATACAGTCAGCAAAAACAAGACCAGGAGCTGACTGTGGCTCAGATCATGAACTCCTTATTGCCAAATTCAGACTTAAATTGAAGAAAGTAGGGAAAACCACTAGACCATTCTGGTATGACCTAAATCAAATCCCTTATGATTATACAGTGGAAGTGAGAAATAGATTTAAGGGCCTATATCTGATAGAGTGCCTGATGAACTATGGATGGAGATTCGTGACATTCTACAGGAAACAGGGATCAAGACCATCCCCATAGAAAAGAAATGCAAAAGAGCAAAATGGCTGTCTGGGGAGGCCTTACAAATAGCTGTGAAAAGAAAAGAAGTGAAGAGTAAAGGAAAAAAGGAAAGATATAAGCATCTGAATGCAGAGTTCCAAAGAATAGCAAGGAGAGATAAAGCCTTCCTCAGTGATCAATGCAAAGAAATAGAGGAAAACAACAGAATGGGAAAGACTAGAGATCTCAAGAAAATTAGAGATACCAAGGGAACATTTCATGCAAAGATGGGCTCTATAAAGGACAGAAATGGTATGGACCTAACAGAAACAGAAGATATTAAGAAGAGGTGGCAAGAATACACCGAAGAACTGTACAAAAAATCAGCATAAGGAAGCCTCTAATAACACCATTTCCTAAAAGCTATCTTTAAACTGTGGTTCCTTACGATCCTCCCTAAAAATCAAGGGATGGTCATATTTGGAGAGAAGCACAGAGCACATTAAAGGAAGTTGATTTCCTGGTGTGGGCCTGGGAATTATTATCAAAGCTATAAAAAGAGCAGGGCAAAGAAGCCCAAATAATTCAAATTCTGCCTACTTCAGATATCATTTATTTTAAAAAGCTTTCTTTTTCTTTATGCATCGATAGAATCAACAAAAAATGAAATCTCACTCTTTATACTTTTTTATTTTTGGCCAGTCATTTCCCCGCCTAAGTTTTTAGTATAAAAAAATTCAGACATATAGAATTGTTCGGTAAGCATCTATATATTTACCTCCTGTGCTGTGCTTAGTCACTCAGTCATATCCAACTCTTTTCGACCCCATGGACTGTAGTCCACCAGGCTCCTCTGTCCATGGGATTCTCCAGGCAAAGAATACTGAAGTGGGTTGCCATGCCCTCCTCCAAGGGATCTTCCCAACCAGGGATAGCTTCTACATTTAATATATTCTTATATTTACTTTTTCACATATCTGTCCATCCATCCCTCTATGTAAACATCTTTCCATCTTACTTTATTTTTTGATGAATTCCATGGTCAACTGTAGACTTTAGTATGCTTTACCCTTAAAGACTTCAGCATGCCTATCATGAACCAAGTTCCATATTAACCCCTGTATTTTTTACACTTGTGTGCCATTTGGTTTTCAGTGGCTCACAAACAGCATGTAGTAGAATTTTGTACTTTTAGGTCTGTCTAAGAGTTCATCTTCGAAGGAGGAGCCTACGACCCCATCACATTGACTGTGCTTGTGGAACGTCAGTTCTTGCTCTGTCTTCTTATTTTATATTTTTCTTTGTGTATGCCTCCTTGACATTACCCTGTTATGCTGTACTGTCTTTAGTCATTTATTCAAAATTTCTTTGGTCTTTTCTGTCTAGTAAATATGTTCTTTTTTTGCAACTAGTGGTTACCTTTGAATTAAAACAGATATTGAGTCTAAGTTTCTTTATTCATATAAAAAATGAAACAGCATCTGTTGCCTCCTCTGTCATAAGAGGAGATCCTTGAAGCTCCTTTGTCTTCCTCAGCTGCTAAACCATATCAAAGTTTCTGCCCAAGAAATCACAGACTCAGAGCATGTTAGGTTCTCATTTTGCAAAAGAGGAAAATTGAGACCCGGAGGGGAAAAAGACTTTCTCCTTCTGAAAACCCCCAAGTTCTGAATGGAAGAATCAGAGACCTGGGTTGAACTTAGGACATTTACTCCACCTCTACCTTTAGCTCCGACAACACTCAAACATTTAACAGCTCCCAGACAGATGAGAAAAGACACTAGTTTTAGAAGATTAAAGAAAATGGATTTCTCAATTCATTGTAGAAGTTTAAAAGCCTTCCAGGAAATCCTTCCATGTCTATAATAAAAATTTTTAGCCTACATTCTATTAATCTTTATGTCCAAAATGGAAAAACTTTTTGCTTAATAATATCTCTTCAAATATTTGAAGGCTATTCTTAAGTCTCCCCATAGCCTCTTTTTCTCGAAAATAAATAATCCAAATTCTTTTAAAATTTTCTAATAGATCCTTCTTCCCATTCTTTTATTAATCTTTATAACTTTCCCTGAGCTTCCTTTAAGTTTTCTATCTTGCTTCTAGGTTGTGAAGCAAGGAAAGGACAAGGTGCACTGATACTGTTTACTAAGTTCATACCAAACTGTGACTTCCTTGAGGGTAAGGGTTATTTCTTATTGAACTTTGTACCCCTAGATTGGGGGGTTGGCAACCCTCTTTTTCCCTAAAAAGAGACAGATAGCAATACTTTAGCCATTGCAGGCCTATCTTCTTTGAATAGCTGTTGTCTCTGAAAGGCTAATACTGGTTCTTTTGTTTGTTTGTTTTGCATTATAGAAATGTGAAAATCATTCTTAGGTCAAGGGCCATGCAAAAACAAATAGTAGGTCAGATTTGACTTGTGGACTCTGGTTTGTTGAATCTCGCTCTAGATGCTAGCACAATGCATGACACATAGTAGGCATTCAGTAAAGTTTGTTGAATAAAAGAATACATGAGTCAATGAAGATTATTTTATAATTGCTGTCTTTTATATTCTTGTTTAACATTTATCTTACATTTCTGGCTCAGTGAACTTGTCCACTAAGACCTGGAGATCTTCCTCTGCCCTTCACGCTCACAGCCAGTACTTCCGCATGCTGTTTGTACTTGGGTAGTTTTGCTGTTTTTACCTTAATCTGAGATGCAGTAGAAGCCCTCTATTAACCTTCATTTGCTGGTGGCTTTGGGTCTCACCTTTAATTTAGTAAGGCCGTTTTGAACTTTTGTTTTTCCAGTGTGTTCAGCAGCTGCCCTAGTTGCAAATTACCTGTGAACTTAACAAGCAACTACAGGCAATTGACAAAACCAGAATCCCAGTCTCAGTTCAACCACTTCAGCTGAGGCCTCCAGCTCTATTTCCATTCTTATGGTTCCTACCTGCTCTAAAGGGGTTGAGAAGCTTGTTTCTACTTATTGTCCTGGAATAGATTGGAAGGAATCAGACAGGCTCATAAGAAGGCTGGCACTAATGGCAAAAGGGAAAAGATGCTTCCTTTCTTTCTCCTTAGTTTTTGGATCCATAGAGAACACAAGTCACAGCCTGAGGGAGCATGAAGTTCTGTATTAATTAGAAGAATTTCCATTCTGAACCGAATTTGGATGAAGCAGTTATGAGCAGCACAAATCCAGCGTCCAGGGATGGAGCCATAGGATGCCTGGAGGCTGATCCCTGAGACAGAGTACCTTACTCCTGCCATCCCCTTTGTTCCACTCCTAGGTTCAGATGAATTGATCCCTAGCTCCACAGATGTCTTTCTGATGGAACCTCCCAACTTACCTGCCATGACCTTGTTGGGTACTTGCAACCAGGGTTCACCTCTAAACTGCTAGTGGGTTAATGAGGAGCCACGCTTCTTCAGTGCTCTGTGTCCTCCCTTGGGGCACAGATGAGTTTTTAGATTAAGCCAGATGTGAAGTCAAGGCTGATGGAAAGCATAGACAGGCAGTGCTCCTTTTCCTCCAAGCTCCTGGCTACTAAGTGGTTACAGCTTCCAATCAGAGGGAGCTGGGAAAAGCTCTTCTCCAGCTCCCTAGGGGTGATGTGTGTTGCCCATGGACCATTCTCTCCAGTTTTCTTTTTCTCTATCCTCCCTTCCTCTCTGTGTTGCTAAAATTGTTGTGATTGCTACCATTTAAAATGTCCAGAAAAGCTGCATTTATTTACAACGACTTCCTTAACCAGCCGGGAGAAGTTGCAAAATAGCTAACCCAGTGGTGGATCAATCTAACATTTCTTTCAAATGTCAATGTAAAGAAAATGATGACAATTTTAAGACTCTATTTGGTGAAAATGATCTATGCGAGATGGCGGATGGCGGAAGGTCACAAATCAGGCAGCTGCCTCTGGCTCAGTGATTCAGAAGAAGTGTGGAAGGCATTGGAAAGTGTGTTTCTGAGTTTTATGAGAGCCCAAGATTGGGAATTTATCAACATGCTTGGGATTTGCTGTAATGAGCCTCTTTACTCCTCTCATAAAACAAACCAGTGTCTGATTAGAGCTGGCTGGCCTTCCTTAGATACAGAAATTAATTCATGTTGATTTTAGGGGGAAAAGTATCACACTTGTCTGGCTTACCCGATAACAGCCTCATTTGCATGTGGGGATCATGCTTATTCCCCACCTGGTTAAAAGAATAATGTCAATGACGTTGAATTTGCATATTCTCCATCATTAGTATTTGGAGAGCTTCTTTCAAGGTGTTTTACATTCTGGGTATACATTCTCTTCTGCTATTTTTGTTAGATCTGTCATGCTGGGGCAGCAAAACCACCAAAATCTCAGTGGCTTAAAACAATGAGGGTTCATTTCATTCTTGTGCTACATTGCTACATGTCAGTCTTGTCCAGCATGAGCTGTGCTCCATGATGTTTTCTTTCAGGGACCCCCCACTGTTGAGAGCACAGGTTCGCAAACTTTTTCTGTAAAGGGCCAGATGGTAAATATTTTCAGTTTTGCAGGCCATATGGTCTCTGTGGCAGCTACTCAACTCTGTTGTGTAGCAAGCAAAAAGCCATAGACTATATGTAAAAGAATGGGCATGATTGTGTCCCAATAAAGCTTTATTTATAAAAATTGGCAGTGGGCTGGATTTGGGCTGTGGGCTATAGTTTGTCCACCCTATGGTGGAAAAGAGAAGGAAAGGTGGGGAACCTTGCGCAAATTCTTTAAGGCATAACTTTCACTCACACTTGATTGGCTACAGCAAACCACCTGGCCACATCTAAATTCATGGAGGAACAGAAAGTGTAATCCTTATCCTTGTCGAGAAAGAGAATGGGAAATATTGATGAATAGCACCAGTGATCACGAACCCCTTCTCTATTCTTTTTTAGAGAAGCCAGTGTTTCCTCAAGCTCTCAACAGCTTCAAAAAGTGTCCTTTAAATGCAGTCCAACTCAGTTGCTTTGGTGAAGTTAAACAAATTTAGTAGATGATTAAGATCTGATTTTCAGCAGTCATCCTAAGCATTAAGTATGTGACTTTTTTTTTCAAGCCCATCAAGGTTCTGTTTGAGTTCCTGCACCAATCTGAAGTGAGATTAAGTTCATCCATCCAACTCATTGTCAGGTGTTTAGACTTCTAGATCCAGACAGTGATCATATCCTCAGGTCCTTGGCTTTTCTTTCTTTTCTTTTTCTTTATAGCCATGTAAGTCCAGGGCTCTCACCTTTCACTGGGACAGAACTGGGCCTGGGTACCATCTCTGCATCCCCAAAAGAGACCAGAAATCCCATATATGGGGGTCTCCAGAGCCTTTCCTGTATTTTAGCATTCATGTCCTGTCTCTAAGCTTTGCAGATCAGAAAAGCAGGGGTCACTTCATCCAGGAGAGGGCACTGTTTGCAAAGTCTAGAAGACGCAATTCCTTCTGGTGGAGGCACAAATTAAGGATTAATGAAATCCATATTCAGATGCTGAAACTATAGCACCTATCATAAAACATAAACCAAAACACCACACTAGGAATGTACTCTATAAAAAGGTAAGAAATGCAATTTATTAACAACTTGTACATTCCAGAAGGTACAAACTGCCTTGTTAAATCAACCAAACATTTTTAGTGGCTGTTTCTCTTCTTTTCTTATAATACAGACTCAGTCTCTTTGAACCAAAGCCTGTTCTGGTCTTAGCTGCTAGGAGGAGGTCCTTGGGATCTTGGAGGTCAAGGCTGAGAGAGAAGGGATGTCTAGGTCCTGTTGCAGAAAGAATAATTTGCCTTTTTCAGGCATCTTCTCCCCTGAGGAAAGTGAATAACATTTCCAAGAAACTTAATGCAAAATGTGGGAAGCAAATATAACTAAATACAATAGTTCCATAATGCTGAAATGCAAAATCCTGATATTTCATAATAGGGGGACATTTTGAAGAGACAACTTGGTGATTATAAACTTTTTTGTTCCACATGCTCAGTTCATTTACACCTAAGCCTCTATTTCTGTGCTGTGTTCTTAATGGAACCATCTAGGTCTTTTTTTTTTCCCTGCAAATTTCTACTTAGCTGCTAAAGTTCCTTTTTGATTATGACTGTGACCATCAGGTTACTAAGTCCTCTCTGCCTCCATCTTCTTGTAGGTAAAATAGGTGTGATAATAGTGTCTACTTCAGGAGATGTCACTATATTCTTATTATCTTGTGTTCTTTTCTTGTTTCTTCTCACAAGTTTGAAAATTGTTTTAACCTCCTCTGTACTTTTTTTCTGTATTGCCACCATGTAACTTTCTCTGGAATCAATTTACTCTCAGGCGGTTTAGTATCAATCATAAGATACTACAGGCAACTCTCTGGTTCTCTGAGCATGGGGGGATTCATATGCCTTTACCAACTAACCTTTTTGTGATCATACAGAGCATCCAATATATTCTCTATATCTTATTAAACCTCTCCATAAGGTTTTTCCTGGAATGGTATCCTTTGCAATTTCATCCTCTTTATCTGGTTAAACCCCTGGATTAGGTTAGGTAAAAAAGGATACTGACAATATTCATAATGTTAATAGCAGCTCACATCAATTGGCTACTCTCCATGTTCCAGGCACTATGCTAAACATGCTAGGTGCCCTACGTCATTCAATGTTCATCAGACTTTTACTATGCCATATCACCACTTTGCAGATGAGGAAACTGAGGGCTAAGGAAGCCAAGCAACTTTGTGCAAGTCATACAACTAGAAAGTAGAGCCGTGGGCCTACTCACAGTATACTGACATCAGTCCTGTGCTAGGTTATTCTAAAAAGTTTGTTTCCCCAGGGAGAGAGGGAATATCAGTTCAGTTCAGTTCAGTCGCTCAATCTTGTTGGACTCTTTGTGACCCCATGGACTGCAGCATGCCAGGCTTCCCTGTCCATCACCACTTCCTGGAGTTTACCCAAATTCATGTCCATTGAGTCGGTGATGCCTTCTAACCATCTCATTCTCTGTTGTCCCCTTCTCCTCCTGTCTTCAATCTTTCCCAGCATCAGGGTCTTTTCAAATGAGTCAGCTCTTCACATCAGGTGGCCAAAGTTTGGAGTTTCAGCTTCAACATCAATCCTTCCAATGAACACTCAGGACTGATCTCCTTTAGGATGGACTGGTTGGATCTCCTTGCTGTCCAAGGGACTCTCAAAAGTCTTCTCCAACACCACAATTCAAAAGCATCAATTCTTTGGCACTCAGCTTTCTTTATAGTCCAACTCTCACATCCATACATAACTACTGGAAAAACCATAGCCTTGACTAGACAGACCTTTGTTGTCAAAGTAATGTCTCTGCTTTTTAATATGCTGTCTAGGTTGGTCATAACTTTCCTTCCAAGTAGTAAGCATCTTTTAATTTCATGGCTGCAGTCACCATCTGCAGTGATTTTGGAGCCCCCAGAAATAAAGTCTGCCACTGTTTCCACTGCTTCCCCATCTATTTGCCACGAAGTGATGGGACTAGATGCCATGATCTTAGTTTTCTGAATGTTGAGCTTTAAGCCAACTTTTTTACTCTCCTCTTTCACTTTCATCAAGAGGCTCTTTAGTTCTTCTTTGTTTTCTGCTGTGTCATCTGCATATCTGAGGTTATTGATATTTCTCCCATCAATCTTGATTCCAACTTGTGCTTCAGTCAACCCAGCATTTCTCATGATGTACTCTGCACATAAGTTAAATAAACAGGGTGACATTATACAGCCTGGACGTACTCCTTTTCCTATTACAAACAGACAAAGGTCACACCATATATAAAAACAGAACTCTCACCCACCATCTGCAGCAACTAGCCCAGGAAATGGATCCGTTATCAACCATAAGGAAGGAGTAAGAAGCGAAGTTACTTAGTTGTGTCCAACTCTTTATCAACCATAACCAGCCCAGGAAACCAGCCTGCTATCAGTCAGATTTGTAGGAAGTCAGATCACTATCTCTAGCAAGTGGTCCTGGAAGCCAAACAATAGCCTTCGGAACAATTGGCCCCAAATGGCCAAACTTAATAACTGATAGCTTCCCTAATTTTTGTTACCATTTCAAACTTAGGACTAATTTGCGTGCACGTGTGCTCAGTCATTTCTGACTCTTTGTGACCCTGTGGACTATAGTCTGCCAGGCTCCTCTGTCCTTGTAATTTCTCAGGCAAGAATACTGGAAGGGGTTGCCATTTCCTTCTCCAGGGATCTTCCCAACCTAGGGGTTGAACGCATGTCTTCTGAGTTTCCTGCATTGTCAGGCGGATTCACTGAGTCACCTGGGAAGCCCTAGTTAGTGAAAGCCAAATACACACCCATAATCAATCACATAAGATGTTCCTTTTCTGGTTAGCCTGCCTACAGCTTTCCCATGCCAACAACTTCCAATCAGGGCGTGCCTGAAGCCTTCTCTTTTTCCAATTGTAAAGCTTTCCCATGCTTCTGCCTGCCTTTGGCCAAATGTAAGTGATAGAGGTTGACTCCCTTTCTATAGCAAGCTCTGAATAAACAGGTTTGCTTGCTCTCATTTGATTGGTCTTCATTTATTTCCACGCTGGTCACCATGTTTTTTTTCTGGGTTATGCTAATTCTCTTTCATGTTCCACACCAATCTGCTTTCCATGCTGATTTAAATAGGTTCATGGGTTTTTTTTTTTTTTTGAGTTGACATTGCAAATGCAGAGAATTCTGTTTCTTTGAAACTGCTCATTGTGCAGACTTAAAGTGCTGTGACTCCATCAATTGATCAATTGTATTTCAATCGCTTTAGCTATTTCTGTTCCAGTTTGCTGCTGAAGTGACCAGTCCTCCAGATATCTCCAGTGCCCTTCGGTCGTTGCATAATGTCTTCATCTTTGGTGATGGAGGGAGGATTTTTAGATGACTGACTGGCATTTTTGAAAAAGAAAACAACTTTGGTCCTTAGCATTCCAGGTCTCCCCCAGGTCTCAGAAACCTACTTTGTGACTGCTTCCTCAGTGTCCTTCTTACTCTGCCAGAAGCTGGCCCAGTGATTAGAGACAGCTCAGTTGCTGCTCATGCTGGGATTTTTCTTTCCTACTAGTTCATGTGTCTTCTAATACCACTAGATGAGAAATGAGATTGGTGTAAGTCTATGCTGGTAGCCTTTCAGCTAGAAAGTGTGGATTTAGTCCTAGATTGACTTACATGTCAGGGTACCCACTCTCCATTCTGGCTAATTCTGCTTTCATAGTATGGGCCACTTCATGAATACTTATTTTGTGTCAGGAATTGTATTAGGGACTAAGGAAAGAAAGATGTATGAGACTCTGGTCCCGAAGTAGAGAGATGCTGGAGACAATAGGAGATAGGAGATGATGCAGGGTCTTACATCCTCAGTGTGGGATTAGCTACACCTGTGTTGGCACCAACAGCAGTGCGTCTTGGGCAGTCCTAGAACTTGTCACAGTGCAGTGAAATTAAAGGCACAGTGCCATTTATCTCACTGGACTGTGATTCCTTGAGGACAGGGACTGATTATGGCACAGCTGCTGTGTTTTCAACATCTGAGCAGGTACCCGGTTCCTTGTAGGCAAGTTAAGAGTGTGAGCTATTTGGTCAAAGAGAAGCAAGTTTGAGTCTCAGCTGTCCTACATAATAATTATGGGAATTGGGGTATGTTCCTAAGCCTTTCTAAGGTCCTGTGTTTTTATCCGCAAAATGGGGATAATAATAATGACAGCAGTTCATTCTACTTCATAGATCATTTCCACATCATTGGCACATATGAAACACTCAATAAATATCTTCTGCTACAAATATGAATTCAGTGGCCTTAAAAGTCCCAGTGATATGATGATACATACTTTAGAGTGGACAGAAAGGTGGGATTGCTGAAGCATATCATGAAAGTTGGGAGTTTTTCTGGAGTGGAAGCCAAGTGGTTCCTTTGTGATGTTATGTGGCACTAGAGCCAGAGAAAACATTACATGATACTTCTAAGCAGCACATGGTAAAATAAAACATCCCGTTAATAATGGGGGTATGAAGAATATGAATTTGAGACTTAAAGACTGAAACATTTGAGAATTTCTATTTCTCATTTCAAATGTTGGTAATTACCTTTCTACAGATGCACAGCAGAATCCTGACTTATTTACTGGTGCTTCAGAAAAAGGTTTTGGTCATGGAGAGAGTTGAATAGGGGTCATTGATTAGATTCTAAGGAGGAAAAGAACTTAGCTAAATACATTTCATAGGGGAGAAAATTAGGAGAGGCTTAAGCTTTAAATACTCCCATTTCTCATATCAGTGCTGTGAATCTTAATTTCCCCGAATGAGGACAATACCTTGTTGTGAGAATTAAAGGAGATAACAAATGTGAAAGCACCAAATACAATGCCCAATATCTCTTGAATACTAGAAATAGTTGAAAACTATTTTGCTTTTTTATTCTCCTTCTGATAGAAAAAGTAACATTTGGAAAATGTACAGTATACCAGAATAGTTATCCCAAGGTGGGAAATAACACATAAAAGTAATTGTTTTATTCAGGAATAGTGTGGCTGAGTTTGCTGATTCTCCTTTAAAATCCATTCTCCTTTTCTCCTGCTCTAACATAATCACTCCGTGATAGATGGCCCCATGGCTGCTTAGAATAATGACTTCCTGTTTCGGCCTCTTTTGTAAAGGGTGTGGCCAAGGACAATGGGTGGTGAGAGGAAGCAGGGTGTGCCATCTACCCTATGTCTTCTTAAAGAGAGACTGTGTGCTCTTTCCTTCCCTTCCTCCTCTGCTTGCTGGAATGTTGATGTTGATGGCTGTATTTGTGTGGAATAGTTATCTGGGTTCTGAGGTATGGGCCTCATTAAAGGATGAAGACTGGATCCTTTATGAATATGGAGCTACCAGCTCAGTGCTGGACTGCTGATGCTTATCAGAAAAAGAATACACTTCTGTTTTTGGGCCATGAATTGTGGCTTCCCTGGTGGCTCATGTGGTAAAGAATTTGCCTACAATGAAGGAGACTCAGGTTTGATCCCTGGGTCAGGAAGATCCTCTAGAGAAGGGAATGGCTGCCCACTCCACCATTTTTGCCTGGAGAATTCCATGGACAGAGACATTGGCAGACTACAGTCCATGGGGTCGCAAAGAGTTGGACACAAGTGAGCAACTATCACTTTCACTCGAGGCATGTGGGATCTTAGTTCCCCAACCAGGGATTGAACCCAGGCACCCTGCAGTGGAAGCATGGACTTTTTAAAAACTTTTCATTTATTAATTATCTTGGCTGCACTGGGTCTTTGCTGTTGCTCATGGGCTTTCTTTAGTTGCAGCAAGTGAAGGCTTTTCTTCGTTGTGATGCACAGGCTTCTCATTGCGGTGGCGTCTCTTGTTGTGGAGCACAGGCTGTAGGGTGCACGGGCTCAGTAGTTGTGGTACTTGGGCTTAGTTGTCTGGAGGCATGTGGGATCTTCCCAGACCAGGGAACAAACCTGTCCCCTGCATTGGCAGGCAGATTCTTAACCACCGGACCTCTAGGGGAGTTCTAAATTTCAATCTTTTTAAAGCCACTGTTGTTGGGGCTTTTGGTCACTTGCAGCACAAACTAATCCTAATAATTATTTCATCATTGATATAGTCTTTGAAAGGACATAGCTTTAAAAAGGGACCTGAATATTTTAGGAGATAAAGTCAAGGCCCAAAGGGAATATGAATTCCTCATAAGAACTTATTATAAAAATGCCATCCCATCAAAATAAGGAAGGAAAACAACCAAGCCTATTGGTTTCCAATACAAAGCTGGCCAAGTTAAAGCTTTGATTTCACATTTTCACCAATGAAGAAGACATAGACAGTGTTAGCGTGCACAGGTTACTAATTTCTAAAGTTCTGCGTCATTCTGGACCATGTCAGTCTTGAATTGCTAAGAATCCTGATGACAGTAATCATACTATAATAAGACCTCTCTTTAGACTAGATTTTGGGATCATTTGCAGTAGTGCAAGAATCATGCATATGTATATTTGATGTTTGTACTAAAACATGCATTTTAAAAATTAAGACTCTACTCACAGCATAATCCTATCACTTTGCATTTGCATCTTATTACTGAGAATTTAGTAATTATTAATGATTTGATAAGATTCAAAATAAATTGGTGTTAAAAACTCTCCCCTCCCCCAATCTCTGAAATAGGAATTTCCTCCTATTTATGTGTTGTCCACACTGCATTGCTGGCTCATCTCTTAGGGAATGAGAGCACAGTGCCATTTTAACTGTAGTGCCAGATATCAGGAGGTGTTAGTCCATCTGGAGGCTGAAGTCAGTTGAAGTTACTTTGTCACATGAGTCTTCCCTTTATGTGTAGCTCTTAGCTAATCTGTGGCTTAAGGATCTCTTTTAAAAATTTCATTTATTATTAAAAATTAAAAAAAAGGTATTTTGGCATGTTAGATTTAGGTATACAACATAATGACTTGATATTTGTATGTCTCATGAAAGGATTGCCAGAGTAAGGCTAGTTAATATTCATCACCATACATAGTTACAGTTTTTTTCCGTATGATGAGAACTTTGAAGATTTACATGATTAGAAGGCAATGGCACCCCACTCCAGTACTCTTGCCTGGAAAAACCCATGGACGGAGGAGCCTCTCTGCAGTCCATGGGGTCGCTAGGAGTCAGACATGACTGAGCGACTTCACTTTCACTTTTCACTTTCATGCATTGGAGAAGAAAATGGCAACCCACTCCAGTGTTCTTGCCTGGAGAATCCCAGGGATGGGGGAGCCTGGTGGGCTGCCATCTCTGGGGTTGCATAGAGTTGGACACAACTGATGCAACTTAGCAGCAGCAGCAGCAGCTTTAATATATGCACTATACCATTATTAGCTACAGTCACCATGCTGTATATTATATCCACATGACATTTATTTTGTAACTGAGATCTGTGAACTTTTGACCCCATTAAACTCACCTCTCAGCCCCTGCCTGTGCCAACTACTGATCTGTTCCCTGTATCTATGAGCTCAGTTGTTTTAAGACTCCACATATAACATCATGTAGTGAATGATCTCTGTTTGTTTCCAAGGCAAACCATTCAATATCACGGTATTCCAAGTCTATGCCCCAACCAGTAACGCTGAAGAAGCTGAAGTTGAATGGTTCTATGAAGACCTACAAGACCTTCTAGAACTAACACCCAAAAAAGATGTCCTTTTCATGATAGGGGACTGGAATGTAAAAGTAGGAAGTCAAGAAACACCTGGAGTAACAGGCAAATTTGGCCTTGGAGTACAGAAGGAAGCAGGGCAAAGGCTAATAGAGTTTTGCCAAGAGAATGCAATGATCATAGCAAACACCCTCTTCCAACAACACAGGAGAAGACTGTATGCATGGACATCACCAGGTGGTCAACACCGAAATCAGATTGATTATATTCTTTGCAACCAAAGATGGAGAAGCTCTATACAGTCAGCAAAAACATGACCAGGAGCTGACTGTGGCTCAGATCATGAACTCCTTATTGCCAAATTCAGACTTAAATTGAATAAAATAGGGAAAACCACTAGACCATTCAGGTATGACCTAAATCAAATCGTTTACAATTATACAGTGGAATGAGAAATAGATTTAAGGGACTAGACCTGATAGATAGAGTGCCTGATGAACTATGGATGGAGATTCATGACATTGTACAGGAGACAGGGATCAAGACCATCCCCAAGAAAAAGAAATGCAAAAAAGCAAAATGGCTGTCTGGGGAGGCTTTACAAATAGCTGTGAAAAGAAGAGAAGTGAAAAGCAAAAAAGAAAAGGAAAGATATACCCATTTGAATGCAGAGTTCCAAAGAATAGCAAGGAGAGCTAAGAAAGCCTTCTTCAGTGATCAGTGCAAAGAAATAGAGGAAAACAATAGAATGGGAAAGACTAGAGATCTCTTCAAGAAAATTAGAGATACCAAAGGAATATTTCATGCAAAGATGAGCTCAATAAAGGACAGAAATGGTATGGACCTAACAGAAGCAGAAGATATTAAGAAGAGGTGGGAAGAATACACAGAAGAACTGTACAGAAAAGAGCTTCTCGACCCAGATAACCATGATGGTGTGATCACTCACCTAGAGCCAGACATCCTGGAATGTGAAGTCAAGTGGGCCTTAGGAAGCATCACTATGAGCAAAGCTAGTGGAGGTGATAGAATTCCAGTGGAGCTATTTCAAATCCTAAAAGATGATGCTGTGAAAGTGCTGCACTCAATATGTCAGCAAATTTGGAAAACTCAGCAGTGGCCACAGGACTGGAAAAGGCCAGTTTTCATTCCAATCCCAAAGAAAGGCAATGCCAAAGAATGCTCAAACTACTGCACAATTGCATTCATCTCACAAACTAGTAAAGTAATGCTCAAAATTCTCCAAGCCAGGCTTCAGCAACACGTGAACCATGAACTTCCAGATGTTCAAGCTGGTTTTGGAAAAGGCAGAGGAACCAGAGATCAAATTGCGAACATCTGCTGGATCATTGAAAAAGCAAGAGAGTTCCAGAAAAACATCTGTTTCTGCTTTATTGACTATGCCAAAGCCTTTGTCTGTGTGGATCATAATAAACTGTGGAAAATTCTGAAAAAGATGGGAATACCAGAGCACCCAACTTGCCTCTTGAGAGATCTGTATGCAGGTCAGGAAGCAACAGTTAGAACTGGACATGGAACAACAGACTGTTTGCAAATTGGGAAAGGAGTACATCAAGGCTGTATATTGTCACCCTGCTTATTTAACTTATATGCAGAGTATATCATGAGACACACTGGGCTGGATGAAGCACAAGCTGGAGTCAAGATTGCTGGGAGAAATATCAATAACCTCAGATATGCAGATGACACCACCCTTATGGCAGAAAGTGAAGGGGAACTAAAAAGCCTCTTGATGAAAGTGAAAGAGGAGAGTGAAAAGTTGACTTAAAACTCAACATTCAGAAAACTAAGATCATGGCATCCAGTCCCATCACTTCATGGCAAATAGATGGGGAAACAGTGGGAATAGTGGCTGACTTTATTTTTTGGGGCTCCAAAATCACTGCAGATGGTGACTGCAGCCATGAAATTAAAAGACGCTTACTCCTTAGAAGGAAAGTTATGACCAACCTGGATAGCATATTAAAAAGCAGAGACATTTTTTTGTCAACAAAGGTCCATCTAGTCAAGGCTATGGTTTTTCCAGTGGTCATGTATGGATGTGAGCGTTGAACTGTGAAGAAAGCTGAGTGCCGAAGAATTGATGCTTTTGAACTGTGGTGTTGGAGAAGACTCTTGAGAGTCCCTTGGACTGCAAGAAGATCCAATCAGTCCATTCTAAAGGAGATCTATCCTGGGTGTTCATTGGTAGGACTGATGTTGAAGGTGAAACTCCAATCCTTTGGCCACCTGATGTGAAGAGCTGATTCAGTTGAAAAGACCCCGATGCTGGGAAAGATTGAGGGCAGGAGGAGGAGGGAAAACAGAGGATGAGACGGTTGGATGGCATCCCTGGCTTCATGGACATGAGTTTGGATGTACTCCGGGAGTTGGTGATGGACAGGGAGGCCTGGCATGCTGCAGTTCATGGGGTTGCAAAGATTCGGACACGACTGAGTGACTGAACTGAACTGAGTATTTGACTTATTTCACTTAACATAATGTCCTCAAATTTCATCCATGTTGTTGCAAAATGACCAGATTCCCTTCTTTTTTATGGTTGAATAGTATTCCATTGAATGTATCTACTATATTTTCTTTATCCTTTCATCCACCGATGGGCACATAGGTTGTTTCTGAAGCATCTCTTTTTAAGGATATTCATTGGAAGTTATTTAAGCAGTTAATGGGGTTGGCTGTGGTTCCCACTTCTCCTGTGAAGACTTTCTTTTCCTAGTACTTCAGCTAATAGTAGTTTAAAATGCCTTTCAGCAGCTGTAGTTGGTACAGCCCACCTGGCCCTCAAACAGCATTTTATCTTATAAAAGTTTACATTAAGGACTTTCTTTTGCTTTATCATAGCCAATTCAGTGTCCTTCACATAGTAGACACTTAGTAAATGCTTGTTTTTTTATTACCCAATGGCTGTGTTGGCTCAGAATGGGTATTGGGGTTGGTTAGGCTTCAGTTCAGTTCAGTCGCTCAGTTGTGTCCAGCTCTTTGCGACCCCTTGAATCGCAGCACGCCAGGCCTCCCTCTCCATCACCAACTCCCGGAGTTCACTCAAACTCATGTCCATCGAGTCGGTGATGCCATCCAGCCATCTCATCCTCTGTTGGCCCCTTCTCCTCCTGCCCCCAATCCCTCCCAGCATCAGAGTCTTTTCCAATGAGTCAGCTCTTCGCATGAGGTGGCCAAAGTATTGGAGTTTCAGCCTCAGCATCAGTCCTTCCAAAGAACACCCAGGACTGATCTCCTTTAGAATGGACTGATTGGATCTCCTTGCAGTCCAAGGGACTCTCAAGAGTCTTCTCCAACACTACAGTTCAAAAGCATCAATTCTTCGGCACTCAGCTTTCTTCACAGTCCAACTCTCACATCCATACATGACCACTGGAAAAGCCATAGCCTTGACTAGATGGACCTTTGTTGGCAAAATAATATCTCTGCTTTTGAATATGCTATCTAGGTTGGTCATAACTTTCCTTCCAAGGAGTAAGTGTCTTTTAATTCCATGGCTGCAGTAACCATCTGCAGTGATTTTGGAGCCCCCCAAAATAAAGTCTGACACAGTTTCCATTGTTTCCCCATCTATTTCCCTGTAGTCATATCTCAAGTATATATTGATCCTAATTTCTTAGTGAGTTTTTTGAATTTTGGACAGTTGACTTACCACAAGTGGGACATTCAAATAATCACTTACCAAGTCAATAAGGCAAATGGTTAATAACAAGTTGGTTAGTAAATGCTAGTGTTGTTTTTGTGGGAGAGGGAGAGGGTGGGATGATTTGGGAGAATGGCATTGAAACATGTATAATATCATATATGAAACGAGTCGCCAGTCCAGGTTTGATGCACGATACTGGATGCTTGGGGCTGGTGCACTGGGACGACCCAGAGGGATGGTATGGGGAGGGAGGATGGAGGAGGGTTCAGAATGGGGAACGCATGTGTACCTGTGGCAGATTCATTTTGATATATGGCAAAACCAATACAATATTGTAAAATTAAAAAATAAAATAAGATAAAATAAAAAGTAAAAAAAAATAATAAAAAATAAACCAAAGGTAACCACATTCACAATGAAGTCCTTGTTTCTACCATTTTCTATTCTATTTGGGGGGGGGTTGAAATGTTATATGTATATAACCAGTAATTTTCAAATAAAACTTCTCAAATACTAAAAAAAAATGTAAATTAAAGAGGTTTAAATTAATCATACTTCTGAATACAAGGTAGAGTATCATCACTGTTTCATGCAAGGCTCTTGTTTTTTTTCTGAATTTATTCCTTATTATCCTATCCCCATTCCATTCCCTATAGGCAGTAATTTTAAAATGTTTCTTATGTGTTTTCTTCTTTGTATGTGTGTTTAAAAACTGTTACAAGGGTAACACGTGTATAGAACTTACTATGTGCTGGGTTCTGTTCTAAGCCCTCTACATGTTACTATTTAATTCTCACAACAGCATTACGAGTTAAAAACCTTTACTGTTCCCATTGAGTAGAAGAATTGAGGCACAGGGTAAATAACTTGCCTGAGGTCACTCCGCTACTAAGCAAAGAGGTTGGAATTTGAACCTAGGCAGTGCAGGTCTTAAATCATGCTTTTAATTATCAGCCACACCACCAGAATATGTACTATGTTTTATGTTTATGTATTTTTAATTTATGTAAATGATATTGTATAAATGGCACCGCATAAATCTCAATTTGTTTCTTTTTTCACTCAGCACTTTGCCTTTAAGAAGAATCCATGTTGCTTTGTCCACTTATGATCTATTCTTACAGTGGCTGTACCGCAGGGTGCACATCTATCACATATTGCCTTTCCACTCTCCCAGTGATGATACTCCAATTTCCTCCCTCCACAAATTAAGACTGCAATGAACATCCTCCCTCCAGACTTATCGGAGGATCTCTTAGGGATGTAAACAGTGATTTTCCTTTATGTACTAAATGTGTGCCTCCTATGAAACAGAAGCTGGTAAATTTAGAGCCCTTTTCTTTTTTTAAAAAATAATTTATCTATTTAGGTTATTTTTGGCTGCTCTGAGTCTTTGTAGCTGTGGGAAGGCTTCCAATTGTGGTTAGCAGGGGCTACTCTTAGCTGTGGTGTACAGGCTTCTCATTGTAGTGGCCTCTCGCTGCGGAGCACTGGTTCTAGGCACATGGGCTTCAATAGTTGTAGTAAATAGGATCGGTAGTTGCAATGAGTGTTTGGGTTGACACCTGTCTCCTCCACCAACTAGGCTGGGAGCTATAAGGACCGGGACAGCAACATGTACAAAGTGGGGTGGGAGCACAGAGAAGAGGACTTTGAAGAAAATATTAATAATTACCATGTCTACCTTGCTTTCCATGCCTACCTTGTTCAAAACACTTCCATATGTTATTTAATTTTATTCTTGTCTTCGAAAGTAGTTATCACTGTTTCCATTTAACAGAAGTAGAAACCAAGGCTCAAGTTCACTTGTCACTCAAAATCACTTGGCCAGTTATAGTGCAGAAAAGATTTGAATACCTCTCTGGCTGACTCCAAAGCCTGTGTCTATCTCAACTACACCGAAGAGTGAAGAGGAGCTGGCATTTGGTTTGGATCATTAAGGATGAGCAGGCATTTCTAGGTGGACAGAATATGCAAACATTTTTCTTGGCACCTTGACTTTCGGGTCTTTCCAAAGGACCATAATTTTTATTCATTCACTGACATCAAATATGTTTACCCAGAATTTTCTCTGGCTGGATGCTAGGAATTCAAACACTAAGATAAGGTCCCTGTCTTCCAGGGGTTATAATGCCATCAGACATGTTGGCTATGTACATATATGGTACCCATAATTAGATGGGTAATAATAGTAGGTTGCTAAATTACATTCCAGGAAAATGATACAGGTATCCAGTGAGTCCAGAGGAGGGAGTGATCACTAAGGGTTCTGTGGTCAGAGGCAGCACTGAGGAATAGGTGGGACTCAAATGTACATTGAAACAAAGAGGGTTTTGGGCGGGGCACTTGGATTAGGCACAGCAGTGTCATGTCTTATGCAAAAGTTGCACTTAAAAGAGGGGCATATAAGCATAAATTCATGGAAAGTTAGATTTTTACTCTTACAACTTCTTTAAATAGACAACGAAGTGTAGGCTCTTATACTGACTCTGTGGAATGCATGCACCTTCTGTCTTTAAGCTCAGCACAGTCACTTTTCCCTGCAGAGTTAGCACAGATTGCTACTTCTTTGGACCACAGAGCCTCTTCCACCCCTCAAATTTCTATAGTTGGCTTGTGTTTGGGATGGTGTTGAACAAGAATAGCATCGCTTTAACCACTTTAACCACTATCTGCAAATTGTTGAGGCAAGATGCTTATAATATTGAGAGTGAGGCAAGTGAAGATTGGTGCATGACAAGGAGATGGTCCTTTGTCTCTGTGGCTGGCTGTTTGATATTGCTAAACTCCATCTCAATTTCAAGGCCAAGTGAGCTCAAGGACAAAGAAGTGATCCCATCTATATTTCTGATGCCCATGCTAAGTTGATACAAGTATTGGGGAGCAAGTTGAGGTACTGATGGTCAGTTTGAGGAGGAGGAATAGTCAGCAGTGGGGTGAACTCCACTCAAAAGGAGACATAATCTGTGTTATCTTGTGTGCCCTACAGTGGAATGGAGGAATGACTAGAGTGGTGGGAAGACTGTATAAGACTGAATTCTCACAAGATTACTTAGGAAAGTTAAGATGTGACATTAGTATAAAAATGGAAAGATGGGAATTCACATGGGTATGTAGGTCTGGGTTTTCTGGAAGAAGGGGATTTGAGGAGAAATATAGATAAATTTGGAAAGGGACCGGATAGTGGAGGACTGTAACGTGTGGGATATGTGAAGGTGTCCTGTTAACCATGATCTGCTCCCCCAAGGGAACTCCGCAGTTCTTCACACACTCTTGGTTGACCTGGATGCTTAAACCTGGCAGGTTAAGGAGCAAATCTTCAGAGTCATAAAGAAAATTATTTTCTTTCTCTTGTTATTATCATTATTTTTTTTTGTCTTGATCTGTAAATAGGAACTTCCACCTTGTGGAAGAATGGAAAGCTTGGGGAGAAAGCCTCTGTCCTTTTTTCTGGTCCCTTGCTTGGCTGGGAAGAGGGTGAGTCAAAGTTCAGCCTTTCCAGACTATGAACTCTGCATGGAGACTCTGCTCTTTGGAGGGAAACCTGGGGTTCTGGTTGACAAGTCAGTTCTGTCAGAGGTCAAGACACTTCTCTAAGGCAGTCTTTTTTGGAAATAAAGTTGATCATTTCAGGTCTGCTTATCTAAGTCTAACTCCTCAGTGGATTCAGAACCCATCAGGGAAAAGATGTGATTAATTAGTATCATACCTTAAATTCTAACGTCCATGTCAGAGTGAAAAAAAAATCCTAATTTTGAAATTCTTTGGAATTTTTTTCTTCTTCTCCCCCGTATTCTTCAAAAACGTTTGCCAGATGGAGTGACCATTGTGAACTTGGCACTTAAGTTAATTGCTTTGTGTTTTCTTTTGAATAAAAATTGTTGGCTCCATACACAGTGTATAGGGCCACAGATAGCCCAAATATGTATGTGGCCGTAAATATAAGACATTTTCATATTCTTGTGCTCAATATAATGAGTACATGAATCCTAGGGGCTATGAAAGACCCTGCAGATCATATGAACATATACATGGGCATGTGAGTGCACATTCATGTGTTCATATACCTATCACATGCACACAGACTATCACATGTATGCACACATATACACACAAACATACCCACCTCACACGCATGAACTCTGAACACACATCCACATCACATGCATGGACACATACCATACACACCCACATACCACACACAATGCAGACAAACATGTTCATCATATATGCAATCCCACATCATACTTCCCACACGTATACATACAACACACGAATACATCCATGTACACACACATGCCACATGCACATACCCTGACAAAATGCACACATACCACACATGTATCATATACATACAAACTACACACACAAATATTTCCCACTCCAACATACATGCATAGACACACACACACACACATATGGAGACAGAGAGAATGAATGTCAGGAAACCTTGGGATTGTATGTTTACACATTGGTGGTATGTGTGCCCGTGCATGTATGTTAGAGTGAGAAATGTTTGTGTGAGTGAGTAGTTTGTATGTATATGGTAAATGTGTGCATTTTGTCAAGGTATGTGTGTGTGGCATGTCTCTCTCTCTCTCTCTCTCTCTCTCTATATATATATATACATATTTTGTCTTAATCCTGGGGTTGATACATATGGGAGCATATATGTAGTCAAAGTATAGTCACAGCTATGGTTTTTCTAGTAGTCATGTACGGATGTGGGAGTTGGACTACAAAGAAGGCTGAACACCCAAGAGTTGATGCTTTCAAATTGTGGTGCTGGAGAAGACTCTTGAGAGTCCCATGGACAGCAAGAAGCTCAAACCAGTCAATCCTAAAGGAAATCAACCCTGAATATTCACTGGAAGGACTGATGCTGAAACTGAAGCTCTAATACTTTGGTCACCTGATGCAAAGAACCAACTCACTGGAAAAGACCCTGATGATGTGAAAGATTGAGGGCAGGAGGAGAAGGGGATGACAGAGGATGACTCAATGGATATAAGTTTGAGCAAACTCCAGGATATAGTGAAGGACAGGGAAGCCTGGCGTGCTGCAGTCCATGCGGTTGCAAAGAGTCAGACATGACTTAGCCACTGAACAACAACAACATACAAAGCGCACACACAGATACAGGCTAAACCTCTGGATTCACTCAAAAACACCCTCCCAGGCTCTGGGCAGCTTAGCCTTTGCGCTTAAGCCCTACTGTGGGCCACTCCCCCACCCCCAGGAAGCACTCCAACAAAGAAGCCCCTGCATCCGAGCCAGGCATCTTTATTTCTCTTTACCTTTGATTAAGTCTCACAATAAAACAGCACACCAAGGGCATGACATTATAGTGTCATTAAAGTGAACATTTCACAAGGAGTGTTGTCCAAACTGATACGCTTCTAATGTTTTTATTTTCCCTGAATCTTTGAGGCCAGCCGACAGGGAAAACTGACTGTTACCAGGGCTTGAGGAGGCCAGCTTCACCTGAGAGGCAAGCTGGTCAGGTTACCCTAATCTCCTTAAGAACAGGTACGAGAGTTGAAGTGCTGGATGCGTATGCAATAAACAGGGCTCACAGGCTGAAACACAGACACCATACTTGACAGAATAACAAGGAGAAAGTTGATTTTCGAAAGTGCAAGAATACAGTTAAATTTTTTTCCTTCATAATATATCTGCTTTCTATAATGCTGAATTTCCATGGTTTTCCCTTCAGACACCCACACTTGCATTGTGCACATATGCACACACACACACACACACACACACCTGGATATTTCTACTTCACTTCTTTTTAAAGTTAAATCTGGTACATATAGTTTGTTCGAAAGGAATCCTTTACATGTGTGTATTTAGTGAATTTGGAGCTTTACAGACCCAAGTGCTTTTGCTCAAAATGGCCACAGCTCATAGATGAGACACGACTCTCCTGTTAATGTCATTAGCAAGCAGAACAGCAGCATCTACAAAGCTCAGAGCGAAGAAATGGTACCCAGGAGAACTACATGAGGCCAAATAAATGTGAGGTAATTGACTGTTTTCCTCACCACCTCCGCAGTGTGTTGGAGGCCATTTGTATGGGGCTGCCTTGTGCCAACGGGGAGGGGGCAGTCAAACAATCCTGCCACAGTTTCCATTGTTCTCAAAGGCACACCATCTGCATGAACAAAGCCCCAGGTCACACTGTTTGTCCCGAAGAAACTCCTGATAAATATTTCTTTTTAAAAAGAACCTCTTTTCTTCGATTCGCTGTAACAGAGCTTTTCCTTCTAAATATACATCCTACACATCAAAAGCCTGAGATGAGAAATTCATTGTCATTTGCAAAGAATAGTGTCTCTTTGCGACTTGTAATCTGTTGAACTGCATGTTATGAAGTCTTTTTGAGGGTTCTGATAGCAACTAGAATATTCTGCCTCTTGTGGCAAACATGTTTGAAAGCATAATCATGGGGTGTGGGCTGGGGTGACCAGGACATTCTCCCAGACTGACCAGACAGTTGCTGGGTTTCACAACACCAGGAAGCTTCCTCTCATTTATCCTGTTTTAATGGAAATGAAAGTGATATCAAGTGACCAGCTGTTCCTAGGGTGGGTTCTAGAAACCTCTATCCTTGTCATCCAGCCTGGATTTACAAACAGCTGTCTTCAGTTTGACTTTCTAAAATCAGAAGTATGGGTGGGACCATAGAAGTGACAGCATAGCATTAGATGGGAGCAGTCTCGAAACATTTGAAGTGACTAAGTGTGTGTTCTTGCATGCTAAGTTGCTTCAGTTGTGTCTGACTCTTTGCGACCCCATGGACTGTATAGCCCACCAGGCTCTTCTGTCCATGGGATTCTCCAGTCAAGAACACTGGAATGGGTTGCCATGCTCTCCTCCAGGAGATCTTCCCAACCCAGGAATTGAACCCTTATCTCTTGCATCTCCTGCATTGGCAGGTGGATTCTTTACCATTGAGCCACCTGTGAAGCCCCTATTATCAATGGTCTTCCCCCCAAACTAGCACAATGCTCAGAACAATGAGGTGCTTATTAATAATGAGAGCTAACATTTATTGAGAGTTTGTCAAGATATGCCTGGCAGAGAGGGCTTTATATAATATCAACTCATTTAATGCTCACAACCCCTTGAAGTAGGTAATATGATTACCACCTCCATTTCACAGATGAAAAAACTGGGCTCTGAGCCCTTAAGTTACATGTTCAAAGTCATGCAGAAATAAATTGTAGAGTCTGGACTGTAACTATGTTATCTGACCTGTACCCTGTCCGAGCCGGTATCCTGTTTCAGTTCCTGATATATTAGAGTAGCTGAAATCTGAATCTTTTTGAATATGGAATTGGAACTGGGGATAAAACACTATTGTAAAAACCCTAACAGTATGTGATCTTGGTTTCCTGGGCAGGTGTTGAGAGTTGAACAGCAGGAATGAAGAGCCTGCAGTCTGGGAAGTTGGTGACCCTTCTTCTGATACATGTGGTAGAATTTTTAGTAAACTGTCGCCTGTGACAACCTTGGAAGCAAGACCACATGTCTCCCAAGCCCGTTCCTCCAGGGGAAGTGGTTGAAAAAGGTCAGAATAGTGAAGTGTGTTGGTTGCTTCTTGACATTTTTAGCAAACTTCTGTAAGAAAGAAATCTTGCCAGTTTGTAAGCAAAGATGAAAGGTAATTAAACTATGTGAAGGGAGGCCTTGCCTTCTCTGCCTGTGGCCTGCAGCCTAAATTGATTGAGGGTCAGATCACGTGAGGCCCTTCAGGCCTGAAACAGCCATTTGCTTCTGTACTCCAAGGAGCAGATAATAAGATGCAGCTCAGGCTTTTTGGAGGAGTCTCCATGGCTCTTGTAGCAGTTGTATATGGAAAGGTCCAGATACATTAATGCTGAGGTTTGGAAAATTATAATCATAGCTGCTACATGCCAACTCCTGGCAGAAGTGCTTTATAAACCTACTTTTTTTTTTTTTAAACATTTATTTGGTATTTATCACATACCAGATACAGTAGTAAGCATTTAATGTGGATTGTCTCATTTAATATGAAATATCTATATTAAATGAGCATTTAATATCTCATTTAATTATCTCCTGATGACAGTTTTAAAACTAGCACTATTATGATGCCATTTTGAGGATGTGGAACCTGAAACTACAGATAATTAGGCTAGGATATTTGGACTAGAAAGAGGTGTAAATAGGAGAGGAGTCCTTCAGCCTGACCATAGGTCTGGGTTTTAACTCTACACCGTAACACTATGTAAAATCCCAAGCTGATTTATGAAATCATTGACGTGTAATCGTGTGTTTGCCAGAAATAATGTTTGCATTTATTGTTGTCAGTCGCCCGAGGCACTGTCAGTCCTAATTATTTTGAATTAAATTCTCTGTTTGAGGTTTGTCAGACCTAACTTTATAAAACTACTTAACCTCATTCTTCATGATCACATCTGAGGTAAGTCTTCTTGAAAGTTGAAAGTTAAGTCACTCAGTCGTGTCTGACTCTTTGCGACCCCATGGACGATAGCCTACCAGGATCCTCTGTCCATGGGATTTTCTAGGCAAGAGTACTGAAGTGGATTGCCATTTCCTTCTCCAGGGGATCCTTCTGACCCAGGAATCGAACCCAGGTTTCCCGCATTGTAGGCAGATGCTTTACTGTCTGAGCCACCAGGGAAGTCCAAGGAGTGGCTTACACCAAGGAGTAAGTCTTCTTACTCCTGTTTTATTGATGAGACTGATGCTCAGTAAAGGTAAATAACCTGCCCTGGATCAGGCTGTTTTAAATGGTGGAATTGGGATTTGAACTCAGGTCAGAGTGAGCTCAAAATCTAGGCTTTTCTCCCAATGCTGGAATTGAGGTGTCCCTTCTGGTGCAAGGCTGGGGGGCAACTGGGGCCATGTTCCCATATGAAGCACTGTCTGGGTGGCTGTGGCCTGAGAGGCAGTCCTCTCGGCCCCCTTTCTTTTTTTTCAGACTTTAAACTTCTTATTTTGTACTGGGGTCTAGCCAATTAACAATGTCGTGGTAGTTTCAGGTGAACAGAGAAGGGACTCAGCCATATATATACATGTATCCGTTCTCCCCCAAAGCCCTCTCCCATCCAGGCTGGCACATAACATTGAGTAGAGTTCCATGTGCTATATAATAGGTCCTTGTTGGTTATCCATTTGGAATATAGCAATGTGTACATAATCTTCCCAAACTACCCTAACTATCCCTTCCCCCAGCAACCACAAGTTCTTTTTCTGGGAGTCTCTTTCTATTTTGTAATTAAGTTCATTTGTATCATTTCTTTTTAGAATCCACATATGAGGGATGTCATGCAGTATTTCTCCTTCTCTGTCTGACTTACTTCACTCAGTATGACACTCTCTAGGTCTGTCCATGTTGCTTCAAATAGCATTATTTCATTCTTTTTAATAGCTGAGTGATATTCCATTGCATGTATGTACCACATATTCTTTATCCATTCCTCTGTTGATGGGCATTTAGGTTGCTTCCATGTCTTGGCTGTTGTAAACAGTGTTGTAATGAACTTTGGGGTGCATGTATCCTTTTGGTTCATGTTTTTCTCTGGATATATGTTGGGCACCCTTTCTCTAAGGGCTCTGTGGTGAGCTCTATTCTGGGCTGGGACAGTGAGCTGTTTCCACTGCCACCTGCGGAAGGTGCCAGAGCTGTGAGGTACAAACACATCGGGGCTCATTGCAGGAGAAATGTTAGAGTTGGAGAGGTGCCAGCTGGGCTGGGACAAGTGAAATGCAGCAAAGGGAATCAGTCCTATTTCCATACTATCCGGTCATCAAGGTAAACGTACTTCATCATCCCTGGGCAAAGCCACACTTGTCTGCAGCCAATGTTTATGGTCAACTACGTGTCAAGTTCTGTTCTAAGCAGGCTTTGTGGATTATCTTATTGAGTCTTCACAGCACTGTGAAACTGGTACTATTGCTACACATTTTATTGACACAGAAGCTGAAGCAGAGCTAGTAATGAGGGCAGTCAGAATAGTTATCCAGGCAGTACTGCTCCCAACTGTTATGCTACAACCTCTTTATGCATTCATTGTGTGACAGAATTCCTCAGTCCCCAGTCATCAGGAGGCAATAATTGTGCATTTATGATTTTCAGGTCTTTTAATGTAATATCCTACTGAACCTCACAACAATACTACTGTTATTGACTCTCCCAAGTTGGTCCCCAACAGAAGTTCTCTTGCTGGAAGTCATCTGAGCCCATAGAATGAGACTGAGTTTGGTTCAGAAGCAAAGTAGAGTTCTATTCTTTGATCAAAAAATGGGAGAAGTGCAAGCTCAAGCTGTAGATTAACTGCTCTTTATAGGGTTCTTGTCAGCCAGGAGTGGGGTAGAGTTCTTGCTGGATGGGCGCAGGTGTGCTGCTCAGGTTCCAGACCGCAAACCTGGCACAGCGCCCCTGCACATGTCTGGCCCCTGCCATCTTGGACTGAGTGTTGTGCGCAGAGCTTCTGCGCATAGTCTGGGAGCTGAGGTGTTGGCACAGCTATTTTACACTGGAAACTCTGGTCTGTACTGCCGGGGGCAAGACCTCTGCATGTGGCAGCCTGTGAGCAAATGAACCTAGACTAAGCACAAAGGGAAAAAAAGGTTAGACTTATTACTCAGATTCTATTTTTATTTCCTAGAAAATAATAGACTTTGCCCAGTGACACTGCTGCTAAGTCACCTCAGTTGTATCCGACTCTATGCGACCCCATAGACGGCAGCCCACCAGGCTGCCCTGTCCTTGGGATTCTCCAGGCAAGAACACTGGAGTGGGTTGCCATTTCCTTCTCCAATGCATGAAAGTGAAAAGTGAAAGTGAAGTCACTCAGTCGTGTCCAGCTCTTATCGGCCCCATGGACTGCAGCCCACCAGGCTCCTCCGTCCATGGGATTTTCCAGGCAAGAGTACTGGAGTGGGGTGCCATTGCCTTCTCTGTGTGACACTAGCAGGTAGCTAGTGTTATAATTTCCCATTTCAGAGATGAGGAAACCTAAGTCCAGAGAGGATAAAAGAGTGTTGTTGGAATGCTACGACTGGGTTTCAAATCCACATCTTTTGGGCTTCCAGTCTACTTTTAAAGCACAGCCTCTGCCTCAGATTTTCCATGCACTGATCTGTGTCTGAAAAATATTTTAGGCCATTAGTAATAGCTGAAATAATGCAAAATTTAAGTATATACATTGATTCATATAGTAAGAACTCCTAATTTTAGTTTGCTGAGGCAATTTGCTGCCTCAGAATATTTACATTTATAACTCTACTTCTCTAGAAACAATAAAATAACCTCTTGATGTGGGTAATTAACGGAACCATAAAACATTCCCACAAATGGCATCTGCAGAAACAAGGTGAAATGAAGAGCTGTTGTTTGAGCCAAACCCATTTGAAACTCATTTCAAAACATTTAACCAAGGGGAGATAAGGGAGGAATGCGTGGCTGTTGGTTGCAGGATCATTTAACTAACAGCAGTGTGCTTCCAAATTAAACCTTCCATTTAGAAATGCTGAATGTGTGTATGTGTGTGGGTGCCTGCACACGTGTCTGAGCAACTCTGGTTATGTGAGCAAGTTGTATTAATTATGTGGCAGTAGTTTTTAAAACTCTTTTAAAGAAGGCAGTTTGTCTTTCCTGATCCTATGAACATTGTTCATTAGGGACTTCTGTGCTGTAAAGAATAATTATAAGTTGTGATCCTAGGTATATCTTTCAGCCTCTCTGAGCCATGGTTTCTTAACTTTTTAGAATGGATTCCTGCACATTTGTGAGGGAGATAGACAAGTACCCAGGTCAAGTATGACAGAGTACTTTTAGATGTATGCCTAGAACCCCACCAGAATGGCTAAAATGAAACAGATAATACCAAGAATTGGTGAGGATGTGGAGCAAAGGAAATTCCCATACACTGCTGGTGGGCATGTAAGTTGGTACAGTCACTAATGAAAAGATGCTTAGCATTGTAGATCATATATGCCTTCTACCACTAGGCATATACCAACAGAAATGTGCATATATGTCCAACCAAAAGACTTGCACAAGAATGTGTGTAGTGGCACATAGCCCCCAAATGGAAATAAGACAAATATCATCTGTGATAAATTGGAATGATATATCACAGTATATTCACTTAATAGGTTACTATACAGCAATGAGAAAACATGAACTTCAACAATGTGGATAAACCTTACAAAAATAATATTGAACCAAAGAAGCCAGACACAAAAGAATATGTATTATATGAGTCTATTAATAGAAAGTCCCAAAATAGGCAAAACTAATCTCAATATTAGAAGTCAGAATAATAGTGACTATCAGAGACCTCGGTGCTAGAGGTGAGGATGGTCCCTGGAAGGGGAATGAGGGGGCTTCTGACATTTGAATAGCATTTTATTTTTTTGATCTGGGTGCTGGTTACTTAGTCGTGTTCACTTTGTGAAAGTTTATTGAGATGAAATTTTATGCTTTGTACTCGCCTGTATGGTATGCTCTAATATATAAAAAAGGAAACATTCACAGGATACTATATGGTTACTGAAGACAGACATTTAATCCAGAACTGAGATAACCAGGGGAGGCTCCCTATAAGAGGTGGTTCTCAGTCTTTAATCTTTACCTGTGCCATATGTAATTTTTTTGGGTGTGTATGTATTTATTTATTCTTCCAGTTTTATTGAGATATAATTGACACACAGTGCTGTATAAATTTAAGGTACATATAGCTTTGATACTTTGCCATAAATACACAGGAATCTGTTTCAGTGTGAAACTATTTCCACTGATCTGGATTTCAGTTTTTATTTCATATGCTAGTATCACAATTTGAAAATTAGAATTGATGTTAGGTTAAACATCTAATCATCACTCTTCATTTTAAAACTTTCCTCAACTTGTTTCTTCTGTTTATTTATCTGTATGAACTTTAGATAATCTCGTGGTATATAAATCACAGAAATGATATTAGTTGGGTAAGGAACAGATACCTTGACAATAGTTTCATCATCTAGGAGCAGGGCTGGCATCTCCACTGCTCATCCCATTTAAATTACATTTTCTTCTCTACAGGATGCTTTTGATAAATCTACTTCATCCCTTGGGGCTATCTAAGACTGACCAATTGCCTCTGACTGTTGCAAAGGCAAAATATCATGGTGAAAAATGAATGAATTTTTTTATCTTTATAATCAGGAGAGATGGAAATATCAAGACAGGGGACATCTTCAGTTAAGGAGAAAAATCTTGTGAGAAGAATGTCTGGCCTAGGAATAAATCACCCATCAAGAGAACAGTGGAGTGCACTATTCTTCTGCAGACTTCCAAAGTGGAATATGAAAGAAAGATGAGAGACTTCAGAATGGGGGAAGAGGACCCCTTTCCCTGAGCCTGCATTATCTGCCTGCCTGTTTTTTCTACCTCTGGAGTTATTTAGTGATTTTTGCCCTAATATGGCTCAGTATCAATGTCTGGTCAGGATGCTCCTCAGTGAACTTAATCCATGAGACCAGATAGATTTTCAAGGGGTAAATCTACTCTGAGGATCACACTAGTGGCACAAATTGATGCAAAGAAAGTAGGGGGACTCTTGAGTCTAGTGGCTGATACCGTCTCATAAATTATAACCCTTCTTGTGTGAGGAGCACTGTAAACGATGGACAGAGCTAGTCTTTAGCCATTATCTCATTTCACAGCAGCCCTCTGTCTCCAGCACCCTAATTCTTGGTTAATAATCCTTTGAGGTAGAGAGCAAGAGCCAGGGCAAGGCCTAGTGCATCATTCTGCAATCAGGAAAATGAACTCAGGGAGGTTAAATAACTTGATGGATTCCATTGGTAGTACTTGGCAGAGCAGAGGTTAGAAGCCAGCTTTGTCAGAGTCCAAAGCCCATGCCTTTTTCTCCATATTGTAGAGCACATCGGTTTGTCTCTTATTTCAAGACTCCAGGCAATTTTCTGCTATGAAGAATAACATAACTTAAAAGTGATCATTCTTGTTTGTGTTAGTACCAAAGGCAGCATTAAAAACCATCTGATATATAGTCATTCTAGTTTATAGTCTGAAATTAAAACTGTAAAGTAATTTCCTGTCCCAGCTTTCAGGGCAGTTTCTTGCTGTGACTAATATTAGTGGGCTTTCAATATTATCATTGAAGTAGGGAAACTTGCAAATCAAGCAGTGACTCATTGTAAGTGAGCGAGAGACGACATAATGCTGTGATGTGTCATCGTTGTCAGAGGGCTCGGGAAGTCTAGATTCCAAAATGAGTTGTTTTCCCCATAGATTGAGCTCATTTTCCCCAGGTGGTACATACTGCTTATGTCTGGAACCAGGAAGCCCAGACCCTGGGAAGTGGAAGTGGCTGTGTTGGTCTTGGTCATACCCTACTAACTTGTTCCCAAGAGCAGGGATCAGGAAACCATAGCCCTTATGCTATATATGGGCCACCCTGTTTTTATAAATAAAGTTTCACTGTTACATAAACTAGTCAAGTGTTTACTGTTGTCTATGGCTGCTTCCTCATTACAACACAGAGTTTATAGTTGCCAGAGAGACAGTATGGCAGAAAATACTGATTATCTGGCCCTTTACAGAAGAATTTGCCAACCACGCTCAAGATTCTTTGGCAAATGCAGTCATTAAAACACTTGCTTTAAAAAAGGATTGAAAGGGAAGGGATATATGTATACTTATATCTAATTCGTGTTGTACAGCAGAAACTAACACAATATCATAAGGCAATTATACTCCAATTTAAAAATAAATTAAAAATTAAAAAAAAGTGTTGGTCACATTTATATCAACTTTTGAGAAGAATTGGAGCACAAGCTAATTATCATAAAAGGGTGCATCACAGAATGCATCAGACAGATTGGTGAAAACTCAGACATTGACTACTCCAGGTTTATTTTTTCCTTATGGGCAGTATTTTTTTTGTTGTTTGTTGCTGTTCTTGGCAGGGCTTTCTCTCAGGATCTGTCCGGACTTAAAACTGCTCAATAAGATTCTTCTCGATATGTTTCAGAACCATTTATCATACACTTTTAAAAGGGTTATTACTGGTTTATCCTAGTTACCAGAGTCATCTACCAAAAAAGGAAATGCATATTTGCTGGTTGTAGCTTTTATGTATATGGAAGTTTCCAGAATCATTAAAAATTTCCCCCTTTTTTTCCTTACAAAGCTGAAGTGAGTGACAGAATGAGATTGGAATTTTTTAATTGATTTAGAAAGCTGATCTTGGGATGAGCTACACAGTCTTTCCAATGGGAAGCTGGCCTCTAGAGGCAGACAGCTCCCTCTAAACACAGCCGTATGGGATTCTGGAAATAGGCAGCAAGTATATCATGTTTATTTTTTCTGCTTTGTAGAAATGTGCTCATCATCAAAAAAGCCTCTGGCTGAATGCATCCAAACATTTATTGCAATGAAGAAAGAACCAATAACTAAATACAGAAATGAGAATAATGGGCCGAAAGTCCATACAAGGCTGTTGGAATTTAAATTTGAGCTCTGGTATAAGTGCCCCCTCTCCTAGGCCTGGCAGGAGGATTATCTCTCTTTCCTTGAAGGGTAATTTAGCTGTCAGCCTTTCCTTCTCACACTTCACTGTTTCTTTTCTATTCGACTTTTTAATTTCTTGCTATGAGTAAATAATCTTTTTTTTTTTTTAAACACAATTCGTCTTTGTAGGGTTTAACTGTTTTGCTTTGCTTATATCTCACAGATGCTTAGTTGCTTTGATTGCTGTTTTTCCCGAGCTTAATGAACCCACTTAAGACAAATGTGGAAAGTTAAAAGAGAAATCAGAACCCACGGTAAGGTACCCCCTGCCCTTTCTCACCCCATCTCATATAGCCCAATATGGAACATTTCACAAATCTGTGGAGATGAAGAGGCAGTAGAAAAAGCATTTTTGTGATGAAATACGTTCAAGATGCAAGTGACAAATGATCAGAAGAACATAGTGTGATCAGTACGGGACCCTGCCTTCACGGCTTTGTTGAAGGAACAAACTTAAAAAAAAAAGCAAACCCCAAGCCTGGGCATGAGTGATGCCACTAAATAAACTGATAGCTGAAATAATTTAAAGAGGAAGCTTGAGCCAGTGTTCAAATATGAGGGGAAGAACAGTTGCTACATTGGCAGTTGGTGAATGAGCGAAGAGGTGGGGAAGCAGTCAGAGAACTAAATTCTGCAAGCATTAGCAATTTATGAAATACCCACAGAGTATGAGTGCATAACAAATAAAAACAGACAGCTGAGTGAACTGCTGAACATCCTGTCTAGGTATGTGGGCAGAGGGCAGGAACCACCTTACAGACCCAGGCAAAGACAGCTTGCAACTTTTGCAAATTGAGGAGCTGTGGGGCTGGGTGGGGGAAAGGATAGCAACTGAGGCTGGGAGGAAATTCAGAAAGATATTTGGAATTTGCAGAGCTACCTGAGAATATGGAGGCTTGGATGCATGCCTTTTTTTTTAATATATAAATTTTATTGATGTATAGTTGACTCACAATGTTACAGATGCCCAGCAAGGTGATTCAATTATACAAATACCCGTACATTAATTTTTTTTAAATTTTTATTTTATTTTTTAACTTTACAATATTGTATTGGTTTGGCCATATATAAAAATGAATCCACCACAGGTATACATGTGTTCCCCATCCCGAACCCTCCTCCCTCCTCCCTCCCCATACCATCCCTCTGGGTCGTCCCAGTGCACCAGCCCAAAGCATCCAGTATTGTGCATCGAACCTGGACTGGCGACTTGTTTCATATATGATATTATACATGTTTCAATGCCATTCTCCCAAATCATCCCACCCTCTCTCTCTCCCACAGAGTCCAAAAAACTGTTCTATACATCAGTGTCTCTTTTGCTGTCTCGTATACAGGGTTATTGTTACCATCTTTCTAAATTCCATATATTAATTTTGAAATTATTTTCCATCATAGGTTATTACAAGATATTGACTATGGTTCCCTATGCTCTACAGTAAACCTTTGTTGCTTGTTTCATATCTAGCTTTTAATTAGAAATTTAGCATTCTATTCATACTAAGTCAAACAAGTGGACCCAAAATGTCATAAATTTTTTATTTAGAAAAAAATTCATAAGTTTTCCAAAATATATATGCATATTATATATATGTATACAAAAGCTTTTCTACTACACATGATAAAGACTTGAGAGAGAACATCAAAAAAATAAAGAGATGGAGAAACTGGAGAACATAAACTAAATGAAATGGGAGCACCAAATATGAAATAGAAAAGTGAAACAAACAAGATAAAAGGAAAAGATCATCATATAGTCCAGTTGTTTTTAAACATGACTTCTCATTAGAAACATATCTGGAGCTCTGGAGATTAAAAACAATACCTGATCATTTGTATTTTTCAAAAAATTTCAAGATAATTCTGATATGCATCTGGATTTTAAAAAATGATTATAGGTTTTTCTATTAGATCTTAGTTTTGGTGATACAGAGTTCTATTATTTTTCTGTTAACCAATCATGATACAATGATATTAAGTGAGTAATAGTTACATAATCACAATAGTAAAAGACTTCACAATCAATAGCCAGACAACAAATAAAAGATAATTAAATTGCAAGGTAAGATAACTGCAAGCCATAATGGGAACATGATTAACTTAACAATATAAAATAATTACTACAATTTGGCAGGGGGGTCAAGCAGAGTGATGTGGTAAGTGGCAGTGTCTATGTTTTCATCCACCCAGCCAGTCTTATGTTTTTTGGCTGGTGCATTTAATCCATTTACATTTAAGGTAATGTAATATGTATGGTCCTATTACTGTTTTCTTAATTGTTTTGGGTTTATTTTCTGTAGGTCTTTTCTTTCTCTTATGTTTCCTGCCTGGAGAAGTTCCTTTAGCATTTGTCATAAAGCTGGTTAGGTGGTGCTGAATTCTCTTCAGTTCAATTCAGTCGCTCAGTCATGTCCGACTCTTTGCAACCCCATGGGCTGCAGCACACCAGGCTTCCCTGAACATCACCAACTGCTGGAGCTTACTCAAACTCATTTCCATTGAGTCAGAGATGCCATCCAACCATCTCATCCTCTGTCATCCCCTTCTCCTTCTGCCTTCAATCTTTCCCAGCATCAGGGTCTTTTCTAATGAGTCAGCTCTTTGTATCAGGTGGCCAAAGTATTGGAGCTTCAGCTTCAGCATCAGTCCTTTCAATGAAACCTAGGACTGATCTCCTTTAGGATGGACTGGTTGGATCTCCTTGCAGTCCAAGGGACTCTCAAGAGTCTTCTCCAACACCACAGTTCAAAAGCATCAATTCTTTGGTGCTCAGCTTTCTTTATGGTCCAACTCTCATGTCCATACATGACCACTGGAAAAACCATAGCCTTGACTAGACGGACCTTTGTTGGCAAAATAATGTCTCTGCTTTTGAATATGCTGTCTAGGTTGGTCATAACTTTCCTTCCAAGGAGTAAATGTCTTTTAATTTCATGGCTGCATCACCATCTGCAGTGATTTTGCAGCCAAAAAAAATAAAGTCAGCCACTGTTTCCCCATCTATTTGCCATGAAGTGATGGGCTGGATGCCATGATCTTTGTTTTCTGAATGTTGAGCATTAAGCCAACTTTTTCACTCTCCTCTTTCACTTCATCAATAGGCTCTTTAGTTCCTCTTCACTTTCTGCCATAAGGGTGGTGTCATCTGCATATCTGAGGTTATTGATATTTCTCCTGGCAATCTTGATTCCAGCTTGTGCTTCTTCCAGCCCAGCGTTTCTCATGATGTACTCTGCATATAAGTTTAATAAGCAGGGTGACAATATACAACCTTGACGTACTCCTTTTCCTATTTGGAACCAGTCTGTTGTTCCATGTCCAGTTCTAACTGTTGCTTCCTGACTTGCATACAGGACTATTATGTAGTCTCTATCATCTCATGGTTCTTAGATAAACTTAAATTGAGATAGATTTTAGAAGTTGTATTAATAAGTTTAACAGATCAATGATAGGACTAGAATTGGAATTCTGTCTTCACACCCTCAGAACTAGCACTAGAGGCAAAGGATATTTCATTCCTTGTGCAGTGTTCACATAATTAGCTTAAAAGTGTTTGGGGGAAGATGTGGTATGAGCTAAGAATCCTTTTCTCTTAACTAACTTGCTGCTTTCCAAGACACGCATTACCATTAGATTGATGGAAAAAATATTGCTTCTGCCCTCATGGTCCTCAGGCTCAGAAATTCACTGGAATTCAGTCTTGAGAAAGACAATGCCCCATGGTTTGTATGCCATCACATACAGGAAATAATACAATCATTAAAAAATAATCATCTTGAATTTTTGATGGCTCTCTACTTGTTTGCAATTTTATTATTCATAGGTGTTAGCTTTGCAATTACAAAACATGTTGTTGGTATTTTGGAGCAAATTCTTACATCAAATTTGGTTTGCCAATAGATGGGATGAACACGTCAAGAAAAATAGAGGGCGATGACAAGGGATAAAATCCCATTTGGTTTCTATAGCTAATAATCTTGTTCACAGCACAAGATATTTGAACACCATAATATGATTTCCACATTAAAAGCACGTTCCAGTCTATTCAAAACTTAAGTAAATAGAACAGAGGCATACAGTTCTTCTAATCCACCAATGTCACAAATTTAATGATTTTAGCAGCTTAAGGAAAACAGGGATTGTTGTAAAACTTCACATTTGAATGTGTTATTGCCTCTAACAATGATTGCTTGTCATTTATCTGACACTAAAGGTGTGAACTGCACATTACAGGAGTCAAAGGTTTTGCATAAAACAAAACAAAGCCTCTTTCGCCAAGGCTTACACACTGAGAGTGTGCAAGTGACTCATAGGAATGTGTCAAAAAACCAATGAGAGACAAGGGGCTAATATTTCTAGAGCTGGCCTTGAAAAGGATGCATTTTCCATAAAGGCTAATCAGGAATGTGTATCTGTGAACTACTGAAGCTTCTCTAAGATAAAAATTGCAGAAAAATCTGGAATCTTTTTTGTCCACCAATCATTCATGGTACAAAATTGTCTCTGACATCTATTCATTTCTTCACAGTTCCTTCCAGCAGCTTGCAAAGCTTTGGAGGAAAAATGGAAAGGCACACATTTTAATCTCTAATTTACCTGTGGAAAAATTAGGCTTTCAAGCATATTTCTTTATAAGTTAGTAAAGAGTTTGTGATAAATCTTACATTCAGCACTGTAGGATTAGAACTAATAATATGTAATAAAATTTGTTCAGGATATCAAAAAAATAAAACTGTTATTTTGACTGGGTTTGATTACTAATTTGCAACAGCAGTAGAATCAGTACCCTTGATTTCTGGTACTTCTCTCTCTCTTTCTCTTTTTTGTGTATTGTTTGGCTGTACCACATATATATATGTGGTATATGAAGCAGACTTGCAGTCCCTCAGTCAGTAAATTTTTAGTAATGAGATTTAAAGCATGGGATCTTCATTAGCTGCTTTCTATTAACACTGGTTATATTCCTATTCCTATTGGCTACTGTATTAACACTTGTGATACTAGAAATTTAGTAAATTCCTGTTTTGCAAATATGCCTGCCTTCTATGGCTGTGTGACAATGGAGGAGGACAGTCTTCATACTGAGAGTTGTCTCATACTGGCTTGTCCACTGTGCTGAAATCATTGGCCTCATGTATATTTGTTTTTCAGTTGTTATAGAAATAAAGCATGGTAACAGAAAATGCACAGATCGGAAGAATTGCAAGTCTATATCTGTTACTCACTGCAACAGAATTTAAGTTTCTTCAGTTCTCTCCTACTTAAAATGGGATGGTTAACATTTCATGAGCTGTCATAGGTTTAAATAATGAATGTAAAGCATCTTTACATTCAGCAAAGAGCCGACTCATTGGAAAAGACCCTGATTCTGGGAAAGATTGAAGGCAGGAGGAGAAGGGGATGACAGAGGATGAGATGGTTGGATGGTATCACCGACTCAATGGACATGGGTTTGAGCAAACTCCAGGAGATGTGAAGGACAGTGAAGCCTGGTGTTTTGCAGTCCATGCGGTCGTAAAGAGTCAGACATGACTGAGCGACTGAACAACAAATGCATCTTATTTAGGACTTAGTATTTAGTAGATTTTTAGTAATTGGTTTCACTTTATGTCCGTTTCTGTTTGGCCTTCATATAGATACTGAAAAAGTAAAGAAGAGTTCAGAGAAGTGATGTTCTGGGTTCTCCCCTACCCCCATACAAGATTAATCTATATTTTCCAGATAGATTCCAGCTTCATTTAAAATACAGGTGTATATATGACCCAGCCATCCCACTACTGGGCATATACCCTGAGAAAAGCATATTTGAAAAAGATATATGCACCCCAATGTTCATTGTAGCACTATTTACAATAGCCAGGACATGGAAGCAACCTAAATGTCCATCAACAGATGAATGGATAAAGAAGATGTGGTCCATATATGCAATGGAATATTACTCAGCCATAAAAGGGAAGAATTTGAGTCAGATCTGGTGGCTTAGATGATGAAGAGTCTGCCTGCAGTGCAGGAGACCCAGGTTTGATCTGTGGGTTGGAAAGATTCCCTGGGAAGGAAATGGCAACCCACTCCAGTATCCTTGCCTGGAAAATTCCATGTATGGAAGAGCCTGGCAGGCTACAATCAGTCTATGGGGTTGCAAAGAGTCAGACACAACTGAGCGATGTCACTTTTTTCTTTTCTAGTGAAGTGGATGAACCTAGAGCCTGTTATATAGAGTGAAGTAAGTCAGAAAGAGAAAAGTAAATAGCATATATTAACACATATATATGGAATTTAGAAAAATGGTCCTGGTGAACCTGTTTGCAGGGCAGAAATAGAGACTCAGACATAGAGAATAGACTTATGAAGACAGTGGGGAAAGGAGAAGGTGGAATGAATTGAGAAGAGTAACATTGGTGTGTATCCATCACCATGTGCAAAATGATAGCTAGTGGGAAGTTACTGTATAGCACAGGGAGCTCAGTCTGGTGCTCTGTGACAACCAAGAGGGGTGGGATGTGAGGTGGGAGGGAGGTTCAAGGGGGAAGGGACACATGCATACCTATGGCTGATTCATGTTGATGTATGGCAGAAACCAACACAACATTGTAAAGCGGTGTGTTGTTCAGTCGCTCAGTCACATCGAGTCTTTGAAACCCCATGGACTGCAGCTTGCCAGGCTTCATTGTCCTTCACTGTCTCTGGCTCAGATTCATGTTCATTGAGTTGGTAATACTATCTAACCATCTCATCTGCTAATTAAAAATAAAGCAATTATCCTTCAATTAAAAATAAATTATAAAATAAAAAACAAAATGGAGGTATATTGGAAGAAAGTTTGTGATAAAATGATAAAGAAATAATTGTTTATGTCAATTATACCTCAATAACACTGGAGAAAAAGGAAATAATTACAAGTGTGAAAAAATGGACACATATATTATTAACTAAAAAGTAAGTGCAATATGTAGTTTTGGCTATATTGTCTGTTTTTGTGGTGGTCTGACTAATTCCACAGACCATTATGAGAATCATTTGCATTGGACAAGAACATTGGAAACCTCCTTTTCCTCTGGCTCCCAGGGAAAGTTTTCTGGTTCACTTTGAAATGTATGTATTCAGACATCACATCTCAGACTCAGCTGTTAAGAACAATGATTTCCCAACAGTTGTTCTTTTAACTTGCAGGTACTGCCCCCAGTCTTCTTCTTTCTTTTCCCTCTTGAGCCCCTCTCATGGTTGAATTAATAAATAGAAAAACAACAGAAACAAAGAGAGGAAGAGATACAATAATATAGAAAATAGTGCCCATTCCATTAAAGATGATTATTAATTGAAAACATCACAAGCTCCTGATTGCAAAGAGAATTTTTTTTATAGAACTTCAGGTTTTCTTTTTCTTTTTAATAAAAAATTTAAGAGCATTTGGCCTGGAGATAAAGGCATAGTTTGAAACTCAAGTGTCATTGGTTGAAGCTTCCACAGCCACCTCAGCAAAATGAATATGATGCATGGGCTGCTTTGCTTCAAAAAGCACATGAGTTGAGAATACTTCCATGTTTATATGAATATATTCTACATGAATTTATACCTCTTGAATTCTGTATACATGATACTTTGGAGATAGACTTCAGAGTTTGTGTCTAAAATCATAGCAACAGCTAGAACACCAAGAAAAAACCCTGGTGCTTATTTTTCAGTGATCTTGACACACAGGATTATGAGCAGACCTGAAAGCATGGGCCCAGCCATAGACCACCCCTGTCAGCCACTGAGAAACAACCTGGCGGAAGAAGTTTCATTAGTGACTTGGGAGAGTGAGATAGTCAAATTCTCAGTTGGATTGGAGGTTAATGAAAACTGAAATATGTGCCTTTAGTTTCCTTTAAAAGAAAGAAGTGGAAGTGAACATTTGCATACCCCCTACCCACATCACCAACTCAATGGACATGAATTTGAGCAAACTGCGGGAGACAGTGAAGGACAGAGAAACCTGGCATGCTGCAGTCCATGGGGTCGCAGAGTTGGACGCGACTTAGCGACTGGACAGATCACCTACATCCCACTCCCAACTTCTGCAGTCCAATGTGATGCTGTTAGTCTCCCTCCAGAAGGGAGCCCAGGACAGCAGTGGGTGAGCTGCTGGCACATGGTTTTAAGACTAAGAACTTTAGAGCCAGAGGATCCATGTAGCCACCTGCTGGCTCTGACAAAGTTATTTAACCTGATTTTGTGCCTCAGTTTTCTCATTTCTAAAATGCCGCTTAAAAAATCCCAACTACCTCATAGGGCTCTTGTAGAGGGTTAAATAAATAAAATACATACAAAATGCTTAAGTTAGTGCCTGGGATATAGAAGTGCTATTTAAGTATTAGCATTGCTATTATTAGGAGACTGTGATGAAAGTTTTGTACTAAAAGATAATTGAGCTGAGGGGACTATTAAGGCTTTGTGCTTGAGAGTCAGTCTGATTGGACCAGCTTAGGCCACAGCACATCTCTGAATCACTCAGTTTGTATAGATCTTAACTCAAATCATGATACCCCTCTAGCTGGGGGTGAAACTGCATTCCCTGGAACCACATGAGTAATGAGCTTCAGTGAAGAAGGAAGGGAGGAATGGGTGCTGGAGAACCAGTAACAGTGTCTGTAATAGGAGATCTTTGTGCCTGGCCTTAGGCAGCACTTGCTGAAGTTTTTGACTTCGTTCTGAAAGAAGAGGAAGGATCATGATGTATGGTATAGGGACTTTACTGGGACACGTTCTTGCTCAGCTCCACCAACACAAAGATACCCCTCCAGGTGAGCTCCCACCTCTGAAGTAACTGGGGGGGCAGGTGAGGGTGCTAGGAACACCTGTTTACTTGCCTCATTCCTGGTAGCCTGGGTATTTTTTTTTTTGGAATATTCTTTTAATAAATATAAAAACCCTAAAGGAATACATGGAAAAGCCAGGAAACTTGGGTGGAAATATCTGGGAGTAGAATTCTCAACAAAGATTCTGGAGAGGTAAGAGAAGCAGGAATGAGAGAAGTAGGACCCAGCCTGGAATCCCAGCTCCTTCATGTAGCAATGTGATCCCGGGCCAGCCACTAATGCTTTCTGAGCCTTGTTCTCTTATTTATGAGATAGGAGTAATAGCCGTATCTTCTTAATAGAATTGTTATAAAATTAAATGAGATGATGTAATAGATACCTTGTTGCACAGAATAAATGCTTAGTTAATGTTAACTATTATCATCATTGTAGTTATTATTGCTATTCTGTTGGCAGCAAACACAGTAGGGGCTTTGGGATCCAAGGCAAGGAGATGTCTTGGCCCTCTGGAGATAGGAAGTGAAGCCCAGAGACATTGGGTACAGGCTTGAGACGCAGAAATTACTTTGAATTTCTTTATTTTTTCTACTGAGTTAGAATATGTTGCTTGTTTTCTATCAAGGAAACCTCCCCTGCCCCCCATTCTAGGTTGAGTAATTCCACTTGAGTAGGAATTCTTAGAAATCAATCTTAAGAAAGTGATCATAGACTTGCATAGGGATTTAGCATCAGGGATATTCCTTGCGGTATTTTGTTTGGTGGGGTCACCAAAAAGTTGAAAATCACTTAAAAAACTCCCAACAGTCCAGGACTGATTAAATTGAACAACATTTTAAGAACTACCAGTTTTGACACTTTTGGCTACAAATAGAATAATCCTTCCCTCTTCTGCTCCTTTAAAAGGGTATACAAGAATCCTCCTGTCATTTCAGGAGATGCAAGAGACGCAGGTTTGATCCCTGGGTTAGGTAGATCCGCTGGTGTAGGAAAGGCAACTTGCTCCAGTATTCTTGCCTGGAAAAATCCATGGGCAGAGGACCTGGCGGGCTACAGTCCATGGCGTTGCAAAGGGTCAGACACAACTGAGTGACTGAGCATGTGTGCATGTGCATGCACATGTGTGTGCGCACGCACACACACACACACACACACACACACACACACACACACACACAAAACCCCTGAAGACATTATCTAAATAACAAGTGCAGAGGTAGGGCTGGTCCCAACTGTGTTATTTCAAGGTGTGGTTTAATTTCTCTTGATTCTTCCTCTTTAAGCTATGCTGTGTTGGCTTCACACTTAGACTGGTAGCTAGATGGCTGTACCATTTCCAGCATCCCTTCTAGGGAGAACAGCTTCCAGGGAAAGGAGAATCCCCTCTTCTTTTTTGGAAGCATCCAGCTGATCCTCCCTCTCCTGTACATGATATACACAATGAAAGGAAAAGCAGATCTAAAACTAAAGGGCAGTTTTCCTTGTCTCTTTTTCAAGAAATATTTGCCCATTCTTTTCTTCCAGATGAACTTTAGAATTAGTTTATCAATTTTCATAAAATATCTTCTTCGATTTTGGCTTGATTATTTTGGATTTACAAATTCATCTGGGGGAGGAATGGCCCTACGTGTTATTTTAATTTAGAAAACACAAAAGTGGTAGCATTATTTATAATCTCGAAAAGTGGGAAAGAGTTTCCTATCTATCAACAGGAAAAAGGATGAATAAAACATGGTATAGTTATACACTAGAATATCATATATCAGTTAAAAGGAATGAGCTGGCAACATAGGAAGCGCTTAAAGATATGATATCATGATGTGAATTACAAAAAGCACACAGTACGAAACTCTCTGTGGTTCACAAATACATGCATATGTATGTAAAAACCATAAAAAGGTGTTAGAAGGATGCATCAAATTCATGATAATGGTTGCCTCTAGGGAGCATTGAAGGAGAATGCAGAAAAGGAGACTTCAGCTGTATCTATAATGTTTTATTTTTTGCATTTAAAAAAATATTCAAAATGTAGTAGCCTCCAGGGGCAGAGAACTGGATATCTGGGCAACAGTGGATAGGAGATGCATACTCTCTTACCTTTTATATTTTGAAGCCATGTGAATGTCTTACCAACTCAGCATAAAAAAATAAATTAATAAAAAGACTCTAAAACACATGACAATAGGCTAACAATGATATATTTGCACTGGGACTTTTATTCTCTATGTTTTTCATATGTTAAGGATTTCTTTAAAAAGAGAAAAGATAGTAACTTGCACCTAGGTGGTGGTGCTGGCGGTGGTGGTGCTGGAAGAGGTGAAGGTGGCGGCTGGTGGCAGCCGAGGAGGAGGAGGAGGTGGAGGTGTGGAGGGTTGGTGCTATGTGTCCAGTGTGATTTATGTTCTCACATGCCCTCTGCATGAACTTTGCATGTGTAATAAGCTTTCCCCTGTTGTCCCCCAATCCAGACACTTGTGTGTGAGTTTTGAAACTTGAGAAGGAGGGACATATTTTAGAAGCATGCTTTGTACTCTACCGTGTCCCTGGAGTGGTTGATTCTTTGGGATCCAGTCTCACTGGTTTCCTCTCTATACGCTGGCAACATCTCATTCTTGCTAGGATACTTAGTCCTGGGCCATATTGGACAATGATGTGAAAAGCACAGTTTATTTCACTTGCTCTCTTGACTTTCCTCCCCTTTTTCTTCCAAAAAAAGATGAGGAACTCTAGGTGTATTCTCAAGAGAAGAACAGAAGCCTAGAAAAAGGACGACTTCCCTGGGGTCTAGTAGGAGACAGAAATGCCAGCAGCTTATTGCTTTCTTGTATTTTAAAATTTACTTTATTGAAATATAGTTGATTTACAATATGCTAATTTCTGCTGTGCAGCAAAGTGTTGAATTATACCTTTAAATAGTTCTTTTTCATATTCTTTTCTATTATGGTTTACCACAGGATACTGAATATAGTTCCCCGCAATATGCAGTAGGACCTTGCTGTTTATCCATTCTATATAAGAGTGTTCGTCTGCTAAGCCCAAACTTCCAATCCATTCCCCTTCCGTCCCCCACCCCCTTGGTAACCACAAATCTCATCTCTATGCCTGAGTCTATTTCTGTTTTATAGATAAGGTCATATGTGTCATATTTTAGATTCCACATATAAGTGATATTATATTGTATTTATTTTTCTGACTAATCGATACTTCACTTAGTATGATAATGTTTATGTCCACCCATGTTTCTGCAAATGGCATTGTTTCATCTTTTTTAAAATGGCTAAGTAGTATTCCATTGTATATATTGATATGTTGTTGTTTAGTCGCTAAGTCATGTCGGACTCTTTTGTAACCCATGGACTGTAGCACACCAGGCTCCTCTGTCCATAGGATTCCCCAGACAAGAATACTGGAGTGGGTCACCATTTCCTTCTCCAGGGGATCTTCCTGACCCAGGGATTGAACCCACGTGTCCTGTGTCTCGTGCACTGGCAGGTGGATTCTTTACCACTGTGCCACCAGGGAAGCATACTGATATATACCACATCTTTATCCATTCATCTGGCATAGATTGTTTCTGTGTCTTGTCTATGTGAATAGTGGTGCTTTGAGCATAAGGGCACGAGTATCTTTATGAATTATAGTTTTGTCTGGATATATTCTCAAGAGTGGAATGCTGGGCCTTATGCAGCAACTCAGTTTTTAGGTTTTTGAGGAACCTCTGTGCTTATTTCCATAATGGCTACACCAATTTACATTCCCACTCACAGGGTAGAAGTGTTCCCTTTTCTGCAAACCCTCTTTAGCATTTGTTATTTGTGGACTTTTTAATGATGGCCATTCTGTGAGGTGGTACCTCATTGGAGTTTTGATTTACGTTTTTATAATAGTTCGTGATGTTGAGCATCTTTTCGTGCCTGTTGGTCATCCCAACAGCTTGTTTCTTGAGGCCAAGGAGGAGAGAGTCCACTGAGGCAGCAGGTTGGTAGGAATAGTGATAAAGATGAGAAAGAGAGTCATCTTTTGGGAAAGTGGAACAAGGTATTCACTCCTGGGAGTTTTAATTAGTTCCTTTGGATATCTGTTAATATTTTAATGAGGCAAAGGTGAAGCTTAGAAACTCCTGGGCTTTGCTTCTTTAAACACAATGCAGCTCTGAGGCTGTGATGTAAGGTTTTATATCTGTTATGATAGTAATTGGTTGACTGTATAGAGCAAGAAGTGGCTTTTTTTGGGATCTCATTACAGATGTAATTTCAGAGTTGTGCAACTCTGAGGATCCTTGTGCCTGGGTTTCAGTTGCACTTCCATATATATTCACAGTATGAGTTATAGCCTCTTCTATCTTCATCTATTCAGAGGTGGCAGTCTCTATAAAACTGTGGGGGTGAGACACGAGCAGGAAGAAACACAGATGTAGCAAGAAGCCATGTTCTTTGTCTCTACACCCTCTCCAGCATTTATTGTTTGTAGATATTTTTGATAATGGCCATTCTGACCAGTATAAGGTGATCCTGCGTTGTGGTTTTGATTTGCATTTCTCCAGTTATTACTGATGTTGAGCCTCTTCTCATGTGCCTCTTGGCCATCTGTATGTCTTCTTTGGAGAAATGTCTGTTTAGGTCTTCTGCTCATTTTTTGATTGAGCTTTTTTTTTTTTTAATATTAAGCTGCATGAGCTGTTTGTATATTTTTGAGATTAATACACTGTTTGTGAGAATGTAAATTGATACAGTCACTATGGAGACCAACATGGAGGTTCATTGAAAAACTAAAAATAGAACCATGATATGACCCAACAGTCCCACTCCTGGGCATCTATCTACCCAGAGAAACTAATAATTCGAAAAGATACATGCAGCCTTGCAGCACTATTTACAATAGCCAGGACATGGAAACAACTGAAATGCCCATCAACAGAGGCAAGTATAAAGAAGATTATGGTACATATACACAATGGAATATTACTCAGCATTAAAAAGGAATAATATTGTGCCATCTGCAGAGATGTGGATGGACCCAGGGACTGTCATACAGACTGAAGTTAAGTCAGAAGGAAAAACAAATATTGTGTATTAGCACATATATGTGGAATCTAGAAAAATGGTAGAGATTAAACTATTTGCAAAGCAGAAATAGAGACACAGATGTGGAAAACAAACATATGAAGATCAAGTGGGGAAAGGGGAGGTGAGGTGAATTGGAATTGACATATATACACTGCACTGTGGAGCTAGTAGTAAAGAACCTGCCTGCCAATGCAGGAGACATAAGAGATGTGGGTTCAGTTCCCAGGTTGGGAAGATCCCCTGGCGCATGGCAATCCACTCCAGTATTCTTGCCTGGATAATCCCACAGACAGAGGAGCATGGTGGGCTACAGTCCATAGGGTTGCAAAGAGTTGGCCACAACTGAAGCTACTTAACACACACTTGTTCAGTCACCAAGTTGTGTCTGACTCTTTGTGACCCCATGTACTGCAGCCCGCCAGGCCTCCCTGTCCCTTACCATCTCATGGAGTTTGCCCAAGTTCACGTCTGTCCAACCATCTCATCCTCTGTTGCCCACTTCTGCTCTTGCCTTCAATTTTTCCCAGCATCAGGGTCTTTTCCAATGAGTCAGCTGTTCGCATGAGGTGGCCAAAGTATTTATACACACATGTATAAAACAGATAACTGAAAACCTCCAAAGAAAAGAAAAGCTATGTCTTTTGTGAAACAAAGAAGATTACTGGTGGACAGCGTGAGGAGGAAAGATGAAAAGGGAGAAAGTGGGTGCTACAGACTAAATGACCCTGATGCTGGGAAAGACTGAAGGCAGGAGGAGAAGGGGACGACAGAGGATGAGATGGTTGGATGGCATCACTGACACAATGGACATGAGTTTGAGTAGGCTCCAGGAGTTGCTAATGGACAGGGAAGCCTGGCGTACTGCAGTCCATGGGGTTACAAAGAGTTGGACATGACTGAGTGACTGAATTGAACTGAACAGAGTAATGTGTCCCCCCAGCCAAGTTCATATGTTGTAACCTAATGCCAAATGTGATGGTATTAAGGGAGTGGTGGTCTGATTAAGGGAGGTGAGTAGGTCATGAGGTTGGAGCCTTCATGAATGGTATTGGTGCCCTTATAAAGGAAGCCCCAGAGAACTCTTTCCCCTCCCATCATGAAAAGATAGCCATCTATGAACCAGGAAATGGGCCCTCAGCAGTCAGGCCCTAAGACCCTGCTGGGGCCTTGATCTTGCACAGCCAACCTCCATTCCTGTGAGCAATAAATGTTGAAGCCAATCAATCTATAATATTTTGTCATAGGACCCTGCACTGACTGAGACAGTGTGTCTCTCTGTTCTTTATTGTTTGTTTTGGCTCTTTTTATAGTACTAGGAAATGTGTTTTTCTGAGGTGCATTCTTTCCACCATAATTCAGATGGACGTTGCTGCCATGTTTGAAAACCACTTGAAATGATAATTGGTGTTGTTCTGCAAACACTTACTAAGAGTGACAAAACTATTTACATGTTGGGGATACTGTGCCAGAAAAATTACTGAATAAATTATATTCTTTCCCTTCCACAAAATCAGAGTTACAGAGAGCAATTTATTAACCATTTTCTTTGGCAAGGAACTTGAGAGACAATGCCCTATTTCTTTAAAATTCAAATTAATGATCTTAGACATTAAGTTTCCAAGGGAAAGACTCTTTGAAATGTCTATATAGTATCTGGGTGTTTTTGTGTTGAATTTACTTTAAGTATAACCTTTAGAATTTGATTTCAATAATGTAAAATGTATAGAGTGGGAAGGCAGTGGGGACAAACACTAAAATGTTTTTCATTAGTTTTCTTTGAACATAGATGTTCTGGTTGATTTTATATTTTCATACTTTTATTTTTTTCAAATATTTTGCAATTTGTATTATAACTTGAAAAATAAAAATAGTTGCTGTTAACAATCACTCTGTAAGCTTTTGTTTGCCATATGATTGCAAAAGTTTAAACTATTTATGAAGCAAAGAGACTGCAAATTGGAAACTCCAAAATGTTAACAATGATTCTTGTTTTTCTTTCTGAAGTAGGAAAGGATAGCTTTATTGCTTTGCCAGGCAAAGGGCTCCCACCTTGAAAAACTATGTGTCCCAACCCAGGAGAGCTTGATGAGTTTTATAACAATACTTCAAGGGTGGGGTGACAGTGGTTCTTTTTGAGATATAAATCTTTCTTTATTTTAATTATTTCATAATGAACTGAAACTACTTTCATAATAGAAAAATTTATTTTAAGAATGAATTTATTAGACTTGATCCAAAGAAATGCCAGAAGGGTCAGGCCAGCTTAGCATTTTCTCTCTCACAGTGGCATTCTAGAATCTTTTTTGAAAGGGCATGTTTTTCCCTGATATCAATCTCAGGAGGTTGAAGGACATACCCTAAACACCTCTAGCTTTCTTTAATAACTGATTTGAATGTATTATCCTCATATTTTTAGAAATTCTTCTTGAATCTCACTGTGACTCAACTTGAAGAAAAAAAAATGCATTTGTACCTAATTTTAATAAAAAGTCTTAAGGGAAATATGGCTGAATTAATTTCCAGTTCCTTGTTACTGGACTGCTTTTGTAGGGATACTGGTCATATGTATTTACCCTGAGGTCTAGTCTCAACTGGAATGGAGAAAGTGTCAGTTTTCTTGCGGGGCCTGGAGGCTGACCACCACTGGAGGGAGCAAAGAGTGAGAATGCAGATTTTTGCTGAGAAGGGAGGTAAGTTCAGTGTTCAAAAAGCAGTGTTAGTGTCAGCTCCAAGAGAGAAATTAGAAAAGAAGAAATGTTAGAATACAGGGTTTAAACCAGGTAAACCTTGTCCCAAATTTAGTTATGCCATGTGTATAGCTTTGGGCAGGGCACTTAATTTCTTTGACCCTCTGTTTCCCCGTCTTTAAAATAGTTGTGACCCAGATGTTAGCTGAGGTTATACTATTTTTTGGCCCTTAATAAGTTTGGCTTCTGGATAAAGTCCAATGCCCTCTCTTAGCAGTTAGAATTAGAGACTTGAAACTATTGGCTCAAAAAACAGAAATTATTTTTTCTTTCCCTATGAAGTCCACTGATGGACAATAAAGAGCTGGCATGCTGTCTCTAACACCTCAGATTCAGGCTGCTTCCAGGTTTTCCCTATATTCTTTCTAGGGTTCCTTGTCCTCATGGCCCCAAATGGAATCCCAGCTGTCACACCAAGCTTCAAGCAGCATAAAGAAGGAAAGGAGGAATAGGAAAATGGGGAAAAGGATGTATACTATCTATCTTTTAGGGGAGTGGCCATTACACAAGGCAGTCCCCTCCAAAAGAGGTCCTGTGATGCCAACTGGCTAAAAGAATCCTTTATTCATTCTTCCACATTGGGATAATAATCATATTCCTCTTACACTGTGACTGTAGCATATAATTCAGGGCTGTGCACAATATCGTGTAGCAGAAAATAAAGATTTTTATTAATAACTATATTCAATTCAGTTCAGTCGCTCAGTCATATCTGACTCTTTGCAACCCCATGGACTGCAGCATGCCAGGCTTCCCTGTCCATCACCAACTCCCGGAGCTTGCTCAAACTCATGTCCATTGAGTCAGTGATGCCATCCACTGTTATCCCCTTCTCCTGCCTTCAATCTTTCCCAGCATCAGGGTCTTTTTCAATGAGTTAGCTCTTCACATCAGGTGGCCAAAGGATTGGAGCTTCAGCTTCAGCATAAGTCCTTCCAATGAATATTCAGGACTGATTTCGTTTAGGATGGATTGGTTGGATCTCTTTGCAGTACAAGGGACTCTCAGGGGTCTTCTCCAACACCACAGTTCAAAAGCATCAATTCTTCGGCGCTCAGCTTTCTTTATGGTTCAACTCTTACATCCATACATGACTACTGGAAAAACCATAGCTTCGAGTAGATGGACCTTTGTTGGCAAAGTAATGCATCTGCTTTTTAATATGCTGTCTAGGTTGGTCTTGGCTTTTCTTCCAAGGAGCAAGCATCTTTTAATTTCATGGCTTCAGTCACCATCTGCAGTCATTTTGGATGTGTTAAGTCACTCAGTCATGTCCAACTCTGCAACCCCATGGACTATAGCCTGCCAGGCTCCTCTGTAAATTCTCCAGACAAGAATACTGGAGTGGGTTGCTGTTCCCATCTCCAGAAGGTCTTCCTGACCCAGGGATCAAACCTGGGTGTCCTGCGTTGCAGGCAGATTCTTTACTGTCTGAGCTACCAAGGAAGCCCCAGTGATTTTGGAGTCCAAGAGAATAAAGTCTGTCACTGTTTCCATTGTTTCCCCATCTATTTGCTATGAAGTGATGGGACTGGGTGCCATGATCTTAGTTTTTTGAATGTTGAGTTTTAAGTCAGCTTTTTCACTCTCGTCTTTCACTTTCATCAAGAGGCTCTTTAGTTATTTTTTGCTTTCTGCCATAAAGGTGGTGTCATCTACATATCTGAGATTATTGATATTTCTCCTGGTGATTTTGATTCCAGCTTGTGCTTCATCTAATCCAGCATTTTGCATGATATACTCTGCATATAAGTTAAATAAGTAAAGGGACAATATACAGCCTTGACGTACTCCTGTCCCAATTTTGAACCAGTCCGTTGTCCTATGTCCAGTTGTAACTGTTTCTTCTTGACTTGCATGCAGATTTCTCAGGAGGCAGGTAAGGTGGTCTGGTATTCCCATCTCTTTCAGAATTTTCCACACTTTGTTGTGATCCACACAGTTAAAGGCTTTAGGGTAGTTAATGAAGCAGTAGATATTTTTCTGGAATTCTCTTGCTTTTTCTATTATCCAATGAATGTTGGCAATTTGATCTCTGGTTCCTCTGCCTTTTTAAAATCCAGCTTGTATATCTGGAATTTCTCAGTTCATGAACTGTTGAAGCCTAGCTTGGAGGATTTTGAGCATTACCTTGCTAGCATGTGAAATGAGTGCAGTTGTGTGGTAACTTGAACATTCTTTAGCATTGACCTTCTTTGGGATTGAAATGAAAACTGTCCTTTTTCAGTCTTGTGGCCACTGCTGAATTTTCCAGATTTGCTGGCATATTGAATGCAGCACCTTCACAGCATCATCTTTTAGGATTTGAAATAACTCAGCTGGAATTCCATCACTTCCACTAGCTTTGTTCATAGTAATGCTTCCTCAGGCTTCACATTCTAGGATGTCAGGCTCCAGAATGATCACACCATCATGATTATCTGGGTCATTAAGATCTTTTTTGTATAGTTCTGTGTATTCTTGCCACTTCTTCTTTATATCTTCTGCTTCTGTTAGGTCCATACTGTTTCTTTCCTTTATTGTGCCCATCTTTGCATGAAATGTTCCCCTCATATCTCTAATTTTCTTGAAGAGATCTCTATAATAATATTATATATAATAGCTACATTAGTTGCATTATTATTAAATTCACATTAGTAGATTAATACTAAACTATAACTCTCATTGTTGTAAAATTCAGAACAGGCTGGGAATAATCTCAAACTGCCATAGATGTACTCTTTTTGGGTGCTGGATGCATGACATGGGGGCCAGGCAAGCTGGCCAAATCAAATGTTCAAGTCCAAACCTGGCAAACATGGGTTTAAGTAACTCCCTATTCTTTGTCTCATTTAGTCTATTAAAGGGTTCTAAAATATCATTCATGTAGACAATTCTTTTACGGGCAATTAACAATAATTGCTTAGAAAATCAGATTTGCTGAGAGCTAAATCAGGGCTGGGAACTGAGCTAAGCAGTTTCCAAGCGCTGTCGTATTGAATTCTCACAGTCTTTGGAGAGAAGTGCAGTTAGTCAAGTCTCATAGGCGGAATGGAGGGTTAGAGAGAGGAAGTCATGTTTTCGAGGTCACACAGCTAGAAGGTAATAGAGATCAAGAGCAAATCTTCATCCCTTAACCACTTTACTATATACCCATCTTGTCATTGTCCTCAACAGGGGTCATATCTGGTTTGTGGGTCTAAGGACACCATTAAATGCCATTGTTCCCAAATATAGATTGAGTTTAACCTTGCAAGGCCCAGGTTCTCCTGAGTATTGATGTGCTGGGTGCCCCCAGGCAGGTTCTTAGTACAGACACCAAGTTTAGTCACAACTTGTACTTTTTGTTCATTTGCACCACACTGTCATTTTTGGGTGGTTCAAAAAGTCTTATGTTGCTATTATTATTTACTCCAAGTACATTGTTTATTTCCAGTTGTCTATTAGGTCTAGCATATTCTATGCATTTAACACAGTTTCCCCTATTATCCCTTAAGCTACAGTTTTCAAAGAACATCTTGGAGGTGGGAACATCTTTGATGCATTTATTGGTAAAGATGATTCTTTATAATCTCTTTATTTTGAGTCTGCCTACCCGCTCATCTCCTAACCCCCAGCAAGTCACTAATCCTTTAGCTGATATCCTTTCTTTACTAAATATAAAACCAGAAAAAAAAAACCCATGAAAAGATTACTAGCAAACAAACATGGTCAGATCAGATCAGATCAGTCGCTCAGTCGTGTCCGACTCTTTGCGACCCCATGAATCGCAGCACGCCAGGCTTCCCTATCCATCACCAGGTCCCGGAGTTCACTCAGACTCACGTCCATCGAGTCAGTGATGCCATCCAGCCATTTCATCCTCTGTCGTCCCCTTCTCCTCCTGCCCCCAGTCCCTCCCAGCATCAGAATCTTTTCCAATGAGTCAACTCTTCACATGAGATGGCCAAAGTACTGGAGTTTCAGCTTTAGCGTCATTCCTTCCAAAGAAATCCCAGGGCTGATCTTCAGAATGGACTGGTTGGATCTCCTTGCAGTCCAAGGGACTCTCAAGAGTCTTCTCTAACACCACAGTTCAAAAGCATCAATTCTTCGGCACTCAGCCTTCTTCACAGTCCAACTCTCACATCCATACATGACCACAGGAAAAACCATAGCCTTGACTAGCCGGACCTTTGTTGGCAAGGTAATGTCTCTGCTTTTCAATATGCTATCTAGTTTGGTCATAACTTTCCTTCCAAGGAGTAAGCGTCTTTTAATTTTATGGCTGCATCATCATCTACAGTGATTTTGGAGCCCAGAAAACTAAAGTCTGACACTGTTTCCACTGTTTCCCCATCTATTTCCCATGAAGTGGTGGGACCGGATGCCATGATCTTCGTTTTCTGAATGTTGAGCTTTAAGCCAACTTTTTCACTCTCCACTTTCACTTTCATCAAGAGGCTTTTGAGTTCCTCTTCACTTTCTGCCATAAGGGTGGTGTCATCTGCATATCTGAGGTGATTGATATTTCTCCTGGCAATCTTGATTCCAGCTTGTGTTTCTTCCAGTCCAGCATTTCTCATGATGTACTCTGCATATAAGTTAAATAAACAGGGTGACAATATACAGCCTTGATGAACTCCTTTTCCTATTTGGAACCAGTCTGTTGTTCCATGTCCAGTTCTAACTGTTGCTTCCTGACCTGCATACAGATTTCTCAAGAGGCAGGTCGGGTGGTCTGGTATTCCCATCTCTTTCAGAATTGTCCACAGTTTCTTGTGATCCACACAGTCAAAGGCTTTGGCATAGTCAATAAAGTAGAAATAGATGTTTTTCTGGAACTCTCTTGCTCTTTTGATGATCCAACGTATGTTGGCAATTTGATCTCTGGTTCCTCTGCCTTTTCTAAAACCAGCTTGAACATCAGGAAGTTCACGGTTCACATATTGCTGAAGCCTGGCTTGGAGAATTTTGAGCATTACTTTACTAGCATGTGAATAAACATGGTATAAAACTACAAATAAACATGGAAAATAGTCTATCTGCTTATAATCAAATAAACACTGCTTTGAAAATATAAAGAGGTAACTTGCCTATTATATCAGCAAAATGATTTTTAAATGATAATATCTAATACTTGTAACACTAGTGAAATTGATATTCTTCACTCCAGTGAAAATAGCATAACCTTCTAGAAAACAGCATTTCACTGTATGTGTGCAAGCTCATTCGCTTAAGTCATGTCTGACTCTTTGTGACCCCATGGACTGTAGCCAGCCAGGCTACTCTGTCCAGGGAATTTTTCAGGCAAGAATACTGGAGTGGGTTGCCGTTTCATCCTCTGGGGAATCTTCCTGACCCATGGATAGAACCCAAGTCTCCTGCATCTCCTGCATTGGCAGGCAGATTCTTTACCACTGAGCCTATCTGGGAAGCCCCTTACTATGTACAAAGGGCCCTAAAAGTGTTCACAACTGTTGATCTAATAGTTTCATATCTAGGAATCTTTCACAAGAAATTAGTATAAAAGGGGAAATTTATATGCACTGGTATGTTACTTTCAGTATTATTTATAAAAAAAAAAAACTAAATATCCCATTGTAAGACAATGACTAAATAAATGTGATGTCATTAATTGTGAAATATTGAGCAGTTGTTAAATATATGCAGTTATATGCTTACAAACAAATATTATGTTAAAGAAAGGAAAAAAGTTTGTAGGAATACCATAATAATAACTCTGTGTAAAGATTAGGATAAATTGTTAAAGAAACTGACAAGAAAACATTCAGTTATACATAAAGGTTTATCACAAGTTCATTTCCATAAGATGTTCCACTGGGTGCTAAATAAAGATATTTGTGAAATATGGCTTGTCATATTTGTTGATTATGACTCATCTTTGGGCATTAGTGTCATTCCTTGGAATTGGAGGCAAAGAACTGGGACTGTCTGCACAAAAATATGGCCATGGCCTGGAAGAACCACAGTGTGATGGCAGTAAATAAGTGTGTCACAACTTGGACCCCATCCAAATTCTAGATTTTTACTGACACCAAAAGTTGTTTATCAAGCTGGGATATTGCTTTGTGAAGGAATATAATGCTCTTGATAGACTGAAGCCTGACAACCAGGTCAGTTCAGTTCAGTTGCTCAATTGTGTCTACTCTTTGCGACCCCATGGACTGCAGCAGGCCATGCTTCCCTGTCTATCCCAACTGCCGGAATTTACTCAAACTCATGTCCATTGAGTCGGTGATACCATCCAACCATCTCCTCTGTCGTCTCCTTCTCCTTCTGTCTTCAATCTTTCCCAGCATCAGGGTCTTTTCCAATGAGTCAGTTCTTCACATCAGGTGGGCAGAGTATTGGAGTTTCAGCTTTAGCATCAGTCTTTCCAGTGAATATTCAGGGCTGATTTCCTTTAGGATGGACTGTTTGGATCTCCTTGCAGTCCAAGGGATTCTCAAGAGTCTTCTCCAACACCTCAAAAGCATCAATTCTTCTGCACTCAGCTTTCTTTATAGTCCAACCCTCACATCCATACATAACTACTGGAAAAATCATAGCTTTGACTAGATGGACCTTTGTCGGCAAAGTAATGTCTCTGCTTTTTAATATACTGTCTAGGTTGGTCATAGCTTTTCTTCCAAGGAGCATCTTTTATTTTCATGGCTGCAGTCACCATTTGCAGTGATTTTTGAGTCCCCCCAAAATAAAGTCTGTCACTGTTTCCATTGTTTCCCCATCTATTTGCCATGAAGTGATGGGACCAGATGCCATGATCTTAGTTTTCTGAATGTTGATTTTTAAGTCAACTTTTTCACTCTCCTCTTTCACTTTCATCAAGAGGTTCTTTTTGGAATTGGCTTAAAGTAGAGAATGCTTTCATTCCAAGTTTCACCAAATATGCACCATGTCCTTGTGTTGACAGATCTAGTTAAGCCCCCCATTTAGGTTCTTGGTTTTTACACTTCTGAATCATACCTTCTAATTCTTCTATCTCTTGAATTTTCCTGCCACTGTCTTCTTACTCCTTATTTATTTCAGAGGAAGCAGAGAGATATATGAATGACAATTTTATTGGCACACATTTGGAAGCTGCAATTAGCATAAATAAATAAATAAATAAATATATGTATGTATATATATATATAGACTCATGGCCAGAGATATTTTATAAATGATTGCAGTTGATACCAGATATTTATTTTCAGTTCAAGTCTCACATTGCAAACTTGTAACAAGAAACATATCTCATCTTGGAAAAGAGCTTTTGTAGAACATTAGAAAAACATATGCATTTGAGGAAAAAAGATATCGAATACACCAGAATGACAATTGAGTTATGGTTGTGAGTTTGATGGTAAAATATTTTATTTTAATCATCTAAACTATACTTATGTTATTTTCTCCAGTCTAAGCATTAAAATAATTCTGGTTGATTCTGAAGAAATTAAAATACACCCTAATGTCTTCTAGCTTAAAAAAAAAAGTATTTTTCAAAGTATGAAGGGTTGCTGTTACTGAGGACAATCCAAAATGTGCTATAGATTTTTGTGTGTGTGTGTGTGTGCTATAGATTAAGAAACCAATTCTTAAAAGCATTTCCCCAAATTTTTTTGGAAGAAGGCAGCACCAAAAGAATGAATAGATCATTTCCAAAGGGGAAAATTTCACGAATCTGACTGTTTTCTGTATGTGTGTTTCAAAAGCTATCATGTTTTCTCATAGGCTTATTTATGCATGTAATTATCTGATTTTCTTTTAAAAGAGTGTTCTGGACATGTACATACTACTATTTTAAAAATGGATAACCAAAAGGACCTCCTGTAGAGCACAGGGAACTCTGCTCAATGTTCTGTGGCAGCCTGGATGGGAGGGGAGTTTGGGGGAGAATGGATACATGTATATGTAAGGCAGAGTCCCTTTGCTGTACACCTGAAACAATCACAACATTGTCAATGGGCTATACACCAATACAAAATAAAAAGTAAAAAAATAGAGCGTTCCAGTTAACTATTGTTACATCGATGCAGCATAAAGTCTCAGTAGCATACAACAGTAAGCTCACAAATGAGTAGATTAGGTGGAGGTCGGCTCACGTGCACTGGTCTCAGCTGAGTGTCACCTGTCAGGCTGCAGTGGCTGGAGTGGCTTTCTTCTCACTGCAGGTCTAGGCTAGATGGGTTTAACCTGCCTCTCATCCTCCTTGGAGCCATCCAGCTCCAGTTCTTCTCATGGCGACAGCAGAGGAACAAGATGGCCATCAGAAAAATTCATGTCTAGGCTTTGGGCTCTTCCTTCCTCTGCCACTGAAGAAAGCAAGCCACATAGTAGAGCCCAACATGAAGGGCAGGAAATATATCAGGCCATTGTGAGGCCTTGGCAAGGGAAGGGTGGAGAATCGGAACCCATCTTTCAGTCTACCTCAAAGAAGGAGAAAGATGAAAGACAGTGCCATGAAAATAGAAAATGATCAAATAGTACACTAGGTACCCACATCACAAAGGGTGATAATTTGAAAAGAAGCAGTCATTCTGCTGACTTTCCTTAGCCTAACTGATAGTGTTAACTCTTTGCCCATTTTTGCTCAATTTAGAAATTTAAGGCAGCAAATTACAGAGAACAGAGTGTATGTCTCATACTGAATCTTTCAGTCATTTTGACCAAAGCAGCAGAAATAAGAAGGCTTCTGAACACTGCCCCAAGTAAAACTTTTAGAAAGAAATATTGATTTCTTTTTTTCTAGTCTAAAGCAAGTCCAGCCTATGCCAGCCTCAGAGTACTTGAAGGATCTCGGTATGCCAACATAAGAATTGCAGACAATTGTCTGCTTTCAGATCAATGCTGGTGAAGGGAAGAGTGTCTGTGCCCTGTAGCTAGGGAATATGAACAAAAGGGCTTCATTGGCCTTCTCCATCACTGGATTTGACATTGATTTCCAATTTTTAAAAAAGGAACCCAAAGTTAGTTGACTCCCCATGGAGTCAAATATGAGAATCGAACAGCTGCTACCATAGCACAGACGGCAATTTTTCAGAGGGTTTAAGAAGGAAGTAGAAGACCTTTCCTCCCTGAGTGAACTGCTCATTTAGGATCTTTTCAGCAGTTTCTACTCAGTCAAGAAGCTGCTAATACTTGAATTGCTTAAAACTCCAGGTTTAACAACAACTTAAATGAAATAAAAAAGGGAATAAATATCCCCAAATGCTAAGACAGATGTACATTTAACAGATATCATAAATCTTCTTATTCTAAGAAAAGTGGATTTCAAGTTCTGGTTGTGGTGCCAGCAGACTCATTGACTTAGGGAAGTATTTTAACTTCTCTTCGCTTCATCCTTAATCTGTTTCCTTATTTGTAAAGTGAGGCAGGGTACAATGTCACCAAAGAAGCTGGCTTCCTCCCGGCAGCATGAGGCTTACCAGCAATCTGGAGCTAGTCCTCTGTTTTGCAAGTAGAGAAACTTTGAAAAGAAAAGCCCACACAAGATTACTTAAAAAACTGGAAACAGAACTGCCATACGACCCAGCAATCCCACTGCAGGGCATACACATGAAGGAAACCAGAATTGAAAGAGACACATGTACCCCAATGTTCATCGCAGCACTGTTTACAACAGCTAGGACATGGAAGCAACCTAGATGTCCATCCGCAGATGAATGGATAAGAAAGCTGTGGTACATATACACAATGGATGAGTACAATGGTACATATACACAATACACCTCTAAGGAGGTGGATGAAACTGGAGCCTATTATACAGAGCGAAATAAGTCGGAAAGAAAAACACCAATACAGTATATTAATGCATATATATGGAATTTAGAAAGATGGTAACGATGACCTTATATGCGAGACAGCAAAAGAGACACATGTAAAGAACAGACTTTTGGACTTGGTGGGAAAAGGCGAGGGTGGGATGATTTGAGTGAACAGCATTGAAACTTGTATATTATCATATGTGAAATAGATTGCCAGTCCAGGTTCAATGCATGAGACAGGGTGCTCAGGGCTGGTGCATTGGAATGACCCTGAGGGATGGGATGGGATGGGATGGGAGGGGAGTTTCAGGATGGGGAACACATGTACACCCATGGCTGATTCATGTGAATGTACGGCAAAAACCACCACAGTATTGTGAAGTAATTAGCCTCCAATTAAAATTAATTAATTAAAAAAATAAAGGCTACACCTAAAGAAAAAAAAGCACACACATGGTTTAGTTTAGAAGGCAATCTCTGGAGTCTAGCTTGATGAAAATCCAACCCTGTCACTGGTTATATTGTGATCTTGGGCAAGTCGTGTGGACCCTCTGTGCTTCAATTTTTGCACTTGTTACGTGGGCAAAAATACTGCCTGTCTTATTGGTTGTTACATAACATTTGCAAAATGGTTAACCCAGTGGTTTGTAGTAAATAGTCAAGGACTGTTAGCATATATATGTCTTCTTTCCTAGCATTCATTCCTCTTCCTTTTCTTTAAAAGTGTATTAATTTTGGGACTTCTCTGGTGGTCCAGTGGTTAAGAATCTGCCTTGCAATGCAAGGACACGGGTTCGATCCCTGGTCTGGGAACTAAGATCCCACATGCCACGAAACAGGTGAGCCCTTATGCTACAACTAGAGAAAAGCTGTACACCGCAACAAAGACCCAGCACAGCCAAAGTTAAAAAAGAGAGTATGCTAATTTTGTTCTTGTGTCCACCCTGCCCTCCTCTGTGCAGTCGATGGAAGGGAGGAGACTAATTGACTTCAGCTTTTCGGGTGTTCCTGATTATTTGAACCCAGTAATTTTCAAATTCTTATGCCATCAGAATGACTTTGTTTAAATAGTAACATCGTACTATTTAAACTTCAGAGTAACCCAGTGAAGCAAGTATTCTTGTTATGCCCATTTTGAGGATGAAGAAATGGAGGCCCAGAGAGGGTGGTTAACTTGCCCAAAAATAACCCAGCACTGAGAGAGTGGGATTTGAGCTCAGGGGTTTCTGGATCCTAATCCAAAGGCCAAATCATAGTGGCTTCATCACACTCTCAATGGCAGAGATCTTCCTTTCCAGTGAGTGCTTTCCAGTCTATCCACAGCGGAGTGTTAGCCTACCAGGGAAGCTAGATTAATTCCAGAGGTGGCTGACTACACATAGTGTTGAGAAAAGAGTTGTTGTTCAGTTGCTCAGTCATGTCTGACTCTTTGTGACCCCATGGACAGCAGCATACCGCGCTTCCTTGTCCTTCACCATCTCCCGGAGTTTGCTCAAACTCATGTACATTAAGTTGGTGATGTCATCCAATCATGTCATCCTTTGTCATCCCCTTCTGCTCCTGCCCTTAATCTTTCCCAGCATCAGGGTCTTTTCAAATGAATTGGCTCTTGACATCAGGTGGCCAAAGTATTGGAGCTTCAGTTTCAGCATCAGTCCTTCCAATGAATATTCAGAGTTGATTTCCTTTAGGATTGACTGGTTTGATCTCCTTGCAGTCCAAGGGACTCCCAAGAGTCTTCTCCAACACCAGAGTTCAAAAGCATCTGTTCTTCAACACTCAGCCTTCTTTATGCTCCAAATTTTACATCCATACATGACTACTGGAAAAATCATAGTTTTGACTATATGGACTTTTGTCCGCAAAGTAATGTCTCTGCTTTTTAATACACTGTCTAGGTTTGTCATAACTTTTCTTCTAAGGAGCAAGCATCTTTTAATTTCTTGGCTGAAGTCACTATCTGCAGTGATTTTGGAGCCCAAGAAAATAAAGTCTATCACTGTTTGCATTGTTCCCCCATCTATTTTCCATGAAGTGATGGGACCAGAAGCTCAAGCTGGAATCAAGATTGACAGGAGAAATATCAACAATGTCAGATATGCACATGATACCACTCTAGTGGCAGAAAGTGAAGAGGAAATAAAGAGACTCTTGATGAAAGTGAGACAGAAGATTGAAAAAGCTGGCTCAAAACAACATTCAAAAAACTAAGATCATGGCATCTGGTCCCGTCACTTCATGGCAAACAGATGGGGAAACAATGGAAACAACGAGAGACTTTATTTTCTTGGGCTCCAAAATCACTCCAGATGGTGACTACAGCCATGAAACTAAAAGATGCTTGCTCTTTGGAAGAAAAGCTATGACAAACCTAGACAGCCTCTTAAAAGGCAGAGACTTCACTTTGCCTGCAAAGATCTGTATAGTCAAAGCAGTGGTTTTTCCAATAGTCATGTACAGATGAGAGAGTTGGACCATAAGCAAGGCTGAGAGCCAAAGAATTGGTGCTTTTGAATTGTGGTGCTGGAGAAGACTCTTGAGAGTCCCTTGGACTGCAAGGAGATCCAACCAGTCAATCCTTATATTCAACTTTGAATGTTCATTGGAAGGACTGATGCTGAAACTGAAGCTCCAAAACTTTGGCCACCTGATATCAAGAGCCAACTCATTGGAAAGGACTCTGATGCTAGGAAAGATTGAGGGCAGGAGCAGAAGGGGGTGACAGAGGGTGAGATGGCTGGATGGCATCACCAACTCAATGGACATGAGTTTGAGCAAACTCCAGGAGATAGGGAAGGACAGGGAAGCCTGGTGTGGTGTTGTCCATGGGGTCACAAAAATTGGACATAACTGAGCAACTGAACAACAACATTCTGCGAATAAGTTGAATAAACAGGCTGACGATATCCAGCTTTGTTGTACTCCTTTCCCAATTTTGAACCAGTCATTTGTTTCATGTAAGGTTCTAATTGCTAGTTTTAAGGCCTGTTTCATCACATACTAAGTTCCAATACATAAACCCAGGTCTGTTTCAAGGCTCTTGCTCTGTTCCAATTGTCTACTCTCTCACCTAACCCTGATGGCTCAGCGGGTAAAGAATTCACCTGCAACGCAGCAGATGCAGGAGACACAGGCGACTCGGGTTTGATTCCTGGGTTGGGAAGATCCCCTGGAGGAGGAAATGGCAACCCATTATAGTAGTCTTGCCTGGGAAATCCCATGGACAGAGGAGCCTGGTGGGCTACAGTCCAAAGGATCACAGTCAGTCAGTCATGACTGAGTGACCAAGCACAAACGCAGTCACCCTGCCCTGTGATCTGACATTATTATCTCCTACAATGTGAGATATTATATTTCCCCTTTCATTTACTTCCTTCAAAATTTTCCTGGTTCTTCTTTGTCCTTACTTGTTCTACGTGAATTTTAGCATCGGCTTGATGAGGTCTATGAAGAAACTTCTAGGAAGTTTTGACTGGAATGTATTGACTTAATGGATTAATTTGGAGAGAATTGCTATCTTTAAAATAGTGAATCTTTCTTACCCATGAATTTGCTGCATTTTTCACTTCTCTTTCCAGGTTTTAAAAATTTATATCCTTCAATAAAATTTTATACAATTTCTATAATATTAATATATTTTGTTAGTGTTGTGCTTACATACCTTATAAATAGAAGATATTGTTGCTACTGTGACCAATGTGATTTCTATATTTTTAAATTGGATGTTGCTGGTGTATAGAGATATTATTGATTTTGGTATATTATTTTGTATCCACCAAGCTCTTATTGCTTTTAATAGTTTTAAAATATAATCTCATGGATTTTTTTCCATGTAGACAATTATATCATCTGTGAATAATGACAGTTTTGATTCTTCCTGCCCAATCATTACGTCTTTTTTCTCCCCTGGTCTTTTTGCTTTAGCTAGGACCTTCAGGAAAATGCTGAATACAATCAGTCCTAAATGGCATCCTTATTCCTTAAAATGGAACACTTTCAACATTGCACTACTCAGCACAATATTTGTTGACGTTTTTGGGGTAGATACTCTTAATCATATAAAGAAAGTTCTCTCCCAGTCCTGGTTGCTAAGAGTTTTTACTTGAGTCAATATAATTTCATTTGTTCTTTTTCTGCATCTTTGGAGATTATCACATGGGTTGTCTCTTCTTTTCTATTAGGGTTGTTTATTACTTTTATTGATTTTCTAATACTAAATCCTCACTGCATTCTTGAAATAAGCCCTCCTTGGTCATGGGGTATTTGTTTTTAAATACTTCACTGCATTTGATTGCTAAAAAAATTATTTAAGACTTTGACATCTGTGTTCACAAGTGAGCCTGAGCTGTAATTTTCACTTTTTGTGTCATCCTCCTCCATTTTGGGCACTAAGTGTTATAGAGCTTTATATAACAAGTTGGGGAGCTTTTCCTTTCTAAATACTTGGAAACATTTACATAGGTTAGGAAATATTTGTTCTTTGCAAGTTTGATATCTATCTGTACAATCATTGTGGCCCCACTTTTTTTGGAGGAGGGGGAGAGCATAGGTTTTTAAATCACAGATTCAGCTTTAACAATCATAAGTCTGTTCAGGTTTTCCATATTCTTTTATGAGAAAGTTTGATGATTCAAGCTTTTTTTCTTTTTAAATGCATGCCTTTCTAAGTTTCAAATTTATTGGCATCAAGTTGTTCAAGCATTCTCTTAAGATGCTTTAAATTTTTATTGTATCTGTAATTATATAGGGGCTTCCCTGGTGTCTCAGCTGTTAAAGAATCCACCTGCAATGCGGGAGACCAGGGTTAGATCCCTGGGTTGGGGAAAATCCCATGGAGAAGGGAATGGCTACTCACTCCAGTATTCTGGCCTGGAGAATTCCATGGACTGTATAATTCATGGGGTCACAAAGAGTTGGACTCAACTGAGAAACTTTCATTTCACTTCAGTTATCAGTCAGTTCAGTTGCTCAGTCATGTCTGACTCTTTGCCGCCCCATGGACTGCAGCACACCAGGCCTCCCTGTCCATAACCAACTCCTGAACTTGCTTAAACTCACGTCCATTGGGCCGGTGATGCCTCCAACCATCTTATCCTCTGTTGTCCCCTTCTCCTCCTGCCTTCAATCTTGCCCAGCATCAGGGTCTTTTCCAATGAGTCAGTTCTTTGCATCAGGTCGCCAAAGTATTGGAGTGTCAGCATCAGTCCTTCCAATTTCCTTTAGGATTGACTGGATCTGACCTCCTTGCAGTCCAAGGGACTCTCAAGAGTCTTCTCCAATACCACAGTTCAAAAGCACCAATTCTTCAGTGCTCAGCTTTCTCTGTGGTCCAACTCTCACATCTATACATGACCACTGGAAAAACTACAGCTTTGACTAGACGGACCTTTGTTGGCAATGTAATGCATCTGCTTTTTAATATGCTGTCTAGTTTGGTCATAGCTTTTCTTCCAAGGAGCAAGCATCTTTTAATTTCATGGCTGCAGTCACCAGCTGGAGTGATTTTGGAGCCCAAGAAAATAAAGTCTCTCATTGTTTCCCCATCCATTTGCCATGAAGTGATGAGACCAGATGCAATTATATATCTTTTTTAATGTCTGAAAGTGGAAGTTGCTCAGTTGTGTCCAACTCTTTGCAACCACCTAGACTATACAGTCCATGGAGTTCTCCAGGCCAGGATACTGGAGTGGGTATCTGTTCCCTTCTCCAGGGGATCTTCCCAACCCAGGAATCAAACCAAGGTCTCCCATATTGTGGGTGGATTCTTTACCACCTTAGCCACCAGGGAAGCCCTTTTTATGTCTCAGTTTAGTCAGTTCAGTTCAGTTGCTCAGTTGTGTCTGACTCTTTGTGACCGCATGGACTGCAGCACGCCAGGCCTCCCTGTCCATCACCAACTCCTGGAGTTTACTGAAACTCATGTCCATTGAGTTGGTGATGCCATCTACCCATCTCATCCTCTGTCCTCCTCTTCTCCGCCCCCTGCCTCACCCCCACCCCACCACCCGCCTTCAGGCTTTCCTAGCATCAGGGTCTGTTCCAATGAGTCAGTTCTTCGCATCAGGTGGCCTAAGTATTGGGGTTTCAGCTTCAACACCAGTCCTTCCAATGAATATTCAGGGCTGATTTCCTTTAGGATGGACTAGTTGGATGGAGTTTTTATGTCTAGTAAGGCTAATTTGTACCTTGCCAGAGGACTGGCTTATTTTCTGTCTTTGCAAAGGTTTTGGTTCTGCTGACCCTCTTTACTTATTTTTTTTTTGTTTCTACATGATAAATTTCTAGTTTGTGTTTCCTTTCTACTGCTCCTTCATACAGGTTTACTATTTTTCATTTTCTGATTTTTTGACTTAGATGCTAAAGTCATAACTTTTTGATTTTTTTTCTAATATATGCATTGAAGACTTCTATTGACCCAAAGTACTGAGTATTGCTATTTGCATACATCAGTTTTGATATGTAGTACTTTTATTGCCTCAGGTTTGAATGGTGATAATTTTCTTTCTGATTTATCCCTGGTCTTGTAGATGATTTATGAGATACTTTAGGACTTCCCCTGGTGGCTCAGATGGTAAAGCGTCTGCCTACAATGTGGGACACCTGGGTTTGATCCCTGGGTCAGGAAGATCCCCTGGAGAAGGAAATGGCAACCCACTCCAGTACTCTTGCCTGGAGAGTCTCATGGATGGAGGAGCCTGGTGGGCTAAAGTCCATGGGGTCCCAAAGAGTTGGACACGACTGAGCGACTTCACTTTCACTTCACTTTAGGATTTTTGAACTGTTGATTTCTAATATTTTAGTACTTTTGTCACAAAATGTGGTCTGTATGCTACAGAAAGTTTTAAATTTATTGAATCTTGCTTTGTAAGCAAGTACTTAGTCAAATTTTGGTAATTCATTCATGTGCAATTGAAAATAAACTTTTTTGTTAAAATAAATTAATTTTTTTGTGTTAAATTATTCTTTAATTTTTGGTGTAGGACATACATTACAGTGCATTTGAGAAAATTTATTAACTTTTTATACAGCAGTTAGTACAATATATTAAAATCTTTCCCTAATGATTGTAAATTTATTCATTTCTCCCTGTGAGTTTTTTGTTTTGCTTTATATATTTTGAAGCTATGTTATTATACAGATTCAGTATTATTATATATTTCAGAAAAATTATTTACTTTGTTACTACATAATAACATTTTTCATCATATGTTTTCTCCTGTGAATCTATTTTTGTCTGATTTAATATGACCATATTGATTTTATTTTTATTAGGATTTGCCCATTGTATAATTTTGCACCTCTCTTCTTTTAATCTTTTTGGTATTATGTTTAGGTGGAAGCAGTATGTAATTGGAGAGTGCACATGTTTAAAAACCAGTATAACACTGATGAGTGTATTGTATGTATGTTTTTTGTCATTACTGATGTCTCTATTTCCACCATTTTATTTTGTACTTTATGATTACAATATTTCTTTGATTTTTCATTCTCTCACTCATTTGTGTGTGTGTGTATGTGTTTGTGTATTTGCATATGTGTTTGGTTGTGTCCATTAGATTCATTGAGTGTTCTTTAGCTCTGTGTACCTTTCTATAGGACTTCCCTGGTGGCTCAGATGGTAAAGAATCTGTCTGCAATGTAGGAGTCCTGGGTTCGATCTCTGGTCAGGAAGATCCCCTGGAGAAGGGCATGGCTACTTGCTCCAGTATTCTTGCTGGGAGAATTCCATGGACAGAGGAGCCTGGTGGGCTATAGTCTATGGGTCACAAAGAGTCGGACATGACTGAGTGACTAACACTTTCACTTTTTTTACTTCAGCTTTCTACATCACCTTCCACTCCACAAGTTGTACATTGTGATACCATTTTAGGTGCCATTATTCCTTTTTGCATGCATACTTGACCTAAAAAGTCTAAATTTAATCATTATTTCTGCTCTTTTCATGAAAAAAGCAGTAGCTCCTGCCTTTCATCTTATTATTGTATAGTGTTTGTGCATGCTAAATCACTTTAGTTATGTCCGACTTTCTATGACCCCATGGACGGTAACCAACCAGGCTCCTCTGTCTGTGGGATTCTCCAGGCAAGAATATTGGAGGGGTTGTCATGCTCTCCTCCAGGGGATCTTCCCGACCTGGAGATTGAACCCATGTCTCTTACGTCTCCTGTGTTGGCAGGCAGGTTCTTTACCACTAGCACTGCCTGGGTAGCCCTGTATAGTGTTTAATTCTGCCTTTTGAAATACAAACACACAAGATTAGTGAATATTTTTGGCATCTTTTATACAGTTGATGCACCTCCAGTTTCTTTGTTTCTTTGCTCTCATTTTTCATTTCTTCATTAATTTTCTTTCTCATGAGGGACATCTTTTAGTACATTTTTCAAAGAGGGCCTCTGAATGGTAAACTCTGTGTTTGTTAATCTGAAATGTGTTTATTTTGCTTTCACTGTGTTGTTCTTAAGTGATAATTAAGATACAGTAAAACAATCACATAGTTCAGTTCAATGAATTTTGGTAAATCACCACCAAAGCAAGATGTAGAACATTTCCATCCCTCCCCAAGTGGCCTCTTCCTGTCAATCCCTCCCCTCCCACCCCGTCACAGAGCCAAACCACTGTTTGGTTTTCTGTCATCATTATATTAGTTTTGTCTCTTCTAGAGCTTCATAAAAATGGAATCATGCGGTGTATACTTCTGTAATTGGCTTTGTTTGACTCATAGTGTTTTTGAGATTTATCTATATATTGTGTGTTTAGTACTTAATTATTTTTTAAATTGTGAGTAGTATCTCATTTTTTACATGAATAGGCCACCCTTTTGTTTATTCATTCTCCTGTTGATAGACAGTAGATGTTCCCATACACCAGCCCTATCCCCAGCCAGGTGTCTGTTCTGAGACCTTAAACAATCATTCAGGAATCCCAAACCCATTCTCTGACACTGTCTAATAATATCAGCTGCTCACTTCCTGGATTCTGTTTCCTCGTTTATTTTTCAAATTTCTTACCATTACTTGGGATAAAAACACTAATGCTACTGGTCATCCAGTTCTTTTAATTTCTTGCTTGATCCTTGAGTATCTCAAAATCTAAGACTTCTTGTGATGGTGCAATTGTTTTCCAAATTTTTTAGTGGTTGGTGCTTTCATACATGATAATTAGTCATGATTTTAAAAACTTTTACCATGTATAATTTAATCAAATACTTAATGAAGTACTTAATTTGGATGCTATTATTTAATTCTCATCACAATGCTATGGTTACTCCTGCTTTACAGGTAGGGACACTCAGGCTTAGTTAGATTAGCTCAGCAAGATGACACATTTGGTAAAATGGGGAGTCGGGATTTGAACTCAGGCCACCTCTATGTCTCACATTCTTAAACGTTGTTTTGCATTGCTGGACGGTAACTCTACTTTAGCCTTGTGAGGGCGCCTCCATACATTTTGTCAGGGTAGTTACCCAGGATATCCTTCCTTTTCATCCCAAGACACTAGTTACTGACAGATCGTTCTTTCTGTTTCATGATTCATGGGCTGCTGTGTCTTTTCCAGGGAATGTGGCTCCCTCTCTTGGGAGAGCCTGACTTTTGGTCAAAGCTCTTCTGTTCAGAGCTCTTTTTCCTTCCCTTTCTTCTTAGGGTAACCAACTTTGTGGTAGACATGAAGGAAGCCAGAAGGGAGGAATTCAATCTCTGTTTCTGTAGGCAGGCCTAAGTGCTATTCTCTTGGCTTCTAGATGACCTTTTGGTTATTTAGTGATTATTTTCACAACAGTTGGGCATTCAGTTAGAGTGTCTTGGATTAATTAAGCAGCGGTAGTTAGCCAAGTCTTTGGCCTCAGTGGAGCAGTTGTAGCTGGTTATTTCCAAGTTACCATGATAATGACTTTACATCTCTCCGGGAATCTCACACAATTTCTTCCTTGTACTTTGGGGGTAGCAGAGCTAATTTCCTGGAGAATTTTGGTGCCGTTTTTATATGAGTAAAGGTAATAAATATGAATGAAGTAGGTAAGCCAATTAGATACTTGTAATTCAAGCTTTCCTAGTTTTTTCCATGAACTCATGGACATATGAGAAAAAAGTATAATAGAAAAACAATCCAGAATATAGTGAATGGAGAAATATGTTGAGATTTGGTCTGTAGAGCAAGCGTGACGTAGAAGGAAAATGCAGTTGTTGAAATAATTCAGGTCAAATCCAATACCAGAGAGAGACCAAAGAAAAAAGGGAAAATTGGTGAAGGGAGAATGGAGAAAGATAAAGGAGAAAGCATATGAAAAGCTGGTTTGACTTTCGAAAGATGAAAGGTGATGATGAAATACACTAAGATCACATGGAAAGGGTGTGGATCAGGAAGATTTATCCTAGTTTGGAGAGTCAGGACTCGGGGTGACTACTGAAGAATTTAGATGATCTTAGAGTTTGATTTATGCCTGCAGAGAACAACTCAGAGTTTAAAGAGCTAGAAAGAATGAAAAGTCTCAGGGGGTAGAATTTGGGTCTTTTCTCCTGTCCAAACTCTTGTTCCATGAGGCAGATAAATGGAATCGTGTACAATTTCACCTTATAATACCTATTGGGAATCTTCCTTTCCGGAAGCTTGAAGAAAACCCTGTCTGTATTGAGGTTCAATCATCATGAAGTACGTAGTGGATACAGGCACATGTCCAGAAGTGGCCTACCCATTAGTGCTATGGTCTATCAGATGACAGAGTCTTATTAAAAGGAAAAGCTGTTTCTCCTCAGGAGTAGTCACCAAAAGGAGAGAGAAACACAGGGTCCCCCTGGGTTGGGAGAGGAGCCAAAGTCCCCTTGGCCACTAGGTTTGAGGAAGTGGCAGGGCGAGAAGGCAGGGTTCTCTTGATACCTTAGAAGGTGGGTTAGCCTCAAAACCTGGTCAGAGAAAAGTTACATGATTGGGCTTCACAACTCACACCCTGAAGGTTTAGGTGATCCCTTCGTTGAGGGGATTAGAATCCTGAGTGTTCAAGTCTACCTTTTAAGGAAGGGAAAGCTGCTGGGGAAGTGTATTTGTCAGGGAACTTCGAAGAAGCAGAACCATTTGGAGAAACAGAAACAATAGAAATATATATAAAAACGGACTCATGCAGTCATGGGAGTTGGAAAGTCTAAAATCTTCAGGACAGGCCAGCAGGCTGGAAATCGAGCCAGAGTTGATACTGCAGTCTTGGATCTGAAGGCAGTGTGTAGGCAGAATTCCTTCCTCTTCAGGGGACCTCAGTCTATTCCCCTGAAGGCCTTCAATTGTTTGGATGAGGACCGCCTACATTATGGAGGGCAATCTGCTTTCCTCAAGCTCTACTGATTCAAATGTTAATCTAAATAATACCCTTATAACAACATTTGGACTAGTGTGTGAGCCAACAGCTAGGCACCATGGGCCAGTAAAGTTGATGCATAAAATTAACCATCAAAGGAGCGGGGAAAGATGTTCTCTCAAATTCCTTTTCTTCTTCCTCTCTGCTCTAGTAGCTAAGCAGGATATGAAACTTTATTGGTGATGGTGGTGGCAGGTCAGGGTTATCCCAGGGGATGTTAGTGTTCAAGGCTGGGCATTGGTGGCTGCAACAAAGGAGTGAAATCAGAAACTGTAATAGTGAAACAGGAAGTCATATGGAACCCATGATGAAGGAGAGAATGTCTCCTGCACTACAGAGGAGGGGTAAAGCCAGAGCATGGGTGGGGAACAGTTAAAGACTGGGCAGAATTAGAGTTTCAGAAATAAGCTAGATCCTCTGAGGTGGTGATGTGGGCTTTGATTTTCTCCATGGTGGGCCTGCCTCCAGAGACACAGGTCTTGTGGCAGGCCAGAGGATTTTCATAGGTCTTTTTTAAAGTGTTACAATGAAAAGATTTTGGAAATATCCATGGGCAATGCATTAATTCTACTCCAGGACCTTAGCCTCCTTACTCAGCTGCAATATACTGAAACAGAATTCTGAGCCACAACAATGGGATCAACTGATTTTGTTGTTAAGTAGCTTCTAAGAGCATTTTGAAGTCTCAAAAATGCCACCGAGGAAAAGCTCTTCTAATCCCTTTCTCCCCTTTCCAACTTCCCCTCTCTGTTGGCTGCAGAAATAGATTAACATTTGTTATACCTCCATTGTAAGCAGTCGAGCAAGCAATCGGTATTTTATCTTTGGTATTTGATTGAAGGTAGAAGGCATTTTTCATTTATATTTTTGCCTGAAGGGAAAGGGGAAGCAGATAAAAAGAAGAAAAGGCATTGCTTGATGTACTTCTCCTGTATATAAAAGTTGTAATCTAATGTCGTTCTCTAGCCCTTTTCAATTCGATGAATATTCCTCCATTATCTGACAGAACATTCAGTTCAGGGAAATGGTTGCCTGATACGTAGGGGAACATTGCAGTGGTAATAAAGTTGTGTCAAAAGTCCTCTAAAATATTTATAAATTTGTCTTCGTGCTGTATTTTTTACCTTTAAAGAATATTTAGATTTATGCATTTGCTATTCTAAAATCTGCTTTGAAAAATAACTTGGATTATAAGTAAACAATTAGGAAAGACTGCTATTCATTTATTCCAGGTTAAAAATGTAGATGCAAATCTTTATTATTTCAGTACTAAAGGCAATCAATAACAAATGCATTATTCTGAAGGATGATATTAAAATAAATAGAAGTTGGTGCACAAGTAACAACTTCTAGAAAACTCATGTATATTAAATACAAATGAATATTAGATATAATATAATGTAGTAATAACAACTTGTATTTATTTAGAGCCTTAGTTTTTTTTTGCCTTTTTATGGTTTATTAATATATACAGGGAAGTGATTGACAACCTTGTTAGCCCTTGATATTACAGTACATCAGGATAATTGTTTTAATATCATTTTCACCAAGATTTGCTTGTTATTTATTGCAGAGGACCAGTGGCTTATTGTACAAACACATATTGATACCACAATAAACTACTTTACCTACTCACTAGACTTGCTGTGGAACAAGTGACACTCAAGTACTGCTGATGGAAAACTGTCAGTTTCTTCATTAAAAAATTGAAGTATAGTTGATTTGTAAGATATATATTAGTTTCAGGTGTATAACATACTAATTTGATTTTTTATACATTACACTCTAGAAAAAGATCTATGCACCCCTATGTTCATGGCAGCAATCCTTACAATGGCCAAGAAATGGGAGCAACCTAAGTACACATCAACAAGTTAGTGGAGAAAGAAGATGTGGTATATGTACATGGGGGAACATTACTCAACCATAAAAATAATGGAAAATTTGCCATCTGTGACAACCTGGATGGACCTGAAGGATATTATGCCTAGTGAAATAAATCAGACAGAGAAAGACAAATATTATATGTTTTTATTTATATGTGGAATCTAAATAACAAATGAATGAATAAAACATAAACGGACTCACAGATACGGAGAAGAAACTACTGGTTGTCAGTGGGGAGAAGATGTGGGGGAGGGACATAATAGGTGACAGGAATTAAGAGATTAAAAACTACTAGGTATAAAAGAAATAAGTTACAGGGATGTAGTTTACAGCACAGGTAATATAGCTGATATTTTACAATAACTTTGTATAAAGTCTTAGATTTTATAAGTACCTTCACCCACAATGCTCCGTTAGGGTCTTTTTTTCCAATAGAGCAATCTTCTCACTCTTGGGTTTTCATAGATGGAGAAAACCTTCTTATGTACTCTGAAGATTAAATTTCAGATCATGGAAATGAGATGAAAAAATGAAAATCAAAGAATTGTCTGCCAAATTTTTAACAATATTCTTCTTCAGACAGTTTATTGGAGGAAGTCAGGGAAAAGTATTTTCCTTGAATGGTTTCTGTATTTCCATTTTTTGACATTAACTAGCCATGGGAGGAATTGAGAGGACATTAATTAGATCTGCCTGAGGCACATTGATCTGGAGGCTGCTATGGTGTTTGGGAAGGGAAACTTACAAGAAAATCTAGATTCCAAGGAGCTTTGCCAGTCAATGCCAAGTAGCATTTCTAAGGCAAAATTAAAGAGAAACTTCTAATGTAAAAGGAAGATTGCCACAGTTGCTGGGAGTGACTGGAAAAGTGATAACCAAATGATTACGTATTCTACCGCCCCCATCTTAGCGTCAAAATAAGAATTTGCAGGAATTATTCAAGAAAGACACACATGTATATTAAACATGAAAACATTTTTATTTTTATAAAAACAATGTTTATTATGAAAAACCAAGAAATACAAATTAATCAAAAGAAAATTTAAAAATTCCTAAACCTATTACTCAGAAATAATTTTGCTTTTTTCTTTGTATCTGTGTATTATATATATAATAAGTGAGAGCAAATAATTATTTTGAAGCTAGTGGTAGAATTTATTTTATTGAGAGAATAATTTTTGCTTGAGGAAAGTATATAATGGTTTTGCCAGGTAAGAAAGAGGATGCCCAAGGATTGGGTTTTGATGTGCTCATCAGTATCCTATTTTTGCCTTCTAGATACCTTAGCAGTTAGGAAGGCCATGTGACTAATTTTGACCTAATTTGACTGTAAGTAAAGTGAACTATGCATGAATAAATTGTGTGTGAGAGAGAGAGAGAGAGAGAGAGAGAGAGAGAGACATGTATCATTTCTAAAATGGTAAATAGAGAGTGAGATCTCCATCTACTTTTTTTTCAGTCATGTGTTGAAGCTGATATGTGTTGTTGTTCCATCGCTAAGTCTGACTCTTTGTGACGCCATGGACTGCAGCATGTCAGGCTCCTCCATCCTACAAATCTCCTGGAGTTTGCTCAAATTCATGTCCATTGAGTCTATGATGCTATCTAACCGTCTCATCCTCTGACTTCCCCTTTTGTCTTCAGTCTTTCCCAGCATCAGGGTCTTTTCCAATGAGTTGTCTCTTTGCATCAGGTGGCTAAAGTATTAGAGCTTCAGCTTTAGCATCAGTCCTTCCAATAAATATTCAGGGTTGATTTCCTTTAGGATAGAATGGTTTGATCTCCTTGCAGTTCAAGGGACTCTCAAGAGTCTCTTCCAACACCATGGTTCTAAAGCATCAATTCTTTGGCGCTCAGCCTTCTTTCTGGTCCTACTCTCACAGAGGTACATGACTACTAGAAAAGCCATAGCTTTGACTAGACAGGCTGTTGTTGGCAAAGTGATGTTTTGCTTTTTAATATACTGTCTGAAAGTGAAAGTGAAGTCTCTCAGTTGTGTCCAACTCTTTGCAACCCCATGGACTGTAGCATACCAGGTTCCTCCATCAATGGGATTTTCCAGGCAAGAAAACTGGAGTGGGTTGCCATTTCCTTCTCCAGGAGATCTTCCCAACCCAGGGATTGAACCCGGGTCTCTCGCATTGTAGGCAGACACTTTACCATCTGAGCCACCAGGGAAGTCCATATACTGTCTAGGTTTGTCATAACTTTCCTTCCAAGAAGCAAGTGTCTTCTAATTTCATGGCTGCAGTCACCATCTGCAGTGATTTTGGAGCCCCAAAAAAGAAAATCTGTCACTGCTTCCACTTTTTCTCCTTCTATTTGCCATGAAGTGATGGAACCAGATGCCATGATCTTACTTTTTGGAATGTTGAGTTTTAAGCCAGCTTTTCCACTCTCCTCTTTCACTGTCATCAAGAGGCTCTTTAGTTCCTCTTTGCTTTCTGCCATTGCGGTGCTGTCATCTGCATATCTGAAGTTATTGATATTTTTCCCAGAAATCTTGATTCCAGCTTGAGCTTCATCCAGCCCAGTATTTCACATGATATACTCTGCAAAGAAGTTAAATAAGCAGGGTGACAATATACAGCCTTGACATACTCCTTTCCCAGTTTTGAACCAATCCGTTGTTCCATGTCCAGTTCTAACTGTTGCTTCTTGACCAGCATATAGGTTTCTCAGGAGGCAGATAAGGTGGTTTGGTATTCCCATCTCTCTCAGTGTGGAGGTAGAAAAAAGGTATATAACGTGTTTGTGTCTATAAGCTAAAACTATAGTACTTCAAGAATAGCTGCTGAATGATATCACCCGATTTTAAAGCAAATTATCTTTTGTTTCTCTTGACTTTAGTAATGACACCATCTTGGAGGTTAGGGTAAAACTCAGCTCCTTGAAACGGGAAAGAACATAGAAGCATCAACAATTTTTATTCCAGGGCTGTATGTAACAAGTTAGCCTGGTACCTAAAGCTCTCCAAAGGTTCCCCCCTTGCTCGTGGTTCAGTCTTGTCTTTGCCCCAACCTACCACACACTCTATATGCCACCCATACTGAGTTGTTTGAAGTTCCCCAAAACATGATTTTTCTTTTGAGTCTTGACCTTTGCAGTATGCTCTTCGCTTTGCCTAGAATCTCCTTCCTCTCTGTTTTCACTATTTGTGCTTCTTTCAACTTAGACGTAAACTTCTGTTAAAGCTCCGAGTCCTCTGAGTAAGGTAGTGTTTCCCTCCTATGCTTCTGTCATGTTTGGTGTGTGTCACACGATTTGGGCTTCCCAGCTGTCACTAGTAGATGTGGTTTTGATCCCTGGGACAGGAAGATCTCCTGGAGTAGGAAATAGCAACCTACTCCAGTATTCTTGCCTGGAAAAATTCCATGGACAGAGGAGCCTGGCGGGCTGCAGTCCACTGGGTTGCAAAACATCAGATGTGACTGAGCGTGCACACACACACACTATTAGGATTTCTTGTCTCCTTATTTGTTTCTCACACTGGACTGGGAGCTGCTGCAGGGTGAAGACCGAGCTTGGTTTTTTTCTCTAATCACTTTTGAGTGACGTTTGGTGGGCTCTCGGCAAGTCTGAGTGCACATGCAATTTAAAAATAACAAATAAACATAAGAAGTCTTGTGAGTCTTTGGGTTAACCATACAAGTTCATGTCAATTAGAACACACTTTCTGAGGTGCCTGGAACTTCAGTAAGTGTCCTGAAAGATATAAAAATGAATACATTTTAGGTCTTAAGAGGTTTACTTTCCACTGAGAAGTTTATAAGCAATGATTCTGGTGCTAATCCAGTCTCCTAAACAGTTGAACAATTGCAGGAGAGGAAGTGGCAAATATTTGGAAAGTGTTTTTGTTTTGTTTTTTTTCTTCTTTAGATTCCAGGAGCTAAATAAAGGCCACAGAAATAGCAAAAGTTCTAACTCTAAAGTTGTAGGTAAAGAGGGATCTGACCATTTAAAATATAATTATACAAGTCCAAGTAACTGACACATAGATAATTGTGTGGTTTGTCCTTGAGAAGATATCTAGGCTTTTAAATGGTCATAAAATTACAATTTAACTTTCCCAACAAAATCTGTTATCAGTTCCTGTTTCATGTTAGTTTTCTGTGTTTGCAAAATTCAATAGAATCTGTCTTAAATGTTTTCTTCCTTATTAAACAGTTTCTAAAATCCATAATTCAGTGAGGCAGTAAGTAGTTTCATTTATTTCTATACAATTAAGCTCTGCAAAGCTGACTGTGAATTCAGCAGGGCATTCTTGTGCTAGCCAGTTTTTGTTATCAGCTACACAACATGAAAGGAGATTGTTTTTCTCAGCTAATGGAAGAAACTGAAAGAGAATAAAGACCCTAAGTATTTTAAAACACTGGTTTGAATTGCAGCCTTGAGGTCTAAAGGTGAAGAACAGTGCAAGTTCTGTGATAGATGCATCAGTTACTTGTTTGTAGCAAAAGGATCTTGTTTTCCTTTTACAGTGAATGAAATTACTCAATTATTTATGTACCACTCAAAACATTTAGGTCTTAAAGAAAGTTTCTTTCCTTATCAAACTGTATTCTTCTGTTTCTTCACCTCTCACATTTTAAGTACAATAAGGACCACATTTTGAACTTTAATTTCAGACTTTCCAAAATATGTGATTAGGAAGTTCTTTTGTTTCAAGAGAGATCTGAGGATAAAAAGAGACTTTCTATTTCAGAGGGGTCCTCCAATGGCAGGATCTTCAGTGCGGCTCCTCCAAAGACAATGAGTTCGAAATGTATGATTTGATCTGAAGCAGAGATAAAACAAGTCACAGATGCAATATGATTTTCTATGCTATTTTTATGTGTTTTGACATTCTTTAATGTTAGTCTGTAAATGAATTTTGCTAACATAGGGCACTGAAAAACCTTGTACAGGTGATTTTATTTTATGTCTTAAAAAATTGTTTTCTAGAGTCATATGACTTTTTGATCCAGAGTGCCTTTCATTTGGCAATAAGCATAAACTATAACAGTTGGAAAAGCCCAAACAAACATAGCAAAACTATTCCAGCAAAATCTACCTTTTTTCCACTTTCATGCTTTGGAAGAAGTTGATGGAGGTCAAATCCCATTAAAGTGAATGGAGATTTGAATTGTGATGATATTTGTCAAAACAGAATTTGACATATCTCTCTAACAAATCTGATATCAATGGAATTATTCTCTTTTGACTCAACTGATAGGAAATTAGTTCCAAATGCTTTTCAGCATATTGGATGTTTTTCCCTGGGCTAACTGCATTCTTCAGAAGTTTTTCTTTAATTGCCTTCAAGAATCTCATTTTCAAATTACATGCAAATTCACCTACATAAGGACCATGAGAAATATTCCAAGAAGCAGTATCAGTTAAGCTCATTTCTACAGTATAAGCTGAAACAGTGATGGTGTGGAAGAAATGACCACTATAACTTGACTTTTAATGACAATCCCATCATTACTCATATTTATTTTAGAGGAAATTATATATAATGTTTCAGTGCTTTAAGGTCTCAAATTGTTGAGAAGTGGCTTGATGTACTGGAGTTAGCTAGAGCTGGGTTCAAATTTTAGTCCTAAATGTTGGATGTGTTACCTTGGGCAACTTAATTAAACTCTCGGAACCTTTTTTTTTTCCATTAGGAGAATGGGTATAATAATAACCGCATCACCTAATTGTCACAAAATTAACTTTGATTGCCTATGGAAAATATCCAGCCCTGTAGCTGGCACATATAAGTGATCAATAAATACTAATTCTCCCTCTTTATCCCCTACCTCCCTCTTCCCTCTTCTGGCCCTTCTTGGTTAAACTGGAACCCTGTCTGTTTTCCAATGCATAGAATGAGAATGCTGAGAGTTAGAGGACTGTTAAAGTCTTCCCTATCCCCAGTACCTGCCTGACATAGTCTCTGAATTTTCTGATTTTAGAAATTAATTTTTGAGGGGAGAGTTAAAGCCTTAGTCCTCTGCTCACATACACAGGAAGGTTAAAATGTTAGCTGGCATGCATAATTGGAAACATTCACCATATGCCCACAGTTCCAGTTTTGTCCTTATCTGATTATTAATAACATTCCTTTTCACCCTCAAAAGTGTCCTCATTTGGCTGATACATTATGCAGTCACCCAAGTTCCATGACAAGAAGTCCATTTATTGTTCACCGCTATATCTGCAGCATTTAGCATAAAGCCAGGTATGTGGTTGACGCTCAATATATTTGTTGTATAAATGATGCTACATTTGTTTTCTTAATACTTAATGCAAAAGTATTGATTATAAAAGTAGGATATATTACTTCTTGGAAATTTGGAAACTTCTGAAAAGAAGAAAATAAAAAAATTACAAAATGATTATTAATATCACAAGATCAATTGCTTTATCACATAATTAATTTTTTCTTAAAAAGAGTATTTCAAGGATATTTATGGCATGGAGGGGCTGGCATGGAACATGCTCATCACAGTGTCTTCCAGGCTCAGAGCCCTGTCTAAATGCACAGGTCTAGATTGCTGTGTTTTATACTATGGGACTCTGCCCTAATGGCTGGGGCTGGCTGTATAAGGAGTGGGTTTTGATCTAAGAATAGTCAAACCAGAGACTGGCCAGTCCATGAGCTGGTGCAAAAGAATGAGCAGGGCTAATTCTATTCCCTCTTTTGAAGATGTACTAGAAAATGAAATTACTGGTGATGCAGAAGGAACCTATAAAGAGAAGCTGTGAGGTAAGATAGGGCCGTGAAGGGTCCCAGCAGGCTGGAGCAGGCTTTATAAAGCAAAAGCTATGAGGGAGCAGAATCTTTGAAGCAGAGGAAAGTTATGCAGAGTGGAGGGAAAGAGACCAGTTGATATAGAGAGGAAAATGGAGCAGGACACAGACTGTGAGGGACTCAGAGAGACAGAGAGCTTCTGACTCCCAGTCTGTCTTGGTTCTCAGAAGTTTCTGTGGTTCTGGACATGTTCATGGGTATCTTTATGGCAATTCACTGTTTCTTAGGGTGGCCTGAGTGTGTTCTTTGCAATCCAATGAATCTGTTTGGAGCAAAGCTCCCATTACAACAGTGGGGTGTAGGCTGAATGTGGGGCACCATGCAGGATCAAGGCTTTTGGTTAGATTATGAGGATGCGGGAAATCTGAGAGAACCGGACTGAAGACATTACCTCTAGACTTCTTAGGAGCTGGAAAGTTACTTGAAAGTAGCATAGTCACTTTCCCCATTTCTCTTTCCCTCTAGGATCACATGATCTCTCACCTTTGCTGTTGTCTGCATATCTTTGTTCTTTTGCACACCAGCTTCCTTCAAAGGCTCCCTTGAGACTGGCTTGCACGTGACTCTAGGTAGTTGTGGCGTTGATTCTGGCCCCAGTTCTTTATGATGTTAGAGGTTTAGTGCTCAGCACTATCTAACCAGCTGCAATCAGTGTATCTTTTATTTTAAATTCTCAGGAGAGAGAATCAGATGGTTGTTACTCAGCTGCTTGATTGGCTGTGTTTGAGTCTGACGTTCATCTGAGATCCAGTTGTCTGTGGCAAAGGCATGTGAGACTGCATAGCTCCCTGCCTCATCAATTGGGTCTATTGGTGTTGACTTTCTGATTATTGGGGAAGGAGCTGGGCAAACTGAGCAACATATGTGCTGCATCTTGGTTCTGCCCTACCATTTAACTTGGATCTTTATTCTTAATGCAAATCCACTGTTGGACTGCTCAGTGAGTTTCAGACCCCACATATCACGACTTCTAGTTTCTAGGGACACTTCCTCATTTCTGCCATTGCTTTGACTCACCTCCTTCCAGATGCTTTTTCTGTAAACCCCTGGAGCTGTCCACACTCTCAGTTCTGACAGTCTGTCTTCTTACCAATTTTGCCCCAGGAGTCAGTCCTTGAACCCACACCTCTGGTAGCCAATCTTTGCTTTGCTTAGAACTTGCAGTGCTATAAATACCTACTATGTCAGTGTGGAGAGAAGGCTGTACTCCACAGAGGTTAGAATGAAGAAATAGCTAAAAAAAATTACACAGTCTTGAATACTGACAGATTCAGCACTACTTGCCTGAGGGCGCCAATCGTGTAAATTCTTCCCACAGCAGTGTGACAATCTCTTAGCAACTCTGAGATCCTCTGGTTTCAGTTAAACAGCAACAGGGCAGCTGACCACAGGGGAACTCATTTCATCCCACACAGTGTGTTCACCAAAGCCATCTCGGCTTAGCTGTCTGTCTGAATCAGGATATCCTGATGAAGGGCGATTTGGCCCTCTTTTCAAAAGGTTTCAGTGGGAGTGACGAGAGATGTGTGGATGAACAGCCTTTGGGAATTACCCACATGACCGGTTGAGGCTCTGGGCTACACTCTGTCCACAGAGGCCCATGTCATTTGCTGTAACTGCTCCTTCCCGGTCTGGCATCTTGGTCATTCCTTCTCAGGAAGAGAGGACTTCACATCCATCACCTCTGTGAAGCCTGTGCATTTGCATTCATGCTGGTTTTTTTTTTTTTTTAAATCTGACATCACAGATTCTGTGGCTGTCATCCTCTCACGACTGTGTGGCCAGAACAGATTATATCTGATAAGTTGGAAGCTCCAGGGAGCCATCTCCATGAAGGAGAAAAAAATTCAGATACAAAATCAAAGGCTTCCTACTTGTCGTTGTTGTTCGGTCACTAAGTTGTGTCCAACTCTTTGTGACCCCACGGACTGCAGCATGCCAGGCTTCCCTATCCTTTACTATCTCCTAAAGTTTGCTCAGATTCGTGTCCATTGGGTTGGTGATCTAACCATCTCACCCTCTGCTGCGTTTTTTTCCTTTTTCACATCCATCTATTTTACGTATGGTAATGTATATGTTTCAGTGCTCCTCTCTCAGTTCGTCCCACCCTCTCTTTCCCCTGCTGTGTCCAAAGTCTGTTCTCTGTGTTTCCATCTCTCTTCCTGCCCTGCAAATCAGTACCATTCTTTTTATTTCATATATATTCATTAATATACGATAATTGTATTTTGTTTTCTGACTTATTTCACTCTGTACAACAGGCTCTAGGTTCATCTACCTCAGTTCATCTGACTCAAATGTACTCCTTTTTATGGCTGAGGTCTCTGTGAGGAGTGGGATGGGGTAGGGGAATGGGAGGGAGGTTCAAGAGGGAGGGGACATATGTATACTTACGGTTGATTCACATTGTTGTCTGGCAGAAGCCAACACAATATTGTAAAGCAATTATCCTCCAATTAAAAATAGATTAAAAAAATCAAAGGCTTATCTTTCTCATAGTGGATGCAGGTTCTATTTTATTTAGAGAACAAAAGATAAGCACTGGAGTGGGACTAGAGGGAAAGGGGAAGGGTATGTATAGTATGTGTTTTTTTCATGGCTCTGTCCCATTTGACTACATACTTGGTCTTTAGAACAAATTGTTGGCATTTATATTTTCCCATTCCTCAAGTAGTATTAGAAAATAATCAGGAACAACAGGAATTCTATAATTCGTTTTTTTGGCTTCCAGATCTTCTTAGTAGATGGGCCACTGCATGAGAGCAAGGCAGGCACTTTCTGAAGCTGCGTAACTTTTTCAGGCAACTGAGGGGCCATTTAATAAATTAGTCCTTGGAATGATGCCCATAGAAGTAGTTGGCTAGGGTGAAATGTACCAAAATCACCCCCTGGTGACCTGAAAGGGCTATTGAGTGCTTAAAGGATTCTTAGAGAATTTCTTAAGTGAAAAACAGATATAGCTCCCCAAACATCAATTCTACAGTACGTATTGTGTAGGAGCAAGAGGCAGGCAGGATTCTCAATTACACACGGGGGCTTCTGATCCTGGAGCACTGCAGCAAAATGATGATTCCAATGATGGGATTTGACAAGTGTTTCCTCCTACAGAATTCAGCGAAGAATGATTGGAATCACCTATGTAGTCAATCAAACGGAGACCAAATGGTCTGCAAAAGTGAGCTGGAGTCTTGGTGATTAGTGTAGATACCAATGTAAAGATTGTCTTTTAAAAAATGATACTTGCTGTAAACCACCATTTGGAGAGCTAAAGGGAAGGATTTTAATTTCTAGCTTTGTGCAAAAGGAACTGTAAAGTCATTAGCAACCTATGACAGTCATCTTTTAAGATTCCTCTATTTATTGGAGAAATCAAGTATTTTTCTAGACAAGAGACTACTAAATACCTACCATCTCTCCCTTTTGGTGGCTATAAAACCTTGATTTTATCAGCCCAGCATCATGCTTCACTGAAATATGCTAGATTTCTCATCCTACCTGGAAAATGGGAGGGGTTTATGACTGAATTCTAGCTAGTGAGATATAAGAGGAAATTATTGGATGAGTCTTCTGGTAAAACTCCTTAAAAAGGGACAGTGCCTCATCTGATGTGCTCCCTTTGTTCCTTGTCTTTTCCCTTCTTCCTACCTGGAATGAGAAAATGCTGGCTGGAATTCTAGTAGCCACTTTATGAATATGCCGCTGCTGCTGCTGCTGCTGCTAAATCGCTTCAGTTGTGTCTGACTCTGTGCGACCCCATAGACGGCAGCCTACCAGGCTCCTCCATCCCTGGGATTCTCCAGGCAAGAACACTGGAGTGGGTTGCCATTTCCTTCTCCAATGCATGAAAGTGAAAAGTGAAAGTGAAGTCGAGGCAGCCTTATATTGTAACAGGAAGGAAGTCACAGATCAGAGAAGATAAAAGGCAAAGGAGAGAAAAGGTCTATGATTAGGTCATAGAGCCATTGTATCTCTCCTAGTTTGTTTAAACTCAGATTTTCTGCTCAGCTCTCTGTTGCTCACAGTTGAACATATTTCCTAACTGATACAATATTCAAGACTGGAATCCCACGTCTTTTCCTCTTAAATAGAAGTTATTCTGTTCACACAACAGGAACATCAGTAGGGAATAAGAGTCTAAAACCCAGCCAACCCATCCATATGGATGGTCACCATATGGCCTTTCCTTTCTGCCAAAGCCAGTCTAGCTAACAGACACAAGGAAGAAATGGCAAGTGCAAAGTCATCCTAATGATATTCTAGAATGCATGAAATGGAGACAGTCTGGGCAACCCTGAGACAACATAGAAGTATTGTTTCTGAAGTATTAAAAAGAAAAATAGTTTATAGTGCATATCAACCAGTATGAAGAGAGCAACTTCAAAGTACCATACTGGTCAACTGCTTTCATTTTTATCTGCATTATTCATCAAATCCATTGTGATGACTTTGGTTAATTTATGTCCATTTTTATCCTCAGTGTATGCAAGTTGTACATGTACATACTCAGAGATTGCAGGTGGATTCTTTACCAGCTGAGCTATAAGGAAAGCCCTAATAAATGATAGAATTGGGATTCAACCCAGTCTGTGTAACCAAAATACATTATTTAAGCTACTCTATTCTTTCCACAAACATTTGTAGAACACTATGTGCTAGGAATATTCCAAGCCTTAAGGATAAAAAGTAAAGAGGAATCGCAATAATTCCCTGCTCTTCTGAAGATTCTTTTCTTTTTCAAAAAAAAGTTCTAGTGGGGAATTAAAACAATAAACATGACAAGTAAATTATGTGGTATAAGTGGGGCTTCGCTAATAGGGCAGTTGGTAAAGAATCTGCCTGCAATGCAGGATTCCCTGGTTCGATTCCTGGGTTGGGAAGATCCCCTGGAGAAGGGAAAGGCTACCCACTCCAGTATTCTGGCCTGGAGAATCCCCATGGATGGAGGAGCCTGGCGGGCTACAGTCCTTGGGGTCGCAAAGAGTCAGACATGACTGAGCGACTAAGCACGTGGCAGAAACCAGCACAACATTGTAAAGCAATTATCCTCCAATTTAGAAAGAAAAGAAAAGAAAGAGGGTGGTAGAGCAGGGTAAGAGAGGGCAGCCACATAGTTGGGACAAACAGGGACAAGGTGTCAGTATTTAATACGAAGATCAGAGAAGGCCTCCCTGACAAGGCGGTGCTTGAGCAAAACTTTGAAGAAGGCGATGGTATGAGCCATGAGACTGCTAAGAGGAGAACATTCTTGGCTGAAGGAACAGCTGCTGCAAAGACCCTGGTGTGGGAGCACACTTATCGTGTTTGAAAGACAACGGGGAGGTAAGAGTAGGGACCAGGGGTGGGGAGAGCAATTGGAAATAAGGTCTGAGAGGAAATGCAAAGCCAGACATGCAGTGTTGAAGACTCTGGTTTTCGGTTTGAGGGAAATAGGGGCCATTTTAACTGAGCAGTGTGTGATCTGACTTATGTTTCAAAGGATCATCCTGGCTGCTGTGTCGAGAATAGACTGAGGTGAAAAGGCAGGGACTTCAGTTAAGAGGCTTCTATACTATGTTCTCTTGCTTCGTGAGTTTTCCAGGATATCGTCCGAAGAAAGATTTCCACTCTTCTTGTCTTTACGTGTGTGTGTGTGTGTTTTAGTCACTCAGTCCTGTCCAACTCTTTGTGACCCATGGACTGTAACCAGCCAGGCTCCTCTGTCCATGGAATTCTCCAGGCAAGTACACTGGAGTGAGTTGTGATTTCTTGCTCCGGGGGATCTTCCTGGCTCAGAGATAAAATCCGGGTCTCTTGCATTGCAGGCAGATTCTTTACCATCTGAGCCACCAGGGAAGCCCCCTTGTCTTTATAATCCCTTTCAATTAAAGAGGGTAAATTAACAGGATGGTGAGAGCAGTAGGACAAAGGCCTCAGCACTGGCAAGTGGGCTATCGGTGGGTGGAATTCTAGCTGCCTCCCCCATCTTCTTTTCCCTCCTGAGGGAATGTGCAGACAGAGACAGGCACTGTTGGAATGAATGTCTTTGGAAGTCCTATAAGAGAAACGTCCTAGGACCAAAATTCTCAGAACTTCTTTTCCTCTAATTAACTTCATTAAATCAAAAAGTATTTGTGCAGTCATTGTATAGCTTAAATTAGTGGGGAAAACAGACAATAATTCTTAAGCTTCATAAATATGCAAATTACATGTGTTGGATTATGACAGAAATTATAGAAAAAATGTAGGACAAGGTTAGTGGGAGTTCCAGGGACAGGGTGGGGTTGATGGAGGTGGGGGGCAGCTTTCAGTATTAATGGAGTGGTCAGGGTAGGCGTCATTGAGAAAGTATTTGGGTTTGGTGGTCAACAGGCCTTGATAATTTCATAGTATCATTGACTGGAGACAACTGGTGTGCCATCACGTTTCCTATTATGATGTACCTTCCATTGGTAAAGAAGATAAGTCAGCTGACATCAGTTCCTTCTCTCAACCTGAACAAAGAGGGCTACTGGTGCTTTGTTCTTATGTTCTTTACTGTCAGCACCTCAATCCTGTTTACTTCTTTGATCCTTGAAGGAAAATCAAGACAAGCTCCTTCTCAAAAATGTGAGCAACTGCTATTCCAGCCAGATTGATTTTCTGGGAAAACTACTGCTTCCTGGCATTTATTTATGTTGTTTCCATGTCATTGAAGGGACTCCTGAGACTGGGTTTACATTGGCTGGTTCTATATGATAGGATGGTAAAATATGATATATAGAAAATAAAAACATTCACTGATTAATTTGCTCTTCTCCCTTTCCTTTTTATTCATAAATTCCTGATAATGAAGCAATTGATCACATTGTCAAAAGTTCTTTAAATCTGGTCTTAAGATGATGGAAAAAAGGAAATCTGCAGTGTTATGGTTGATTCAGCTGTGTAATGGCCATTACTGTCTAATTAGTCATTTTTTGACTAAATGGAGTGATTTAATAATTTAGTCACAGATGTTGTGACTAAAGCATTAACTCTACATAATATTTACAATAATAGTCTAATGTAGACATCATCTGAGTCTAATTCAGAACTTAAAAAAATTATATTTATTTATTTTTAATTGATTGATGATTGCTTTACAATATTAGTTTGATTTCTGCCATACAGCAACATGAATTAGCCATAGATGTACAGATGTCCTCTCCCTCTGGAACCTCCCTCCTACCTCCCACCCTTTGCCACCCCCTAGGTTGTTACAAAGCCCTGATTTGCGTTCTCTGAGTCCTACAGCAAATTTCCATTGGTTGTCGATTTTACACACGGTAGTATATATGCGTCCGTGCTACTCTCTCCATTCATCTCATCCTCTCCTTCCTCTTAATTCAGAACATTTAGAAGTATATCCTGTAGAACAGTTGGCCCTACTGTTAATGTCTTCAAAAAAATAAAAAGGGATTCAGTGGTCAAATAATTTTGGGAAGTGCTCTATGCTACCCTTCTTTCTTGGAGATTCTTGGTGTGTATTGGTCTTTTAATAGCTGTGAGAACTTTTCAATAAACAAACATTTTACTTTTGTTTAACTCTGTTTCTCAAACTTATTTGATTATAGAATGTCACATAACTGTCAATTAAATTCTACAGAACTACCAATTTATAGGATATGCTCTGGGAAAAGCTGATGTGGCTGATATTAAATTTCTCAGAAGAATGAACAGAATTGCTTGTTAATGTTTCTTGAGTGGGCTTGAGGGTGCCACATTTGAACTTATTTTAATTACTGATCTTTACTGTGATTATAGTAAAAAGTTTTTATATATTCTTCTAAATCCAAACATTAGGAAGCTCTCCTGGGTTCATGTTGATATGATTTTGGGTTTGGCATGTGGTGATAAAAGAGATGGGATCTCAGTGGTCAGCAAACATATAGAGCTACTTGTGTGTGCTGTGTGCTTAGCTGCTCATTCATGTCTGACTCTTTTCGAACCCATGGACTGTAGCCTGCCAGGGTCCTCTGTCCATGGGGATTCTCCAGGCAAGTACACTGGAGTCAGTTGCCATGCCCTTCTCCAGGGGATCTTCCTGACCCAGGGATCGAACCCAGGTCTCCCACATTGCAGGCAGATTCTTTACCATCTGAGTGACCAGAGAAGCCCAGCAAAGCATTATTGACATTTAAATAAATCAGGAATATGGCTTCATGTGACTTCTAATTTGTGACCTTGTTCTAATAATCACATCAAGTAACTACTGTGATAAAATTTACTTCCTTGAATAAAAGCAAAAAAGTTCAGGCTCAAATACTGACAATTTGTTCTACAGGCTGAAGATTTCTTAAATACTCTCCATAACACCAAAACATTTTTAAGACTTAAAATAAATACACTCAGCTGTCTAAAACCTCTTAAGATTTTTGAAGTACAACTCATAAGGGTGCCTGAGGTGGCATTTGATTTTGGCAGTGTTAAATTGTCAAAATTAGTTTAAACTTCAAATTTTAGCTTCCGCCTCTTAAGCATATTTTTCATCCCTTATATGAAATGCAATTGAAATGTAAGCTTCTTCTGGTGAAATGCCCATAGAAGACTTCTATGAAAAATTTGTTTCCATAAATGATCACACTCTTTAAGGCTTCCTGTTACAGTGGACGTGCTCTGTGCCCTTACTCCTTGTTGAAAGTCAGAGGACAATTTAATTCTGTAGTCTTGTACCAAAATTTTTTTCAGGTTCAAGTCAATATGTTTAATTTATCTGGAATTTTCTTAAGTAAGAGTCACTTTTTCTCTTCAGTGAATAAACAGGACCAACTTTATCTTGGAAAGCAAGTAGTATATTGAAGTGATTCCTCAATTTTATAGAAAATATTGGCATGGTCACTGTGATGTATTGTATGACTGCTTACCATATATTTTGATGCCTCTCCTGTGGTGTCATTCTTTGGGAGGATTACACAGTTTTTTTCTTGTTAAGGGAGGCTTGGTCACGTGACTTGCTCTGGCCAATAAAATAAGAATAGAGGTGATGTGAGGCACTTCTAATAGAAGCTTATGTAACCATCTCATAGTTTGCCTTGTTTTTTTGTTTTTTCTCTCCACTATGAAGATCTATGTTGCCTCAGGGAGTTTTCCGGTCCTACAGTGAAATTGACATGGAGCAGATCCATGGCCAAGCAGCAATGGATATATAGTACAAAGAAGAAATAAACCCTTGTTTTTGTTGAGATTTTGGACATGTTTGTTATTGCTAATAACCATTATATTTTGACTTATATAAATACCTTGTTGATTGTATTCTTTATTTGAAAAAACTTGATATAAAGGCAGAGAATTCAGCTAACCTATCATCTATTGTTTAATAAACAAATAGAAGAAATTGCCAATGAGTTGATACAAAGCTAAATTTCAACATCAACAATGTAAATGGTAGAATCTTTAACCACTGTAATACACATAATAACTGCTATTTAGTTTTAAGTAATGGAGCAAATAAAAATATAGACCCCATTACAATGCTTCTGTTTAATGGACCAATTACAATGATTCTTGAATGTGAACATGATATTTAATCTAAATAATTTTCCATTCAGACCTTAATAACTGTCTTTGTGAGTTGCAATTTAGTCTCTCAAAAGCACTAAATAAAAAAGCGAAGTTAAGTTTTTAGCACTTGTGTTCAAGTAAAAATGATTCTTTGAGGCGACAGTGGCTAGTTAGTGCAATAAATCCTTAAAATATCATTTTATAGATGGACTTTTTCCCCTTAAATGAATGTAGACTCTGAGGTTGATTTCCAGGTTGATTCCTTTGTTATAAGGCAGCACGGAGCCTGATAATTATTTATTCATAAATTATGGTTAACATCAATTGTCTATGGATTTTTCTCCCAGAAAGAATGAAGGGATACTTGAGAAGTTTTTTAGGAGAATATAAAAGATACTATTTCTGAGGAGTTTTTAGTACTTTCAGTTCTCATGGAAAATATTTTTATTTTTAATTTGTAAAGTATGTGGAATTACGGAGATAATTTATCTACTTTGATGGGGATTTTAGAGCGCATAGAAACTCAAAGAAACAAATATTAATCTTGGAAACTGAATGTCAACATTAATTCTGCATGAACTGGGTCACAAACAGGTAACTTTTCTCAGTTCTGGATCAAAGTCATTGTCTGAATTTCTAGAAAAATGGTAGTTACTTCTAATTAAAGGAAAGAGTATTTGAAAAACACCTTTAAAGTGATTTATATTAATCTCATTTGAGAAGGATTAAATCTTATTGTTTGAAACTTTATGAAAAGAAAATCTTAATTATCTTTTTCCCACTCATAAAAACACAACTATGGCATAATCCTTTCTCTCTTGTGCTATTGGGTTAACTTCCCCCCTTCATTTTCCTGAAAAAAAAAAAAAAAAAAAGCAAGAAACTTAGAATGTTTTAGTTTTCCTCTGAACCCATCCTATCTTCCATTATTATTGTTAGTCTCTTATTTTAGCTCCACTGTGGTTTTAGATCATCCTCAAATTAGTTACTTTATTATTATTTTATACAGTCTATATTTATTTAGATATGAAAGTGAAAACCAAGTTCTATTTTTAAACCACTGTTTCTTATATTCTGTTGTAATTCTATCTTTGCTTTTTGGTCAGGTTTAGCTTTTAGTGGTTCTTTCAGTGGTGGGCAGAGTAGTCTGTAAGTAGCGAACTCCTTTATTCTTTGTATGTCTGAAAGTGCCTTTATTTTATTCTCACTCTTTTGAATGTTAGTTTCACTGGGCAGATGATTCAAGGTTGACAGTTATTTTACTTAGAACACTGAGTATGTTTCTCCTTTGATTTCTGGAACCTGTTTTTGTGGATGACAAGGCCTGTTGTCAGTCTGATTGTTGTTTATTTGCAGGTAAACAGTCATTTCTTCCAGCTAGCTTTATTATCTCTATTTTAGATTCTCTAAAGTTTCACTGTGATTTGTGATTTTAAAGAAATTCTGCAAAGGGAATTTCCTGGTGGTACAGTGGTTAGGACTCCGCACTCTCACTGCAAAGGGCCCTGGTTCAGTCTCTGGTTGGGGAACTAAAACCCCACAAGCTTCATAGCATGGCCAAAAAAATTAAAAAATAAAAATTCTGCCAAGAACTCACTATGTTCTTTAAAATCTAATGACTCATGCCTTTTTTCTTTCCTGGAAACATCTTTACTATTATCCCTTTCGGTATTGCTTCTTTCCCATAACCTTTTACTTCTTTCTGAAACTGCTATAGTATGTATACTAAAACTTCTTCTTCTCTCTTTTGTGTATCTTAATTTTTTTTCATATTCTGGGTGACTTAGTTCTTTGCCTTCCAGCTCACTAATTTCTTTCTCAGTTATGTCTAGTCTTTTGTTTAAGCCATCAATTGAGTATTTCAATGACTATGGTTTTCATTTCTAGAAAAATTTTTTTCCTTTCTTAATCTGTCTGTTCTTTTTAAAAGCATTTTGGTTTTGTCTTGTTGATACTTTTTTCCTTCCTTTACCTTATAGAACATTATTAACATACTTAATTTTTAAAGACTTAATTTTATTAATGTGTTTTTTGGTCGATTATTATTTTAATAATAATATTAAATAATGTGCCATTAAAAAAAAGACTTTATTTTAGATTGTTCTATTGCCTGAATTCTTCCAGCTGTAAATTCCCCCATTTATTGTGTTTGCTTTCTCTCTAAGGGCTGTGAGTGTCCATATGTTTCACAATTTTGGGTTATGAACTTATCTTCAGTTGGAGTTGTCTTTTGGGGAAGTCTTAATTGAGCTTTGAGTTGAGGAGGCACCTATATGGAGTATTTTACCCCATCTTTGCTAGGGGCCTATGTTTTTCAGTGATTCTAGACTAGTTTATAGGTCAATTTCTTGACTACAAATTTTTACACCACTTAAATAATTTCTACGGAGAAGGCAATGGCACCCCACTCCAGTACTCTTGTCTGGAAAATCCCATGGATGGAGGAGCCTGGTAGGCTGCAGTCCATGGGGTCGTGAAGAGTTGGACATGACTGAGCGATTTCACTTTCACTTTTCACTTTCATGCATTGGAGAAGGAAATGGCAACCCACTCCAGTGTTCTTGCCTGGAGAATCCCAGGGACATGGGAGCCTGGTGGGTTGCTGTCTATGGGGTCACATAGAGTTGGACACGACTGAAGTGACTTAGCAGCGGCAGCAGCAAATAATTTCTAAGTTCAGGTCCCACACTCAATACTATAGATAGGAAAAATATGGAATTAAGCCATAGAGTTGCTTTGACAGTCTTTGATACCAATGGGAACATGAAATTTTCTATCTGGAAGGTGATAGAACTTGTTTAGGAATCTATCAATATATTATAGTTGCATTTACAACATGCACAACAAAAATAATCTTTCTTTCTTTCTTTCTTTTTTAACTAGATATCCATGTTTATTTGGAGTAGCTTGAGTACAAGTTGATAAAAATTTGACATGGTCTTTATGTTGAACTAAATTTCCTAAAGGAATCAACCCTGAGTATTCATTGGAAGGACAGATGCTGAAAGTGAAGCTCCAATACTTTGGCAACCTGATAGGAAGAGCCAACTCATTGGAAAAGACCCTGATGCTGGGAAAGATTGAAGGCAAGAAGAGAAGGGGGTGACAGAGGATGAGATGGTTGGATGGCATCACTGACTCAATGGACATGAGTTAGAGCAAACTTGGGAGATAGTGAAGGACAGGGAAGCCTAGCATGCTGAGTCCATGGCATTGCAGAGTCAGACATGAATTAGCGATTGAACAACAACAAAATAGTGAGAATAGTGTTTTTACTTATAACATGTGTTTACTTGGAAAAGATTGAGAAGTACTGACAGAGATAATGTGGAAAGAAAATGATCTTAAGCCTCCGCTTGTAGTTAAAGCTAGATATCCAGTCTGGATTTATATAAAGGCCCCTACCAGCCATAATGCCTTTTTGGAGAGGTGGTGGGAGGGAACTCTTCATAAACTTAATAATTAGAACATATGCATTTGGATTAAATTTATTATTATTATTATTTACAATATTGTCTTGGTTTTGCCATACATCAACATGCATCCACCACGGGTGTACCCGTGTTCCCAATCCTGAACCCCACTCCCACCTCCCTCCCCATACCATCCCTCTGGGTCATCCCAGTGTACCAGCCCCAAGCTTCCTGTATCCTGCATCGAACCTGTACTGGCGATTCATTTCTTATATGATATTATACATATTTTAATGCCATTCTCCCAAATCATCCCCCCCTCCCTCTTTCACAGAGTCCAAAAGACTGCTCTATACATCTGTGTCTCTTTTGCTGTCTCGCACACAGGATTATCGTTACCATCTTTCTAAATTCCATATGCTAAAAATGTTTGAGTTTATTGCAAATTGTAACACAGTTGGCCTAATCAAGTGTGAGGCATTAGATTGCTTCACATTACAGAAAATAAGTAAATCAATTAAAATATTTAAGTCTCCAAATTTAGTTAGATATGACCCTGAGTTTTAGCCTCAGATAAAGCCAACATGAGGAGATTTAAATTGAAAACTAAAGAAGATTTTATTAACTTGGACTGAATGAGTTCTTATTATAGTCTTTCCCTGACCAGTGGTATGTCTAACTGCAAACCTTAGGGACTCCAGAGCTGAGGCAAATTAAGAGAAGAATACTGCTATTCCTGGGATGGTGTCTGGAGAATGTAAAATGATACTAGGTCCCGGAGGGCTTTGTCTTGATGGATGGCCTGAAAGTCAGGGAGATTAAAAATAAAGAAATAAAAAAAAAAATAAAGAAACCATTATAGATGGTTCAGTAATTAGCTTTAGAAGAAACCAAGTGGCCTGGCTTGAGCTTAGGAGAGAGGAGGCACAGCATTTGGTACCACATATGCCTGCCTTTTTGAAAGTAAGGAATTCATCCTAAGGATGTGTGAAGGTATCCCTCATTGATAACCTGACCAAAATGCATGGGCGGGAGATGGAGCACTAGTAACGTGCAATACCCAACCCCTTTAGGGTTTCTGTTTCCATCAGAAATATGGATAGAACAGTTTCTATTCTTTTAAAAATAAAAAGAATATATGATTAAAACAGACAAGTGGGGACAGTATCTCACTGTGGTTATATGTATGAACAAGGTTTTTGGAGGTAGACTGCTTGGTCACTTTCACTTCCTCCTGCTCTGCTACTTCCTGGAGGTGGAAGATGATAAGTTGTCTAATGTCTCTGTGCATCATTTTTCTCATCTATAAAATGGGGAAACTTGAGTTGGTATAGGAAACAGGCTTCACTAGTGTGCTGTCCTGCCCCATAGAAGTCTATGGCATTCCTATGGGAAATTATTGCTGAAAAACGGGGACTGAAAATTATAAGAGGTTCTTTGGAATGCCTCCCTCACATAAAATTAAAATCCCTTCTACGCTTATGTGAATTTTTCTGGGGAGCAGACATGAGCCATAGCTTCCTTTGAATTTTCAAAATTCAAAATTCCTCAAAGGTAAATCACCACTGCCCTAAAATTTCCACAAGGGGACAGGACAGCCCTGATTTGTGTGCTGTATCATGGAGTACAAAGCATGATGGAGTTGAAGACATAGTTTTCAGTTTAGCAAGGAGAGTGTTGGAGCACATTGAAATATAGGAGCAAGCATCAGAACAAGTTGAAGCAGAGGTGTGTTCCCTGGCATCCAGAGTCTTCCCTAAAAGATTCAAAAACACATGCCTATAAGGACTTCTATTGGGACCACATGTGAATTAACCTTTAGAAACTTCCCCTTTTGTAGGAAGTATTTGATTAAAGCCACGGTCTCCCTAATTCTTTGGGTATTTAGTGGTTATTCCAAAGAGGGAACTACTGGCATTTAGTTTCTACTTTAATTTTGCTGTAATTCTGTGTCCATGGTTAAGAATTTAATTATCTACTCCTACGTGTCCTCAACTGGAACATCTGATTCTCAACAAATTCTTAAGTTTGTTGTATTACAAAGACTGGTAGTTTACTTCACAAGTGAGATGGTTATTTAGGTTAATCATTATCTCTTAGAATTTGCTATTTGTTTTTTCTTTGTTCTTTGAGAAACTCAAAATCAGTGAGGGGTAGCTGGGCTTCCCTGGTGGCTCAGCGGTAAAGAATCTGCCTGCAATGCAGGAGCCTCAGGAGAAAGGCATTCAGTCTCTGGGTGGGGAAGATCCCCTGAAGGAGGGCATGGCAATCCACTCCAGTATTCTCACCTGGAGAATCCCCATGGACAGAGGAGCCTGGCGGGCTACAGTCCATAGGATTGCAAAGAGTCAGACATGACTGAAGTGATTTAACGCACATACACCCTCTAGGTAATATCAACATTTTCTACTCAAACTTGAAATGTCAGCTGAGATTTAGAGATTACTCAGAAAAAGAGGGTAAAGAACACTGGGCTCTTTGGCTGTATCATAGGAATTCTGATGCCGTGCAACACACATAATGCAGTCAAACATGTGTTTAAGGTGGCACAATCTGTGGTCCTAGTCAAGGTAGTTTCATACAAGTCTCCTTAGCCAGGCATGTTGTTTTCTACCTTCTGGCATAGACTCTGTACAGTTGTCACATAAGTCCTTTATATTCCTCTGCCAGATGCATGCCTATCTCTACTTCTGATTTTACTTATACTGTATTGTTTTATTTCTTGTAGTGGCTCTTCAGGTTCATCCTCAAATTCTACTCACTTTTAAAGTTTCTCCTTAGAAATTAAAGTCTCTAATATTCTGACTATTACAGTCTCTAATATTTCTCCCTTTTTACAGATGTATATTACTTCATTTGTCTCATTTTGTCTTCCTCTTTGAATTATAGGCAACTCAAGAATGTGATCAGAGAAGGCAATGGCACCCCACTCTAGCACTTGCCTGGAAAATCCCATGGACAGAGGAGCCTGGTAGGCTGCAGTCCATGGGGTCGCGAAGAGTCGACTGAGCGACTTCACTTTCACTTTTCACTTTCATGCATTGGAGAAGGAAATGGCAACCCACTCCAGTGTTCTTGCCTGGAGAATCCCAGGGATGGCAGAGCCTGGTGGGCTGCCGTCTGTGGGGTTGCACAGAGTTGGACACGACTGAAGCAACTTAGCAGTAGTAGTAAGGATGTGATGGTGGCAGAGATTGGCTGTTTAACAAATCCATTTCCTTCCTTTTGGTTGTATTGCCAGAATGTATTCTCAGCTTGCCTTGTAGTTAGTTATATGCAGACTGAGATCAAGCCAAAGGGATCTAGGAAGAAGTGATGGGAACTACTTCCAGGTCTGACTTATTAAAACATTGTACACTTGGTCTTCCATGCTCTTTCCATGTATGTTATCTGAATGCAGAGGATTGTAGGATTCTAGGAGAAGGTAATATGGAAGAAGAGTAGATCCCCAAAGTATTATATGGAAACATTTGAGCAACCAGAAATAGCCACACTATACTGTCAGATGGTAAGCAACTAACTTAACCAGTTTATCATATATTAAGCTACTGGTATCTTGGGATTTATCTTTTGCAGCAGCTAGTATTACACTAACAAATATAGGGGTAAATCATGTTCTATTTCTTTGTTTCCTTCACATTACCAAGAATAATGTAGAGAGGGGATCCATCACATATTTTTGCTGACTGCCTCACAAAAATATGGTAATTTACTGCCCAGTGCCTTCCATAGCCAAGAGAAGAAGGATGCTGTCTCTTTACATCTGGAGGGTGTGAAGTAGAAGGGAGACGTTAGCAGTGAGTGGCCCAGTCTGAATGTACGTAGGGCGTGTAAAGCACATAGATTTGGTCTTCTTCCTTGATCAATGTCATCAAATAAACAAACAGTATTGTTATTGATTATTATATAAGTAAATATCAGGAAAGGTATTGATATTGATTATTATATTAGATAAATGTACAGAGTGGTGATGTTATTGATTTTTATATTCAACAAATATATGTATGAACAAAACTCATACTCCAACCATCCTATCTCAAAACGACTTAAGGTTTTTGAGCACGATTCTGGGACAGAGAGTTATTTTATGATGAATGTTATAGAAAATCTGAGAACTTTCCTCATCAAATTTCCATTAAAAAGAAAAGCAAGTAGGGACATATATGTGTTTGAGTATAAGCCAGACATAGAGATGGCAACATTGTTGTCAGCAATGAAGACCTGTAGGAACATCAAATACCAAATGTTGGACCCAGCATCTTTAAGATATAGGGCTAATTAAAGATATCAAACTGAAAGAAAGAACACCATTGCAAAGAGCAGGAAATTTCTGATGATGTGCAAAATGTAAGTTATAATTGAAGGCCTACAGTTTTGTACTTCTGAGGTTGGATGGACTTACCTTTATTGTTTGAAATTTGGACTAGCCTGTACTTGAAGTCAAACTCCTGGACTTGTCAGTTAGGCAAATCAAAGAAGTTCCTCGATATTTATTTTTATTTTTTTAATTAAATTTATTTATTTTAATTAGAGGCTAATTACTTTACAATCTTGTATTGGTTTTGCCATACATCAACATGAATCCGCCACAGGTGTACCCGTGTTCCCAATCCTGAACCCCCCTCCCACCTCCCTCCCCATACCATCCCTCTGGGTCATCCCAGTGCACCAGCCCCAAGCTTCCTGTATCCTGCATCGAACCTGGACTGGCGATTCGTTTCTTATATGATATTATAATATAATTTTATTTATTTATTTTTGGCTGTCCTCATCTTCATTGCTGTGTAGGTTTTTCTGCTACTTCTGAGACCGGGGCTACTCTAGCTGTGTGTGGGCTTCTCGCTGTGATGGCTTCACTTGTGGAGCACGGGCCCTAGAGCACATGGGCTCAGTAGTTGCGGCTCTTGGGCTCTCGAGCAGAAGCTCAATAGCTGTGGCCCACGGGTTTAGTTGCTCCTCAGCATGTGGGATCTTCTAGGATCAGGAATCAAACCTGTGTCTCCTACAATGGCAGGAAAATTCTTTACCACAGAGCCACCAGGGAAGTCCCTGTTTTGAGATTTCTGAGTTGACTTTCAGCTCAGATGGTAAAGAATCTGCCTGAAATACAGGAGACCCAGGTTTGATTCCTGGGTCAGGAAGATCCTCTGGAGTAGGAAATGGCAACCCACTCCAGTATTCTTGCCTGGAGAATTCCATGGACAGAGGAGCCTGGTGGGCTACAGTCCATGGAATCGCAAAGAGTTGGACATGACTGAGTGACTAACACACACAAGTTTCTATTCTTAGCAACAGCAAGCACCCTAGCTGATGTAGAATCCCCTATACCTAATATGGGCTTCCCTGATGGCTCAGATTGTAAAGAATCTGCCTGTAATGTAGGAGACCAGGTTTGATCCCTAAGTCAGGAAGATACTTTGGAGAAGGCTACCCACTGTTCTTGCTTGGAGAATCCCATGGAGGGCTACAGTCAATGGGGTTGCAAAGAGCTGGACCCAACTGAGTGTCTAACACTTTTGCTTTCACACCTAAGGTAGTCCTGGAGTATTATACTCAGTATCTGTTGACTGATATACTGAATGCATGAAAATATGAATAACTTTCACCTGCTAAGGTGTATGTTAATTAATGGTTAATCCAGTATGAAAACCCGACATTGGCTGGCACCTAATTTACTACTGGTTTCATGACCTACCTGATCTGTACTCTCGTGTCCCATACCCCATGTGCATACTGCCATCATAGCACTTACTGCGTTATGTTCAAATTTTTTGTCTGTCTTTTCCACTAGACTGAGCCTTTTGAGAACAGAAATGGAAGTTTTTACCTCTATATTCCCGGGCTGTACTGAACAGAGGCTCAGTGAATGGAGGATGGATTGTCTTCCTGTTCCAGCTGGAGTGAACCAGCCTGGGTTCCATTTCCAGCTCAGGCCTTGGCACTTGCTGTTGCCCCCACCTGGATGACTCTTACCCAGATTCTATGTGATCGACTCTTGTCATTTAGATCTCAGCTTTGGTCTCTACTGATACCCACATCTGCTGTTGCTCCATTAGCCACTGGCTTCACTTTGTCATATTGAATTTTCTTCAAAGCCTTCACTGCTTTTGAAGTTTTCTAATGTTAATATATTCATGTGTTTGCTGTTCATTTTCCACAACAATAGAGAACTCATCTGACTGGCTCATTACTATACACCAGCACCCAGAATAGTGCCTGGCACAGAGGAGGCACTCAATAGATTTTGTAGAATAGACAAGTCAGGTACACATTCCTCTTAGAAAAGATGCTTCTGAATCAGAATAAGGTGAAAGAGAAGCTTATAAATGCATCTAAAAACTTTCTGTGACTAAGGAGAGGGCCTTCAGAAAATATTAATTATCTTGCTTCTGCCTTATAAATAGTAACTAACGTCTTCAGACTCTGAAATTCTTGATTGCTTTATTGCTCATTTTATACATTTCCCTTATTAATATTTGTAACAGTAATATTTGTGAGGAAAACACATTTTTTTGGTCACTTGTATAAAGCCCTTTACCATCCCAGGAAATCCTCTGCTTGGGCTAAGGATAAAGTGACCCAAATGAGTGGCAGGTGGTGAATTAATAGTGTGATTTGCATTTTTGAGGTTGTGTGTATGTGTGTGTCTGTGTGAAGAGTTTTGTTTATATTGGTTTAGAATTCTTTGTGCTAAAATTTGCTTATACTTAAAGAAATATAAAGCCAAGATTTCAGCCTGCTTTTGTCATGGTTGTAGCATAATCCACCATAAAAATCACAATATAATTTCATTTTCCCCTTGGTTTAATGCCACTAAAGGAATCAGCTCTAAGTCTGAGGAAACAAATCTGCTTCTTAGCATACCTGCATGCAAATAGGCTATGGAAGTGGCTTGTCCTTTTACATAATAAATTAGAGAGTTCTCTTTTTCAGTGGAATAGATGTATAGATTAATATACCAAGACGAGGCATATGGATACGTGGAATCAGTGTAAGCTTGGTTAGAGATGACAAAGAGCTTCATGCTCAAGTGCTTTGCAGCCTAATTCAATAAAACAAAATGAAAGGCAAATGCTTGAGGAGCCAAAGAGAGGATCTTTATGAAAATATTAAAACCTTCATACAGTCACACATTCTCCTTTGAGTTCGCTCCTAGCATTGCAATGTAATGAATGGGCCTCATTTGAGGGGAAAGGAGCTTTGTGATTTTTAACAAAGCAACCAAAAGGAACCATTTTGAGTGTAGAAATCTGCTCTTTGGTCTTTAACTGAAAAGTTAAACACACTGAAATAAAACTATTTTTTTCCCGTCAATTTGTAAAAC